>NC_134434.1:12400000-12700000 GCF_030867145.1 Opisthocomus hoazin | reverse complement strand
GCCATGCTGGGTTGGTGGGCATTCGATGTGGTGGCAGGAGGACTTTCTCTGCTAATCTTGTTTTCTGGCTGAGCTTGTGCAACCACTGCTTTCAAATAATCCTGATGGTGGCTTGGCTCTTGAATGCCAATAGCGAGCCTATTCTGAAAGGGGATTTGGGCAGAACATACATTTCATTTCCTGCTGCTCTAGCACTTTTTGTTGGTGCAGTAAGTCCTTTCTGATATACAAGAATCTCAGTGTCTTGTAATCTCTGATGTGTCGTACTCTGTTTGACTCTTTTCTCTCATAGTAGGAAAACTAGATGGGCAGCAGCACAATAACTCTCCCAGAACAAGGTCCTGTGTTTGTGCTAGAAAAATATATAGACTGTGAAAGACATGAAGGGTAACAGATAGGATGGGAGTTGATCAGAGTGCCTTTATTGGTGGTTGTTGATGAGCATACAGGAGGATGTTATCTCTGTATAAACTCTCATGAATTAAGCTGCTGTGATGTAAATTGTCTTGTCACTTCTTGTGCTAATCGAGAAGTATGGGGGCAGTCAAAGCTAGAGGTGACACCGGTACTTTGGGCAATTTCCTGAAGATATATGTGGAAAGAGGAACCTGAAGTCTGCAGTGAACAGAAGGTAAGTGCTGCAATGTGGGCTCTTCTGCTGCACTGCCCCTGCTAAGCCGTCCTTGCTCACAGGTCTGCCGTACAGCATTTCCCAACCTGTCCTTGCTCACAGCCCTTTGAGGGTGTTAAATTGGTACTTCTGCCAGAGCCTAGCAACCAGGTTAACCAAAGCCCTCATATTACTCAGGCTGGCTGTTGCTTGAGCTTGTGTAAACTGCTGTTTATGGTGCGCAGCGAACTCCCAAGTGTAAGCTATTGATTGCATTGAAAATAAGTGGCTTCTGAGAAGTCTCACATCACTGCTCTGCAAGAAGGTTGTGTGATGCTAATTGCTCTGACTCAAGGGGCAAAGCAAACTTCAATTTATAAATTCATTATTGCACTGCAGCTATGGCCTTTATTGGCTTCTCACAGGTAATTGTATTGCAGGAAACTCCTCTGATCAAGAACAAAATTATTTATAAGACTTAATAGCAACCAGTTTTAAAGAAACGTTGAGCATTGTCAAAACCAGTGGAGCAAAAACTCTGCGCACATTGATAGGTAGAATAATTAATGCAAACTCCAAAAATACTAATCTGTTGGCACAGTGTCCTGTAACAGCAATAACAGATGCGGCTATGGGTCCAGAGAGAAAACAGATCAGATCTGCAACTGGAAATAGGAAATAATGTCTTTTTAGGCAGAAGCTTCCTAGACCTTTTGTGAATAAAGACCTACCCCAGTTTAGAGAATCTACCTGCAGATGTTCTGGACATGCAAGGTTCATCCTTCTTTTCTAGTTCTCTGGCTGGAGCTTGGACCGCTGAAACATTTCTGTGTTGGAACATACAGAGACCTCAATAACTTGATGAGTGTATTGGAACAAATGAGCAGCCCGGATTGCCATTGCACAGTGCAGTCGCACAGCTGCGCTGCCACAGATGCCCAGCCAAGTTCTCTGGAGTTTTAAGTAAGATGCAGTTGAGCTACCTGGGCTACACTGATATAGAAATAACAGTAGCAAAGAGTTTCTGGTTCAGAGAGAGAAATACAGAATTTTACTCTCCTTTTAAGACTTCAGCTGCCCTTATTTGTAAAATTTGAGGGCTGTTTAGTTAAGCACTGGTGCTCCAGTTGTGCACAGTGCCACAGCTCCTTTACAGCTGGCTTGAGGAACCAGGACACCATTTCCTTATGACAATTTTATCTGATGTGGTTTCTGAAAGAATTGCACTTTGCAATTGCAAGTACTTTCATATCCTAGCATTAATTTTATGATTATATTGTGTGAAAGTCACATCTAGAGTCTCTAATTAGGATTTAGGATCCCATTAGTCAAGCTGATCTCATGACAATGAGACATCTGATAATGACGAGACAGTGGAAAGGAAGCATTTCTTGTTTAATAGCTCATTGATGTTTTCCAAATGGTCAAGAAACATTAATGAATAAGTCCTCCTCGGGCCGCCTTTGGGGAAAATAACTACGGGTGAAGTGCTGAGTGTTATTTGGCCGGTTCTTTCTGTGAACGCTGTAACTAACAGGTTGGCATTAGAGCTGCTGTTTTACGGGGTGCACAACAGCAGGAACTTTTGCTGTGGTACTGGGGGAGAGGTTTTACATGAAAGTTTTTAATATTACAAGCAAAAAAAATGCAGGAAGCCCATCATGGTTAACAGCTGCTGCATCCTGGAGACAGTCAGCCTTACTGGAGAAAGGAGGGTTTTAGGTTTTTGGAGAACACCTTGTGGGAGATGCAAAGCAAGTAAGCCGAGGCACCAAGCTGAGGGTCTGAGGCTCTTCAGCAAGGGCAGGAGGGCACACACAGGAGTGTCTCCTTCTCACTAGCTGGGTTGGAAAGAAAGGAGTCTTACAGGGAAGCGATGGGGAAAGGGATTTGGGAGAAACGAGGTGCGCTGCTAGCTTCTGTCAAGAGTAATCTGCAGCAGGCAATTAGCAGCGAGCTCGCTAGCTGAGCACGAAATGAGGGTGGATCTGGTCAAGGGCCGTGAATTCACTGCTAATTCTTGTGCTTGTTATTCTCCCAGGGAAGGAGTGAGAGCTGAGCCTGTGCTTCAATGTCTATGCTGGTCATGCCTCTTTCTGGCAGTGATTTTATTTTTCTCTCTTATGATTATTCTTAAGAGATAAAACTTGAGGTGAGGGAGTGAGGAGAGTTTATTTTCCCAGTGAGCTGCTGCCTGTCCTTTCTGCCAAAGGTCTGTTGTGGTATCTTCATGATTTGCTGCATCTTCTCCCACCCACTGGACCTGAACTGCTGTCTGAGCATCACTTCATCACAGCTGGGGGGAGAGCAAAAGCCCTGGCAAGAAAAGGTACCAGGTTGGTGCTGCCTGGAGGCAAAGCAGACTGACCCAGGGAAAGGGCTAGAAATGAGAGGTTGAGAAATTGTGCTCTTTGTCCCAGGAATCACAGAATCACAGAATGGTAGGGGGGTTGGAAGGGACCTCTGTGGGTCATCTAGTCCAACGCTCCTGCCGAAGCAGGGTCACCTACAGCAGGCTGCACAGGACCTTGTCCAGCTGGGTCTTGAGTATCTCCAGAGAAGGAGACTCCACAACCTCCCTGGGCAGCCTGTTCTAGTGCTCCATCACCCTCAAAGGGAAGAAGTTCTTCCTCATGTTCAGACGGAACTTCCTGTGCCTCAGTTTGTGCCCATTGCCCCTTGTCCTGTCACTGGGCAGCACTGAAAAGAGCTTGGCCCCATCCTCCTGGCACCCACCCTGCAGATATTTGTAAGTGTATATTAGGTCTCCTCGCAGCCTTCTCTTTTTCAGGCTGAACAAGCCCAGCTCCCTCAGCCTCTCCTCGTAGGGGAGATGTTCCAGTCCCCTCACCATCCTTGTAGCCCTCCACTGGAGTCTCTCCAGTAGCTCTTCATCTTTCTTGAACTGGGGAGCCCAGAACTGGACAGAGTACTGCAGATGGGGCCTCACCAGGGCAGTGTAGAGGGGAAGGAGAACCTCCCTCATCCTGCTGGCCACACTCTTCTTGATGCACCCCAGGATCCCACTGGCCTTCTTGGCAGCCAGGGCACACTGCTGGCTCATGGTTAACCTGTCATCCACCAGGACACCCAGGTCCCTCTCCACAGAGCTGCTCTCCAGCAGGTCCACCCCAAGCCTGTACTGGTGCATGAGGTTGTTCCTCCCCAGGTGCAGGACCCTGCATTTGCCTTTGTTGAACCTCATCAGCTTCCTCTCTGCCCAACTTTCCAGCCTATCCAGGTCACGCTGAATGGCAGCACAGCCTGCCGGTGTGTCTACCACTCCTCCCAGTTTGGTGTCATCAGCAAACTTGCTGAGGGTACATTCTAACTCTTCATCCAGGTCGTTGATGAAAAAGTTAAACAAGACTGGGCCCAGTACTGACCCCTGAGGGACACCACTAGTTACCAGCCTCCAACTAGACTCGGCACCGCTGATGACAACCCTCTTGAGTTCTGCCATTCAGCCAGTTCTCAAGCCACCTCACCCACCAGTCCTCCATCCCACGCTTCCTGAGCTTCCCTAGGAGGATATCATGGGAGGCTGTGTCGAAAGCCTTGCTGAAGTCGAGGTAGAAAACATCCACAGCTCTCCCTTCGTCTACCCAGCCAGTCATGTCATCGTAGAAAGCTATTAGATAAGCACTGTACAAAAATCCGTAAAAACAGCAATTGCAGGGAAAGGGCAGAGTTGTCCCAAAGGTTTGGGAATAGGAACCCCAAGCTGTGGATCACACCTAATAACTCTTGGTATGTGGGAAATTGAGAATTGTCTTAAATGTTCCTTTCTTGGGGGAATTTAGAGCCATTCGGGATCTTTGGAAATTCACATCCAGAACTAGGCTGAGCTCTATGAATCACTGTCTGAGCATTTTTTGGTTAGAAAACAAAAAAATTGCAGGTGGTGCAAGCTCCCTTTATGAGGGGTGGTAATGTCCTGTAGTGGCCTGTGGCCCCTTTTGTAAGAGAGTTAGGGTCAGCCTGAATCACGGCACATCCCTTTCTCGCTTTGAACCATGAAGATTAGCTCTTTGCCCTTTAAAAGGAGATCTGACCTGGTCTGCAACGAATATACTAGTTACCTGGGGAAATGCTGGCAATTCCTAATTTTTTCACAGCCGTTAATAAATCTGCCTTTCCAAACAAACAGAAGCAAATTTCTTTTCCTTCTCCAATGAACCCCTGGAGGCAAGTGTGGATTCTGCATGTAAATGTGCTTTGATCGGATTACCCGTTTTGAAGTGTTGTTTTTTCTCCCTCTCGCTTATTGTTTGGTTCAGCAGCATAAACACTTCGCCTGCTTCCCCAGCCCGAACTCTTCTATAGCAAGTCTCTCTCTGTGTGAAATTACCAGCTGAGCAGAGGATGCCCCCAGGTATTTAAAAGCTGACCAAACAGTCCAGTCAAAACCAACCTGCAACCCCATGCCCTGCTTGTTTGAGGAACCCAGCTATAAAAAATTTTGTCGGCTTTCGCTATGGGACTGGACGTATCTGCTACTAACCCATACTCCGCTTCATTCAGCCCATCTCATTCTCATCCTGCAGGCATCCCTCGGGTGTAAGGTGGGCGCAAATCACAATGGGACTTTAGGCATCTCCTTGTCCCTTATGGAAAGCAGCACTGGCTGGTGGGTCAGCTGGCTGAGGAAGATTGTGCCGAGTATCTTGTGTGGTGACTTGAGCCATTTCCAATGTGATTTTGTTGGAGATGTTGGAGGAGGTTTCTTCTGTCTGCCCATTGCTTGGGTGGCCCTTGTGAGAAGTCCAGCCATGACACTATCCTTTCTCTGCCTGCAGCCCCTTAGCTACAGTGAAGCCCAGGGATGGAGAAGGAGTTGCAGAGAGGGTCTCCATGCTGGAGTCTGGGCAGCGTTGGTCAGATCTGGGGAAAATCACCAGAAAGCCATAGGATCTCTTTTTTGCTGTGTTTTCAGAAACAACTGCGTGTCTTTAGACTTGCTTGTTTTGTGGCTGTGTTCTGCTCTGGTGTTGTGGACTCTTGAGATCAGTAGAATGAGATTGAGAAAGAACTGATGATACTGCTCTGTAGGAGGAATATAGAGTTTGATCCTTATGTGTTTTTATTTGTAACACCTCTAATTTATGCCATAGCTTTCTACTGCTTACTAAATATGGCTTTCAAACTGGAGGCTTTTAGGTGTTTTAGGTTCATACATTCACTGCTAAAAACAGAGGTCGGAGGATAGAATGAATAGATATTGCTTGATGTTTTTAAACAGTCACCGAGGACATACACTTGTTTTGGCTAAATTGATATAGTAAACTACAGTAGTGACATTTTAAAGGTAGGTGGCTCTGGGGCTTTGTGATAAAATCACACACTCTGTCTAGGATCCGGAAATAATTTGCTATGTGTTTAAGGGATAACTTCCCTCAAAGTAGGTAGCAGTTTTATCATTAGATAAATCAATCCTGTATTATCAGAGACTAATCAGATGATTGCATGTAAAATTACAAGCCAGAAATACTAGCCATGTTTGGTTTTGTCTTGCTTGCAGTAGTTACTAAACACTTAATGAGAGAACTATGGCGTGTCAGGTGCTGAGCAGTGGCCAGGTATGTGTTGGGTACCTTGTGTTTGCACACCCAGCGCACACTGATATGTGTTATCCACCCTGAGGAGCAAAGTCCTTGGTAATGCGTGCTATGAACTCTGAGATGGTGATTCAGGTCCACCTCCAGTTATGTGTCAAGGAACCAAGATATGGATCTGGTGTTGGCACCTGCTCACTTCAGTGATTTAAAAAACTGCATCCTCAAACATACATTCACAAATATATTTTAGGCTGTTGAATCCCAGGCACTGATCTCTCTTGAGTGAGTTATTTCTTTTACTTGTGTCGAAAGGAAATGCTGAATTTCATAGCTTTCATTTATGCCATTAATGAGGTACAATTTTTTACTAATAGGCACTAACAGGCACTTGATCACACAGATTAAGATCTTTAAGGTTTAATATGTGTAATTGCCAAATAATTCAGTTCTTGACAGTGATAGAGGGAGAGAAGCAGGTACCCCGTGTTCCCTTCCAGTCCCAAAGCATTCCTTCAGAGGGAGAGAGCAGCAGCCCAGGGATGGTTGTGCTCTCCCTGTCCTGAGCCTCTGAGAGGTTTGAAACTGAACCCCACATCTTGTCTAGTTTGCAATGGAGGGAAGCAGAGGCCCAGTTGTGTGTAGTCCCAAACTCTGGAAGATATGGGACTATAATCAAGTCATGTTTCTTGACTAATCATTCTGAAATGTGGCAATACCTTCTGGCTTCAGACTTATATTCATTATCTTTCTTTGAAAGTCCATCCTCTGTCTGAGGATGGAACCCCCTAGAGACGACTTAGTGATATCTTCATTCAGTTAAAAGATGAAGAATCATTCCTTATTGTAAAAATTGGTGATTATTGCCAAGAAGTCCCAGCAAATGTTGCACAACCTTGTAAGAACATCCCTTTTTCTTCAGTTCAACAGCTTCTGTATGACCAAGTCCTCATGGATGGCCTGCTACTTCGTTAGCACAGTGTGAATCATTCCAGCAGCGCCTTTCCCATGCCATATGGCTCCCTAATGCACTCGCCATGATAACGTGCCGACAAACAGCAGGTGCCACTGGGTGGAAAATGAGAGATTTGCAAAGCTTTCCACTCACCAGCTGGACACATGCATATCTGAGTCATTAAATGGCTGTTGCAGAGTGGTTTTCTGAACTGCAAATTGGTTCCGATGGGAGTTTGTGATACCATCTGGGGTAAGAGAAGAGCAGGTTATGTTTTCTTTCATTTAAGTCTGAGTCCCTCCTAATCCTTTGCTTAGAAATAGTTTGGGATTGCAGTGGCAGTTCAGACTATATAGAAGTGCAGCTCTTCCCATTGGTAGTACTACTACCACTACCATTCCCAGATGGTAGTGGTCCTTCACCGGGGGACTGCCACCACTTGGGGTGAGCAGTTGTTTCAGGAAAAAGTAGCATCTCATTTGTTATCTGCTGTAATATCTGAAGGGTGGGTGTCAGGAGGATGGGGCCAAGCTCTTTTCAGTGGTGCCCAGTGACAGGACAAGGGGTAATGGGCACAAACTGAGGCACAGGAAGTTCCGTCTGAACATGAGGAGGAACTTCTTCTCTCTGAGGGTGACGGAGCACTGGAACGGGCTGCCCAGGGAGGTTGTGGAGTCTCCTTCTCTGGAGATATTCAAGACCCAGCTGGACAAGGTCCTGTGCAGCCTGCTGTAGGTGACCCTGCTTCGGCGGGGGGGTTGGACTAGATGACCCACAGAGGTCCCTTCCAACCCCTACTATTCTGTGATTCTGTAACAGAGTCAAAGGTTCTGAACTGCTTCAGCCTGACTTCTACATGTCTACTGTCTGACCTAGGTTAGCAAGTGCTGTAGATGCAGTCCAGTTTTACACAAACAACACAACTGGCCCCCCTTGAGAGAGGAAGATTGTTTGTACCTAACTCAGAACCAGCTGAGCCTTCAAAATGCTAGAGGTGGTGGCAAACATTCAGCCATCATTGGTGCTTAGCTGCTCAAATCTACCCAAAGGTGCATGCAGAGGAAGGAAATACACGTTGTATGTGCACATGTAAGCCTGGTTGCTAGAGGGAAAGTAATATACAGCAAAGAATTCAATCTGTTGCTAATATTTGGTGAATATGTCTTTTCGGGACATGGTTTAGCAGGCATGGTGGTGTTGGGTTGATGGTTGGACTTGATGACCTTATAGGTCTTTTCCAGCCTTAATGATTCTATGACTGTATGAACATATCTAACCCCAGAGTACCGTGATGGTTGGCTTATCAGACTGAGACACAAGCATGCATGGGAAGGTGGGCTGGCATTGAGGCTGGAGTTTTATTGGTTTCTTTCCTGTTTAAATGAAACTATGTCGGGCTGTGTGTAAGCTACTTTCATGACTGTTAGTTAGCCTAGTGAGGCATAGGCGTTAAAGCACTTCAGGGCCCTTTCTGTTCAAACAGAGGCGGACTGTTGTCTGCTAATGGATGTGGCTGAGGTGCAGTGGGTTGTTTCCTTCTTTGTCATTTACAGTGCTCATCCATCAACTCTACTAAGGTGAAATTAAAGTCTAGGGTTTATAAGCCATTTAATTCAAAAAGAGTCAAGAAATGCATTAATGAGCCTATGACAATGGATGTTTTTGTAATGCAGACAAAATATGGTTTAATATTAAGCACGAGAGGAAAGAAGTCAAAGGCCAGATATCAACAGTTTTGTTTGTACAGATAAGAAATCTTCTAAGAAAGCCTATGTGCATTCCATAGTCCATGAGCTGGGGAGGATGTGTTTTGTCACACGATGGCACCTTTTGAAGAGGTTTGCCTTGGTGGAGAAGAGCTTGGGATGCATCTACAGATAAGGAAGAAAATCTGTGAAATTTAACTTACATGAGAAACTCACTACTTGGAGATAAAATTTGGCGTCTTTATTTGAAGGAGTGTCTGAGGCCAGTGTTCAAAAGAAGTAGAGGGATGGAGGGATGTGTGGACTGCTTTTTATTTTTTTTTCTTT
The DNA here is from genome assembly GCF_030867145.1 of Opisthocomus hoazin. Taxonomy (NCBI): domain Eukaryota; kingdom Metazoa; phylum Chordata; class Aves; order Opisthocomiformes; family Opisthocomidae; genus Opisthocomus; species Opisthocomus hoazin. The sequence continues at coordinate 12,690,847 of NC_134434.1, read as the reverse complement.
CTTCACTAAACAGGCATGACTAGAAGGTAGATGTTTCTTTTTGGTCACTCAAATCATTCCTAGTCCTTTGAAGAGTCATAAGATTAAAAATACGTTGGATAATGTTGCTGTCAACACTTAATGCGTGGTTGAAATGTTTGGTCTGGTACAGGAAGTGGTGGTTGTGCTGCATGACTGTTTCTCCTCTGTGGAAAAACTGCAGCTAGTTGTCAGTGGAGCTTCGAGAAATTTATTCCTAATGGAAGGAATTGCCCATTAGGAATGGGCCCAAATAACTGGGATAAGTGGAAGAGGAGACCGCTCTAGGACCTACTAGAAAAACCATCCTTAGATGGGCAACAATGTTGACCGTATCTTAAATTGATTGAAATCTGGAATCTGAAATTGTGAGCAAACATATTTGAATTTTTTTCTCCCTGGTTTTCTGGATGATGGCTTTCCCCTATTATGAGATACCACTGCCTTTGCTGGGCAGTGTGTCCTCAGCTATCCAAATAAGCACTACTCTCCAGGTTTGGGATACCAGAAAGGCATTAGCTGGGCAGGCGAGACAATATTATTGCACCTCATTGGCATTTAAGAAATCACTGACAACTGTTGCAGGAAACCTGAGCTTGCCAGGTACGTGGTGTAACCTCATGTAACATCCTCTGAGCTCTGGGTGTTTGAGATGCTGCCCATTCCTCTTGCCTCTCTGTGTGCTCCTAGGGAGTCCAGATAATGGGAGGGAAAGTCCTGCAGCAGTCCAGTTTCTCTGACTGTGGGATGTACTGCACAAGTTGAAATCCTCCACTCAAGACTTGTTTTTCATGGCCAAGTTGATGTTCCTATGTGTGTGTATATATACACACGCAAAATGTGAATCTTCCTGTATTGGTACTTGACCTGGAGCCTTCTGTTCTTTGCACTGTTTTCACTTAGTATCCCCCTTTTACATACGCAGAAATTCAGTGCGTTCTTGTCAGGAGGTGTGACACCATCTCACTTCTTGTGTGATGCTGTTAATATATAGCTGGGAAAAATCACGTAGTAAAAGACCTTGGCCTTGAGCAGCAAGTCAGTGCTGCTGGAGATCTGCCTGCGGTGAAAAGCAGGCAAGTGACACCTAGAGCCTGCAGCACCCAGGGATGTGAAATTATAATGTCAAGTGGTTTATGTATTGGGTTTTTGTGGGTTTTTTGTTTTGCTGATTTTGTTTGTTTGATTGGGGGAAAGTTTTTTGTTTTTTTGTTTTGTGTATTTTTTTTTTTTTTTCTTAACTTAGGAGATAATTTTAAGCTGGATATCTGCAGCAGAAAGACAGAAGTCCTGGCCTGTCTTTTGTGTCATGGAAAGGTTAGACGAAACTGCAAAAGTCGGCCCATGTTCAGAGGGTTGACAGAATAGCAGCAACTGCAGGTTTTCTCTATATGGGCAGCTAAACATGCCCCCGGCAGAGCCTAGCCTTCTGCACAGCCTCCTGTGCATTAGAACCAGGAGCCCAGCCCAAAGAGAATTAATGGAAGAAAGGGAGATTGTTGCTTAGTTTTGGATTGGGTCTGTTTCCAGAAAAGACCTTTGACATCAGGCATTTAATCCGAGAGCTTGAGGTTGCTCGTCTGTGACGAGTTTAATAACTCACTTCTGCCATTTAATTTAACTCAGTTTTATCTCCAGCTTCTGCTGTGGACTTGTGCCCGTCCGTAACTAGTTACAGCAATATTCAGTAAACTATTCTAAGCTGAACTGGCAGAAAATCCTGTGTATAGACACTTGGGCTAGTTTGACAAGGCTGACACCATATCACATCTCCATCTGCACTTTATGGAGCTGTGCATATGGACATCTCCATATGTGCATAAAGAACAGTGCATGGGTCCCCAGGTCACATGCACGTGAGCTCTGTTGTCCTCGACAGAGGGAGGTGACACTTCAGCGCTGCTCCCAGACGTTTCTCAAACCCTCACCAGGCAGGGGGTTAGGCTGGCATCATTAGATCTCTTTCTGCAGTCCTTGCCTGTCACCAACTTGATTGTCTGTCTCCAGCTTATTTATTGTCCTTTGTAATTGGCTTTTTGCAAATTTGTTTGGTTGTCTTTTGGAATATAATAAATGAAACAGATGAAGGTGACTTGGAGTAATGATTCTCTGGTGGGTTAATGGGGCCCTTCCAACAAGCACAGAGTGATTATAAACAGTAAGTCCAATTAGGAACATGGGTAACAGTTCTGGGGAGAGATATGCTTCTATATTTTCTGAACTGTGATACGTTTCCTCCCTTGCAGAGCTTGGTGTGCTTAGCTTTCCTGCATTCGTGCATCTCGTAGGAGGGAAAAATGCCCATAAATACTGGGCAATGTCCCCTGTCAAGTAACGAAAATTGTGTGTTTTGACTTTTCGACCACTAGCCCTGTGGATTGCAATAGGATCCTCCAGGAGGAGAGGGGGAATTTATCAATGTCTAGGGAAGTGAAATGGAAAAAAAATAAAATAAAAAATGAGGAACAGAGAAATTTGTAGGCCAAAAAAAGCAATGGCATTAATAATGAAGGGCTCCGGAGGGGATGTGTAGCAGGAAGCTGACTCATGAGCACAGGAGGCTGAGGCTGGGTCTAGGAGATCAGGAGGGAGGTGGTAGCATGGGCTTTGGCCGGGGAGGTTTTGGAGAAGGCACAGTATGTGAAGAAGAGGGTCAGAATTGTCTTTTAAATGCTGATAAATATTACAGGGTTTATTAGTCACCTAGACTGCAGGGCTGGCATGAGATCTGAGGTGTATAATCTAAGTGGATGGACTGGGGAGTAGCCGGGGAAAGCCCCACTGTGCACAGAGGCGAGGGCAGAAGGTGGCTCCAGCGGTGTTCCTGTGGTGGTAAATCGGAGAGCTTTGCTTTATAGTCTAGTTATTGTAGCATTTAATAGCAAACCTCTTAATGCAGCAGGCAGTAGACTGGACTTCTCAGACTCTGAAAATCTGCAAGTTGCTTTGCCTCTTTCTGTTTTATTGGCCCCAGCCATAAAATCATGCTGACTGGTATGTATTGCTGGCTTATAAAGCGCTCGGATGTCTATGGGCAAAAAACACTAGACAGGAATAGACTGAAAAATCTCCTCTGCACTTTATTGGCAGTACGTACCAAGAAATGGGCTACGAAAGTGATTATGTACTTCAGATGATGGAGCCTGTTATTGATGCAAAGGAGGCACTGTCAGACATAAAATATTGCAAAAAGTATAAATCCAAGTACCGTGTGAGTCTTTGATGTAAATGAGACAAAAAGAGCAGGAATGGGAAATGCACAGGGTCATATTTTGCTAGTTTTTCACAAAGCAGATGCTGCTGACAGTAAATGAGGCAAGACAGAGCTGTAAGATGGCAACTGATTTGCCTGCCAGGTATTTGCTACCAAGAAAAATACTCTGCTCTGTGCCAGGCTGACTGTGCTGGGGACATGGCTCCAGTTACTTGGTTAAATACTCCCCTGCATAGCTGACTCGTGTCATTTGTGCAGCAAGGAGTGATAAAGTGCTGGGAGCCATGATAAGTTAAGGTCACAATCATAAAATTTGCTAAGTAAACTGTTAAACGTAACAGTATGCATGAAGAGGGGTCCCTAGTTGGGCTTTGGGAGGTGAACCAACAGGCAGCGGGTCATTTGGGCAGGGAAAATGCCAAGCCCTGAAGTAGTCTGCTAGAAATACACTTATGGGGCAAGGACTTTTGCAAAAATAAGCCTGGGTGCCAAAGCAAATGACTGTGTGGTAGTGTGCCTAAAGCAAAGGCTGAGGCTGGGATCTGCCTGCCAGCTCCCTGTGGGGAGAAGGCATGAGGCAAGGTGGGGGGCTCGTGCCAAAGCCCTTACTGGTTTTCTTTAGGTGGGGTGGGTAATTCCGAGCGTGTTGTTGCAAAGAAGGGGCTGAATCCTGAGCAGGAAAAGGAAGGAGGAGAGGGTCTGTAGGTGTAGAGGAGCTGGTGTGGACAGGCTGTGATCCATAATCTAGGCTGGAGGGGAGCTGCCAAATGTGGCTCCAAGGTAAATGAGCACCATGAAGTTGTGCTGCTCTAAGACCACCGCAACAGGAATACTCCGCAACAAGGTTTTAAAGGTCAAAGATGTGCAAAGAGGAAAGGTGTCCCCAGGGTAAGTGAGGAAGGGGCACAGACTCTCAGCTTTCACACTGAGAAGAATTTGATAGCCGTGTAAGTCTCTGTGGTCAGGGCACTTCTGTCTGCTGTGGGGCTCACTTAGAGCAGTGATGCAGGAAGATATTTCAGACCAGAAACAACTTTTAGTTAAAAATGAGCTCCAAATCAGAGCAAAACAGACACCTGAAAAGTCACTTAAAGACAAAGGAAGGGCAAGGCAAGGAGTAAAAAGCAGAAAGGGTAGAAGGCAGCAGGTAGGTAGAAGGTGGGAATTAAAGAAAAATGCTCAAGAAATGTTGCTTGTCAGGCGCTGTCCCTGTAAGATATTTGTGTTTAGCTTGCTCACTGAAACCTCACTGCTACAGCAAAAATGAAATTCCCTCTCCATCAGTTCCTCTTGTAATTAAAAAGTTTGAAAGAATCCACCTGAAATCCCCAAACCACTTTGTGGTACTCAGCCTCCTCTCTTCCCGGACTGGTAGCACGTCAGAAGGGTTTCGGGACTTGGCCGGCTTTGCTGTGAGTTGTCTCTGATTCATCTTTAATCAGAACTTGGATAGAAGACACTGGGTCCGAGCCCAAACCACCAAGACTCAATTGAATATTATAGTTCAGAAGGCTGTGCTTAATCAGAGTTTGGGTACAGGTGGCTGTATTTTTCCCAGTCTCCGGACTAATTATCTTTTATTAGTTGTCTTTGGTCTCGATACCCTGTACCTAACTTGTTCTGTAGGAATGCAAATGTGGTTTAGCATGGCTTGAGCTCTTCTCTCCCCCTGAAATGTTTTGGGTTAATGGAAGTCACTCCTGTTTTCCTTTTAATTTCCTGCGTTACTTTGCAGCTTTGATGCCCTGCTTGGTGCCCATGCTGCTGCGTCTATCTCAGGCCAGGAATGGCATGTGTCAGCTAAAACTGCTCTGCCCATGTCCTGGCTGTGGGAGCAGAGTGTCCCACAGCTGAGAGCAGCCCTGTGTCCCCACAGGCTCCTCCAGCAGCGTTACCCTCTGCACCGTTGGGTAGTGGCTGGACTGGTTCCATCGGGACAGCTATCTAACCCCATGTCCGCACAGGCTGTCTACAAACTAATAGGCTGAAATGAAGAGCGCTGGCTGTGTCCTAATTTTGGTTCCTTGAGTGGTACCTGAAAGGGAGGAGGCTTTTATTCCCTGGGCAAAACCTATTCACTAATTTCAGATGTGATTCATTTTCCAAAGAGATAAATATTGCTATGGGTTTTACACTGTAACCACAGAGCTGAGCAGATACCTGGGATCTGATCCAACGTCACATTTTGTCTCTGCATACTATCTCTGCGTTGTCTGGGAACGCTCACTCCGGGAGCTATTTTGGGAGAGACGCGCTGCGAGAGCCCGGGGCTGTGCAGCACTGTGCCGGCTGCGGGGCCGGAGTGCACGGGATGCTGCTTTCTCAGCACCCCCAGCCTGCGTCGCATCACAGCTGGTTAGAGAGAAGGCTTAATCTGAGCTTGCGGTGAGCTGATTCTGTGCTGTCTGGAGTTTTGATTATGTCATGAGTTATGACACCGTTCATCCCCCACGCTTCAAAGTGCTACCGAAGTATTTTTCATCCTTTCTTATTCTTCATCTGGCAACTCTTAAACTGGTATTTTTTTTAGTGCACACCACTTCCCAGGCTGGTTTGATTCCTTGGACCTTGGTGATGTTGCATCAGGGCACAGAATAGCAACCTCGTTCACAGTAATCAAAATAAAAGTGACACAGGCAGTTAATCAAGAGGAGTCAAGTGGGGTCAAAGTGTTTCCAGCCATTTTGCATAAGCAAGATACAAGGTTTAAATCTTGCTGCTGAACAAGATTAAATGCGGCTGCGGCCTCTTCCACCATAGGAATTCTGACATCCCTACGTGAAAATGCTGGATGTTTTTCTCTCGCCTTAACCTTGTGAAGTGTGGCAGCCAAAGTCATCAGCCGGAAAGCACTTGATTCATTTTATCCAGGGGTCAAACACACACGGCAGTCTGGACCTATCCCATGTCATTTCAGCATCGGAAACTCCTGCTCTGTACCTAGTCAAGGAAGGGAGAGACAAGCACTTCCAGAGGCCACTTCAATCGCCCTAAGATTTAATTTTTCCCTGGTCAGCCCCGGCTTTCTTGAGATGAGTCCCAGTGACTGTGGTCCGAAGCTACGTGCTGTAGCTCGCATCTTGGAGCTGAGCAGGGTGAAGGCAGACCTACCTGTGGTGCTCAGCAGCCCCTGCACAGCGTACAGGTGGAAACCAAACCAAGGTGCATTAGCCAAAAGAGTAGCCTAAGATATTTTAGCTGGTCTAGAAATGGAGCTTCAGCATGGGATATTGTGTCCCTTAAGGCAGAAATTCAAGAGGAAACATACTGAAAGAAATGAAAAAGAATATATGGATTTTTAAAATGTTACGTGTCGTTGTCTCATGCAGTCAGAAATGCGCATTTGTCATGCGCGTCCACGCAAATGAAGGTGAATGCTCAGTAGGGGCTTTGGCTTCGCAGGTTGGATTTTGAAAGTGGGCGGGAATGTCTGCCTGAGGTTGTGCCTTGGTGGCAAAATACCAACAGCGTTCGTGCAGTGATAGGGACCTGTGCTGTGTGCGAGAGTGTGTGGCTGTGTGTAAATCATGTAGGAGAGTGAAGTGCTTTCCTTGATGGTGTTACAGAGAAGTGTCAAAGGAACAGAGCTGGTAGGAAATGCTGTTGGTTTTTACTTGTATGAGAGGGAAAAAGATGTCAGCAGGAAACAATCACTGCGATTCACTGACTCAGCTGTAGAGCTCATGGGAGAGTATCGTAATCTAAAAAAATAAAACAAAAAAAAAAAAATCAACCAACCAAAAAAAAAAACCCCAAAAACCCAAACCCTATGTTTTGGAGAAACTCTACTGATCAATGGCTGCAGAGGCTTTGGTCTGTTCCTTTAGTGCAAGGGAGACTGATTTTCCCATCACCACTTTTTTGGGGTAGCGAGGAAAGAGGAGGCTGGCTGCAACATGGGAAGCCCACTAAGGGATGACCAGCCAGAATGGCTTAGGGAAAACACCACAAGCAATGAAACTTCCCAAGCCCACGTCTTCTGGAGTCACAGTGATAAAACACTGCTTTGGGCTGCAGGGGCTCTCAGAAGTATGTGGGTCGCATGCCTAAAACTGTCACGTTTCTTCCTAAAGAAAATTCCACATTGCAGTTCCTCCTGTGGCGCTTGGAGCCACTGGGCTGGACCAGGGTAGAAGTTCCCTGGATGTGTCTTTGTATCTCTTTCCAGTGCTAGCAAAGCATCACACATCAGCACACACTTTTGAGTAGAGCCCGTTTGAACCTCTCTTTCCCCTCCTTCAGTGTTTCCCTTGGCACTTCTGCTACTGATCACAGCTACATCTTGTTTGACCAAGTCATTCCTCATCTGCTTTCTTTAGCTCTCTTCTCTTCGCCAAGTCATAAATCTGGATTTGTAGCTGATATTGTTCCCAGGGAAGCAGACAGGGAAAGTGCAGACAGAGGGTTATGACTTCCCTGAGGGATGCGGTTGAGAGGAAGAATTGACCTATCAAGTGGAATAGATGCAAAGTAGTAGTCTGAAAATAATGGACAAGTGAACCGATTTGCAAGGAAATCACCCTTGTTTTAAGCATTGTCTTCATGGGTAAGCCTTTTAATCTCTCCATTTCTCCCCGCTGAGACCTCGGGCTGTTTTTGGGATTTGAATCATGTCGGATGTTTCCTAATTTGTGTTGTTTGTTTGGGTTTTTATTTTTTGAGATCTTTTACCAAATTGTTTATGAGACTGAATTACAAAAAGTGATTTCCCCAGGGACTGCCCCCATCTGGGAGCGAAGTGGCTGCACAAACAGGTCCCAGTGCTCTCAGAAATCCCACAGAGCCAGTGCAATGGCTTGCGAAAAGCAAAAGCAAGCAGCGTGAATTTCTCATGCACCATCTGGGTTTGGCTTGTTTGGGATCAGGGGTCTTAATTAGCTCCCGTTTGCTGTGGTGTTGGTGAGAAGCAGCCTTAGGGTCAGTGGGGTAGCGTTGCTATTTCCAACTGCTGCAATCTGCTCTAGCTACAATCTAGAATCCCTGCTTCACTCTGGGTGTTTGTTTTAGACAAAGGCAAAGTAAGGGAGCTCTGGAGGCGAAATAAAGGAACTCGATCACAGTAAGAGGCTATTTGCATGCTTTTTAACAAATATTGAAAAAACCTTCCAAAGCAGCTTATTGCAAGAGAATAATTCCACGCTTCATTTGGCTTTTCATTTCCGCGTGTGAATGTATTGTGTTCAATCGCGAAGGATCTCTCGGCATAGGGAGTATCTTGATCGGTCATTACAAGGGAGCGCTGGACAGCTTCATCTCTCACCCTGCCACAAGTGTCCTTGGCCATCGTGAGCGAGCTGTAGTGCTGCCCTTCCCCACCTGGGCACACACCGGCCTCCTTTCTCCTCCTCTCCCATTATGAATTCTCTTAGGGCAGCTGCTGTCACCGTATCAGTCAAATTGAGCAGCGCCTGAACACAATGATGCCTCACAATTCTATTGTTATACAAATGCCCATAATAAATGCTTTTATGAACGTTGTTGGACTCCTATAATCAGTTTGGGATAGATAAACAGTAGATCAGTGAGACTGGCTTAGCTAAGATCATATATTGAGCCTGAAGTAAAGCCGTGACTGGCACGAAACTGTTCTGCTGTGTATCCACTGCAGGAATAAAATAGTTGGGGGAAGAGCATGGTTAAATCTGCTTGATGAATCTTGCAAAATCTATGGGCTTGATGCTATTTACTAAAAGGATCTTTCGGCACTTCTTGCAGCTGTAGAAACGTTGATGCGCTCTAGGGGGGCTGTGCTGTCAGCAGCAGAGCGGTCTGAGTCTATGAAATGAAAACTGGCAGCGACTTTAAAGCCTGTTTAGCATTCAGGATCAGAGGGAGCAGCCATTGCACGCAGCCTCTGAGCTAGTGTCCCAAAGCAGCAGAGAGAGGAGTCCCAGACCGCTCTGAGGGGACTGGGCCTTGAAGCTTTCCTCCCTGCACATGGTCGACATGTGCTAAAGGAATCTATCCTGCAGCTTGATGAAGAATTTAGTAGATTTGAAGCGCAGACTAGATTTACCACAGACATAAACAAATGTATCTCCTTGAGCTCCAGTTGCACTGAGTCTTTGTCCCTTTTGCTTTAAATAATGTGAGTCGCGGTTGATGGTCCTCAAGGAGCAAGCTGGGGTCTGGTGTGGCTGCAGGGATTCCTCCCATTGCCCCTCCGCGGTAGGTGACAGTCTCTTCTGTGGAACAGCCCTGCAAACCCTGTTTCCTTAAAACTCTAGAGCCTCAGAAATGTTGGAGATGGGAAGTTGTTGTGCTTCAGCAGCTGGGAAGTTGAAGGAGTCTCTGGGTACATGCAAAAAGCAATCAATGCAAATTCAGAAATCTACATTGGCAAACTCTTACGGAGCTGCAGATCAAGCCCATTACCAGAGGGTTGTTTATTAGCTATAACATTTTGATAATTGTTATCATCGTATATTAAAGCCTTTGGTTAATTCCAGGTTTTTCCCATGCAAATTAGGAACGCTTGGTATATTAAGGTCTAATCTAATGGCAAACAACTGCTGTACAGAATTCAGATGGAAAATGGGTCAATGTTAGGGAAAGCACTTGCGCAGGCTAGGAGCCCCAGGGAGAGAGGAGATTCAGCAACCCTCCGTACCCTGCTGTGGGGACAAGGACCAAGCCTCCCTTTCAGCTGCTGCAAGCCGCCTGTTGCTCATCTCACCTTGATTTCAAAGAGGAAAAGATTTTCTGGTACAAACAAGTGGTTTCCAAACTGTGGATTCGAAGTGGTCTCTGACACCACAGTAAGGGGGCTGCAAGTCTGCCTGGTGCTTACAGCATGTAGTGATGTGTGACAAGTCCTGAGGGTGGCTCTCAGGTCAGAAGTATTTGGGAAATCATTGCTTGCTCTGTTTCTATAAGAGCCACAACAAATTCTGTACTGTGGGTGAGGCTGGGAGTAATCCAGAGTGCAATATCTGGTAGCTTTCATGACTTACAGTGTGTTTGCAAACCCATGTCAGTAATTACTTTTGCACAAAATGTATATGATGAGTTTTGCTTCATTGTAGTGAATTATCTGCGAGCAATTTAAAATATGGTGACACTTGTATATAATTTGAAGTAGTTCACAAACTAATTTCTGGTTTGTAGATTGGAGTGAACTGTGCAGGAACACACATGCAAAACCTGAGCTTGGGTCCCCGTTGGTTAGCACTGGCTGGCGTTGCAGAGACCGCCTGCTCTTTGTGCGCTTTGGAGTGTGACCAGTTCAAACTTCTCACAGCAAAGAGAGTTTTCCAGAGCAGCTTTAAAATGAATGTCAAAAGATCCTTAGCTGATACACAAATAAAGGAATTGTCTCTCACAGGAAAGATATTTTTTTTCTTCCTACTGAAGAATTGAAGCTTGTTTTGCTGCTTAGAACAGTCCCATCTCCAAAAATTGCATGTGTTATTTGGCAAGTGCTGTCCAAATCTGATAATCTTGGCAATCTGCTGCTTTGAAATTCTCTGTTTTATAAGATGGCGTTTGCAGAGTTGCTGTTGAAATCCCAGCTGAAGGAGGTAACAGTCTCATCATTCCGCTGCCCAATAAAACGTATCAGTGAAAGGAGGAAAACAGCTGGCAGACTGAGTAGAGATCTGCTTACAGCCAGGCTCCTGAGCCCATCCTCCCTGCCTCCTAAGCAGCTTTGCAAAGTGTGAGGTGATTTTGAATGGAGGTAGCTGGGAAGTGGGAACAAGATCTTTGGATCTGCCTCGTGAACCCTTTCATGGCAACTTTGTCCTGGCTGACAGGGACATCTGTGTGCTGATGGTGGCCGTGCAAGTTGCAGTGAGTTACGTCTGGAGCTGTAGGACCAGCGCATCAGCAGAGTCTGCATATTCATCAGCCTCAGTCACGAATGGCCTTTGGTGCCTCTCCTCCAGCGCTGGAGTCCTCTGGGAGGCTGCGGCAGAGGGCAGCGGGACGGTGTCACGCTGCAGAAAGCTGGTGTGCGTTTCCGAGCAGTTTGTCTCTGGGCTTGCTTGTGGCTCTCCTGCTCTTCACAGCCATACGATACCAGCAGTGTCTGCGCTGCTGAGAGCTGGGGTGAGATTGACCCCATCTAATCCAGCCGTGTAAAGCCAGATTGGCAGGTAAACAGGACAGCTGGGGCACTCTGGAGCCAGTGGAGAGAGGCTGGCTCCTCTCTTTCTCTGGATATCTGACTTGGGGTTGGGTGACTCACCTTACACGCTGGAGGACCAGTGCAGACTGAACACTCATTTTGAGGTGGCAGAAAAAGTGCTAGAAATGATACACTATAAATATGGTGATTGCCTCAGAGCGGTTTGGTATATTGGTAGCTAAGGCTCCTGAAATACCACCAGGCATCAGCATGGAGAACACTGTCTCCTGTTCCTGCTGTCCCCAGTAAATACTCTTCTAGCGATGTGTACTGATGAGCGTGCACTTGCTCTTATCAGTCTTAATTTCTTGACAGACCAGGCAAAGGCTTCAGCCCCCGGGTTTGTTTCTGAACTAACTGCTGGACCCAGCACAGGTGAACATCAGTGCCAGGCTCTCACCCAAAGGCTTCCCCTGCACACAGCAACGTCTCTGTTGAAGCAGGCTTGAGCACTGTGCAATCTTGCTGGCTTGTGATTTACTCTCCTGTTACGTCCCTTGTACTGGTTCTGCAACCCCTTAATGAAAACCAGCCCTCTAACATCCCCCGTTGGTTGGTGCAAGTTTTCATGGTGATGGAGAACAGTTTGTAGAGGAGTGTAGGTCTCTGGTGGGAAGATTTTGCCGCCAGTAGCTCAAAGCCTGGTACCAGCCGCAGAAGAAACTAGTAGTAAAGAAATTGTCCAGGCACCCTCTGCTTATGTTGCTCTTGCCTGCTGTATCCCACTGCTCTGACAGTGGCTGCTCAGACTCAGCACTGGTGGAAATCCTGGCTCCATTGTATCTGCCTGCCGCTGCTGCACGGCTATTTATCTCCCCACGGCTGTTACTGATGTTTAAGGACTTGCTTTGTTTAGTGCCCGAGTCTGCCTTCGATTGTGACGATGTCAAGGATTTTTCTGCAGTTCGTAAAATTGCCCATTCATATAAATGCAGCTGAATTGTTTCCATGGGAACGGGGAGCTCAGCTTGCTCCACACTGGGAAATATGATTTGCTTTTATGAATAAATATGAAACCTTGCTACCTCGAAGAGCCTGGGCTGGAAAAGGAGCGACTGCTGGCTAAGAAGTAGGGTGTGAGGGGCAAGTGCAAGACCTGTGTCAGTGCTGCTAGCAGAAAGGCCAGTGTTTGGGCGACAAGAGGCTCAGACCTGAGCTCAGTCCGAGCCCTCAGGCGTAGCATGCTTGGAGCAGGACTCCTGACCATTTGAGAAGATATGGACTTTTCATTTTCTGACTGCGAGATTCAGCAAGGTGTCACACGTCTTATTGTCGCCACAGAGTTAACTGGTGTGATCTGTTGTAAGAGGCCGGTCGTCCATGCTGAGGGCACAAGGGTCTGAGCTGAAGGGTTTTTAGTTATTTGGCAGTTCATAAAACCAGCCTGTGACTCGAGAGAGAGCAAGCTTTCGCAGCAGGTCTGGAGATGGATTGAAAAAGGGCATAATGCCCTTTTAGTATGGAGGGAGGCAGGTGAGGAGGCTCTCTTGGAGCTGGAGCCCACGCTGGCAAAAGGAGCAATTTTTCAAGTATTTTTCTTAAGTTTAATGTTGGAGAGAATTAAACATAACAGTGAATCCTTCAGGGAGGTCTTGTTTTTTCTTTAGAGGATAGTGTCCATAGAAGGGTACAGAAGCACTTCAGGTGTCTTCATCCACACACCAACCAGGCAGCCCAACCAGCTGGGTCCTGGTCCCCTTTGCAGCCAACTGCATCCGTGACCTGGGGTAGCTGCAACTACTCAGGTAACCTTGCTGTGAAGGCAAGTGGAGAGATTAATTTTGTCAGCTCATTTTTGCTTGCAAGTGTTTAACCATAACCCTAATGCACCACGAAGCAGCCAGTAGGAATGGGATTAACCTTGGGGTTCATTGGTTGGTTGGGGTTTTTGTGGTGATTTTTTTTTCCTAAACTGACCATTAGTGTGTCCCAGAGATTTAACTCTGTTAAGACCAGCAGTTAGGAGTCGCGTCTGTGTGGAGCTCTGCAGGGGGAGGTTTAATATCCAGTTTAGCTGTGATCTTTAGAGTCCCCTTGGGATTAGTGGAATTAGGAAAAAGTTGTAAATATAAATTAAAAGACAGCTGTAAATGTATAGGACCAACTCTATTCCTGCTGTGTGTCTGGGATCTTGACGGAGACACGCCAGGGATTAGCTTTCCCTTTCTAGCTTGTTTCTGTACTCTCAGAGGACGGGCCTGGGAAACTGCTTCAGAGTTGTCAAATTGACTTGAATTCTCACACGTTTTTGCTGTAGCTTCTGTGGTTTTGTCTTCCTAGCAGATGACTCATAAAGTTTCGGTAGCCCCAGGGCACCCTGTCCTGTCCATCTGGGAGAGTCGTAACCCCTGCGTGGCAGGGCTGCAGCTGCCTCGGAAACCTGTCTGCAGAGTGATGGTCACTGGGCACGGGACCCTTGTTTCATGGTAACTTTTTAGGGCATTGTCTTCCTCGTGTTGTTAACTATGTCCTTGGCCTCCTTCTCTGTCTGTCTCCTGTTTTCTCCATTTTAATTTTGCTTTTTTTCTCTCTCAGCTCAGAATAGTTTGTGTACCGTAGCTCTGCCTCAGCCTCACGGCTTGTCCTGCCGCTGGGTCTGTCTGAGCCCGCGTTGAACCCGTGGTGCGTGGTCACGTCTGAGACGAGTCAGCTGTCGCTGCTCCCGGTTCTCAATCAGATGTACGTGGAGGAATATTTTCCTGGCTTTACTAATTCCAGCAAAAGTTAAACTCAGAGATGAGGACTAAAAATGGAGCTGAGGAACAAAGCACAGGATAGTACATTTGCTACCTAACGTCCATGTTAAAACAGGAGAAATGGTTGCATACTGTAACTGTTCGCTGCTTTTAACGAAATCTCTGATTTTCCGGAGGAGATGCTCATTTAAGCAGGAGGGACATACAGAGGAGTACGCCGTGGTATGCTCAAGCAGCAGAGGCCAGCAGAAGGATCCCGTGGTCCGCTGCTTTCCTCCATTGAGTTATTCTTGCTTTGTTGAGAAATTCCAGGTGTGACAGAAGTAAAATTGAGAAGTGATGGGAGGGCATCCGTTGTCTGCTGGTGCATCCAGGCTACTGGAAGCAGTCTGGGGCTGATGCTCCCTGTCTGTCTTAACCAGCACTCCCTTGGTGCTCGGTGTGTTTGTGCCTGCTGACTCTTACTAGCAGGTCAAGCTGGACTGATTTACCAGAAGGAGGGAAAGGCTTTCAAAGTCAGAGTGTCTGTATCCTTGATGCCGTTAGAGCTGGTGTGGTGCCCACATGCCATGGATACCGTGCAAGTGTGGAGAGTGAGGATCATTTCAGGAAAATGGAGTTTTATTTTCCATCTCTTCTCAACAGAGAATTACAGTAACACGAGTCCTTCCGAGTGACAGCATGGCCCTCTTATGTGCTTGTGGGCTGGGTACCAAGTTCCTGCTCTGGAGCTGTGTAAGGGCTGGAAATAGTGAGTGAAGGCACGAACTGTTCCCTCAGCCCTTCATCTGCATCACAATTTTTGCAAAGGTCGACACCATGGTACCAGCCCAACTCCCATTCTCTCAGCTGCGATCGTCACTGATGGCTTTAGGGGTGAAGCAGCGCTGAGGCTCCCCGGAGCCACCGCTCGCATCTGAGCAGGGTTGACTCACCGGTGTTTGCAGCTGGGTCCTGCGGTTTTCCTTTCAATCACCTTTCAGATGAGAACTCAGTCGTGCTCCTTTCCCCTCGCCTGTGGTTACAGAGCGACCAAGCGCGTTGCCGGTGGGGTCACGCTGGTGCACGTGGTGACATGCGTGCACTGCCTATGTGCCACGCATCGCACTCGGCTGTTGGCTTTCCTGTTGCGTGGCATCCCGGGTGTGCTGCAGCTTTACACTGTGAAGGGTTTGCTTTGGTGTAGGGGGTGCCTTGAGAGCCAGCTGAAGGTCACTGCTCTGTCACGTTTAGCTCCTGGAGCGAGGAGGTCTCCACTGCCCTCCTCGGTGCCATGTGCCCCGAGCCCTCACCCCGGCACCACCTCACTTCTCTGCCTTCCGTGCCCTAGGAGCAGGCTGGCAGCTCAGAGGTGCTGAAGTTTTAATCCCAGGATGCTTTTTTTTTACTAATTTTCCTCATTTTCTCCCTATTTCTTTTTTATTGTGTTTCCTCCTGATGCCCGTTGTCCCCGTGAGGAGCGGTCTGGGCAGCGGCTGCCTAAGCCAGTGCTGCTGAAGCCATCTTCCTGCTGCACATAACCTTGCATTTGCCCTCTTTACCTTCAAGACAGAACAAGTCTGAATTTTTTACGTCGCTTACACCATTTTCAAGGCAACCATCTCGGAGAAAGTTTCGTAAAATGTCTCCACAAATCATCATCACTGTTAACCAGATGCTGTTTTCCATGTGGAGCAGCATGGCTGTTTCAGGAGTGGCATGTGAAACCCTGAAACTTCTCTTGAAAAGCCATCATCAAGCAGTCTGTCTCACCCTGACATCCTGAAGACCGCGGGCTGCTTAACGTTTGATGCGTTTTGGCACCCTGACTAGTTTGTGGCTGGTTTTTTGTGTGTTATTTGAACTTGCATGAAAATGCGTGTGATCTATTACCAGCAAAGCCCAGCAACAGACGAATAACACAATTTATTATCTGCTAGAACTAGAAAACAGTGTCTGCCTCTGTAAGGGCTTATCTCCCATCCAGTATCTTCAAATCTTCTGTCGAATAAAAATTAAACATATCTTTGAGAACATCCTTCCTTTTATCTTAAAACCTGAGGGTTTTAACGCCTGGAGGATAGCTCAATACTTCAAGAAAAAGCTGCACAGCTCTAAGACCACCAGGTCTCTGTTACTCAGAAGAGGTGATGTTTAAACACTAGGGCATGTTTTCAACGCTCTCTGTGATAGAGGCACGTACGTTAGGGAGCAGAGAATTACCTAGCCATCTAAAATATTTTTTTTTTTTTTATCTTATGTAGATGAAATAAAAAATAATCTGGGCCATCAGTAGAGTAGGAAGCATTTCACTTTTTCTAGGACCAACGAACGTGCATGTAACTGCAGACAGTAAATCATTCAACATGGGTCTTTGCAACAGCTTCTTCAGATTTCGGAACAGTTGAGGTTCTACGGCTTCGTTTTTATTCTGTAGCTATGCAGAGGATTTGGGTCACTTTATTGATGGCTGTTGCAGCAATCCGCTCTTGGTAGCGTGAAAAAAAATGTGCCACAGTGGAATTTCTTAGCTGTTTGTAAAACTGCAGGCCAAATTTTCAAAGGGAAATGCTTTTGTGCTTGCTGAACAGGGCAAAGGCAGGCAGGTTGGCAGGGATGCAGCCCCGTGAGGGATGCTTTACAGCAGACCAGGGCATGTCCCTGCCACCGTATTTTGGGGGAATTTGGCCTATTTTGCCTTACTCTGCTGGTGAAGTGCGTTTCTGACTATAGGAATGTTTCTGTTGAGCAATACAGAGCTGCTGCTGGGATGAATAATTCATAGAGTAATCAGCCACGGCAGAAACTTTCAACACTCAATCAGATTTTTTTTTAATTTTTTTTTTAATGCAGGCTATAGCTGACCTAATTTGTCTAGAGGATGAACTTAGCTGATCCGGACAGACGGGGATTAATTTAATATTAGAAACTGCAGGGAATGATGTGATAATGAAATATTAAACCCTTTTACCACTTGATGCTGCTTCCCTTCCCAGTGAGGGTGCGTCCTGTGCTAGTTGTCCCCGCCGGCTCTCTGGCACTGGGTCGAACACATGGCTCGGTACCTGGAGTGCTGGACCCGGGCTCGGGGCTTTGGATTGCCTTTCAGCTTTGCCACTGCCCGACTGAATGAATTTGGAAAAGTTGCTTCACTTTTCTGTGCCGATGCCACGGACTGCTGTGGATTGCTTTGACGGGTGGAAAACATGACAGCAAAGGTTTGCTCTGCAAGCGCGTGCGGAGACCTCTGCGGTCAGGCTATGCTCATCTGCTCCTGTTGGGGAGACGTCTTCAGGGCCGGGAGCATGACACGGCTCTCATTGGAGAAAATATTTATGATGGTTTTATCATTCATTGTGCCGCCGCTGATGTTTTCAGGTGTTTGGGTTTGTTTTCTTCCCCGGTAGACTGGAATATGGCAAAGCATGGCCTGTTATCGGAGCGGGAGGAAGGCTCTGAGGGAGGAGCGCCATGTCAAAGATGACCAAGAAAACCTGTGGCACAGGACGAGAAACCCCGTCCTGTGACAGCCAGGGGAGCCTCACTCTTTCTTATTATTTTCTGCATGTCCTTCAGCATACCTTTCACTATGCACTGTATGATTAGCGACTTTAAAATCAGAGTCGTATTTCGTTTAACTCCTAAATTGCTTCTGAATAAAGCTATCTTTCATAAGACATAAAAGAAGACAACATGTATGACTCAAGCGGCTGCTGGACCTTTCTGGGCTCCAGACAGACCATGAAGACCATGGAAGCATCAGCAAGCGCCAGCAGTGAGTGCAGCAAGCCGTGCGCGTGGCACAGTCCCCTTTGCTTTCTGGAGCAACATCCAGCTTCACCCGTGTTTGTGGCGGGGTGTTGGCCTGGCTGCTGCATGCGGTTTACTTTGAAAATAAAGACACTATTTTGAAGAACTTGGAAGAAGCAGAATTACTGATTTTTTTTTTTTTTGCTTGTACCATTGCAACAAGGGTTGAGATAAAATCCCCTGTAGCTGACAGTGCAATGTTTGCTAAGTATTCTGGTTATTTTTTGATCTCAAATGTTAGTGCTTTTACTGACTGACTGTATTGGTTTGCTCTGGGGGTTTCTCTACATGACTTTCAGCCAGTATTGATACTGCTGCTAACTACTGCTGGTCGATGTTCTTATTTTGTACTTTACCTGAAGGTACAGTGTGTTTTCTTGCCTACTGCAGATCTCTGCTCTGGCATATCCTCTTACCTCCTGCGATCGCTCGAGAGTCTGCACTGGATGTGGGAATAGCTTCGCTGCTGCATCCACTCAAAGAAAAGTGATTTGTGCGTGTCCTGCAGGTCGCAGATATTCCTCCTCAAAGCTTGCAGTGGGTAGCGTAAGCTTTATAGGCAGACAGAACTTTTGCAGAGTGGCCCTAGGTTTTTCCAGCCCCAGCAGCAGCCCTTCTGAGCCCTGAGCGCTGCCCTCCAGCAGCAGGTTCCTCGGGCTTCCCATTGACCCCCGCTCCGAGATGGTGCTCAGCAAACTCGGCTCTTCTGCCTCAGCTCCTGAGGTATTCCGAAGAGCGCGACGAGGCTCACAGGAGAACAAGTGAAGATTTTGGTAAGATTAAAGCATGAACAACTTGAAACTTTCACTGTAAACCTGGAAACAAACAATTACAAATACAACCAATCCTAGATAGTTGGGGTTTTTAGTTGTTTTGGTATGTCCTCTCCAATTTAAGGCCTTGCCGAGCTGCATGGTGGGCTGGAGGGGGTTTCGCATGCTGCTTACTCTTGGAGTTGTGCCTGGAAGTCAAGGATTTTTTTCTGTGGTGTGATGTCTTGAGTAAAGGAGAAGGGAATTCACCTTTCGTGCCACTATTGTTTTTTAAATTGCTTCTGCCTTGCTTTGGCTGAGATGGCTTAATATGTATTCCTGGGCTTTTACTAGAATAACAGTTGATTTTGCATCATACAGAAGGGAAAAAAAAAAGGGGGGGTCAATTATGAATGCCTCCTGTAAAGCCTGTGAAATGCAATGTGTTAATTACCAGCACTCTACGGAGAGTGCCCAGGACAACTTTTGTTGCGATATTAACACAGTTAACAAGGGGCTTTGTCTGGGTATGTCTGTAAGAGCAAATAAATCCACCCCAGAGCTCACGCTAGGATCTTGTGTGCTGCTGTCTCCCAAATCAAGTGAGAATTGGCATCAAAACTGAGATGGCGTGTGGTGAAGAGTTTGCCTCAGCTGGGGATCGGAGGGCTGAGGGATGGCTGCTCTGGCTGTGTCACTGGCGGAGTGCAAGGGAAGCCCGGCCGGAGGTGACCTGGGAAGCCTGGTTCGTGTTCCTGGGAAGCCTGGTTAGCCTGCTGTGAGCATATGGCTGAGAGAGAGGGTCCACTGGCCTGGGGAAGTGGAGATAGGATGATGTAAAGCAGGAATAGGATGGTCATCCCTACTGAGCTCGGGGCAGGACTGTCTGAGCGGTGTACGTTACCAGGACTTCTTCCTGGAAGTACGATCCACATAAAGTTATTTTTACAATGGGAACAACGTACAAAGGGTCACAGGACGTTATGTCCACCCTGGCTAAGCCAGTCTTGATCTAATGATAGCAGTCATTGGACTCCTGAAATCATCATCACAAAGGAATTCCTCACCCCAGGCTAACCATAGCAGACCTTTACTTGCAAGGACAAGCAAAACTTAAGTGCTAGGTGAAATCTCTCATCTTGCTACAGTACCTACTGCACCCGTATGTTACCCAGAAGACTGCTATGACAACTGGCTGCCCTGGAGGACCAGGGGCTGGGACAGAAGGTCTGGCTGCTCTGGCTTAGCAAGGTCCTGCCTGCAGAGTGAGACCAGTTATCTGTCTGGAGCTATCACCCGGCAGGTGAGAGATGGGAGAGTCCCAGGCCATCCTGGACAGGGACCCTGCTCAAGTAGGCAGTGATGAGAGTTATGGCCCCGGGGCCTGTTGTGCTGGTTCTCCTCTGTGGAGTGGTCCGTGGCATTGGGGCGTGGTGAGCGATGAGTAGGTGTGGTAAACTCTTGGGCCATCTCACCTGTTTAATGAATTTGTTTGAGAGTCCTTTTCTAGTTAGAAACCAGACCTAACGGGAGAGGTAAATTTGACTAATGCCGTCTCTCATCCTCACGCCAGAGGAGGAGGAAGATAAGTAAGTGTGAGAAGATGCCTTGAGCTTTCATTCAAAGTGACTTTCATTGTTCCAATGAGATGACATCCCCCACTGATGTATTTCTACACTTGCATGTTTGAGTCATGTCATGGTAGTTAATCAAAACTACCTCCAGTACTACTGCTGTTCTCCTGAACAGGCTGATAAATTCTAGGAGAAGCCATGAGGCTGCTCAGTTTGCAAATGCAAAATGTTACCGAGCTCAACTTTTATGACCTGTGCTGTAGTCCTGCTTTATTTTTGTGCTTCTTGCTGCTCAGTGCAGCTCAGCTGGCCATTGTACAAGCCCAGATCATGAGAATTTAACATCAGTGTGCTTACAGACAAGTAGGCTGGCTGGGTTCTTGGTGAGGAGGGCTGGAGGATCTGCTGAGGGTGAGCCTGAGCTGTGAGCTTGAAGGTCTGTATGTGGCTCCACGAGGAGCTTGTGCTTGCCCTGGGTTGTGCAGCTGGACTGACTCCGGTACCTCTGCGAGCTCAAGTATCTCAGCACTGCGTTTCAGCCAGCCGATACCCAGCAGGCTCTGCACAGCACTTCACGCTTGCTTTGGGTTTGCCGTGAATATTCATGTCACTGCATGTTCTGTGTTGATGGTAAATGAGGTCAGCTGTAGGTTCTGGGGAAAAGGGTAGACTTGGCTTGATTTCCTTTGGAGAAATTCTTGGCATTTCTTGTAACTCCTAAATCTCTGTGTGTGGCCTAGGTCCTACTTAGCTTTAAGCTGTGCTGTTAGGGCACTAACCACACTCTCCCAAAACTTTCTGAAACCGAACTGAACAGCAGCCTTCTCTCTTGCCTTGCATTGATGCTGCTACAATCACCTCTCCTGTTCCCACAGCCTAATCCCATGCCTTTCACGTTGCAATTCCCAGCAGAGAGCAGTCCAAAGACCAGTGGACTCTGGGGAGAGATGCACTGAGTACATGCTCAAAAACACCATTACATTTTGTAATTCCTCCTTCTTATTGAAAAGATTTGGGGATATGTTCAGAGCTACAGCCACTCTGAGGGTCTCTGTTGTAGTATGTAGCTGAGCACATCTGCTCTACAGAAGATCTCAAGGCTGTCCACAGTGTAATATAAGAATTTATCTTTCATGCAAGTATTACAGGCCAGGCTATGGAGCTGGTTTCAGTGCTCTGGGACTTTATTTCAATGGGGGCTAACAAAAGTTAATTCCAGCAGCATCTTAGGAGTGGTAGCTGATGTCTTTTGGAGTGACCATAGCCTGGATAAGACCCTGCAGAGTCTCAATAGGGGTGTCCCTATATGTGCCAGGCAGTTCCTGTAGGTGTTCCATAGGTTTCTAGAGGTAACCCACAAGGCTGGTGACATTCTTTATCTACCAGACTTTGGCTACTGACTGTATCTGGCACTGCTGTACCTTTAAAAAAAAATGTTCTTTAAAGATTTAGGCACCAGAGCCTTGTGAATTGAACAACTTCCTGTACGGTCTGTCCTAGAAATCTCCTAATTTTTTCTGTACCTTCTTATCTTTGTTATATATCTGTGCGTAGATCAATGCAATTATTTATACAGAGGAGATCAAGCTGTTCTTGCAATTTTCTTCAAAAAGCTATGAGCAACTCCTGTGATCTTCTGGACAGTCATAAACTTTCTAGCTGAAATCCACGTTTGGTCATATCGTTGAAGTCCCTCTTAGTGGGTTATAAACTCCAGCTCAGCTGGAGGCAATTATTATCTGATATGTACCCAGAGTAGAACATAATTATACTTGTCACTAAGTGGCACTGTGTAAATTACTCTTTAATTGCTACACATCAAATCAGCAGCTACCCGGTCATTTTTCTGTGAAGATAAAGAGTTCCAGTATTAGCTTCATCACTCTGGCATCTGCCTTCACCCAATTTCTCATTTGTTCTCTTTAGTGCTTAAGAGGTAATTTTATGTGAAGAAACCTTTTTAATGTATTTGGCATTTGTCCTGTAAACCCTCTGTTGGTCTTAAGTATGGGGATAGAGAGTTTAATGTTAAAAACACAGGCAGTAATGTAGAAGATATGTCCTTCACGTACTACTGTTGAGATAATTATTACATATCATCAGGGGCCAAAACCTCTTTTCCGGGTGTTGCATTGATAAAACAGGGGCCATCGCAGGGGCTGAGGAATGCAGCCCTTTATCATGATTTATTTGGGCTATGCCATTTTTTTTTTTTTCCGTAACATGGGGGAGATAAGTGCGTTTGAACACTATTAATGTGGATGCACTTTAGCCCTCTTAACCCACGATGAGTTAAGAGTGAGCAGAAGGGAGGAAAAACCTGATCACAGCGATGCAAAGCTGTTTATCTTATCTGGGAACATCTGGAGGCCAGGCCTTGGACCAGACGGCTTCATCTGGCTGCACTCCCACGCGCTGGCTGCCTTTGGGATGGATTGACGCGCCTCCTGCTTGTTCCTGCTGCCGAGGCTGGGGCAGGTACGCTCGTGGTCCATGCTCTCGGCTGCCGGGGAGCCTTCCCCAAACCCACTCTGCAGCAGCGGCTCTGAGCGTTTCTCACCCGAGAGTCTTGCTCGCTTTCCACCTTGATGCTGATGGACTGAGAAGCCGTTTTCAGAGACTCAGTTGAATGGCGCTGGGGCAAAATCCCGAGGTGGAGTGGAAATGTGGGAGGAGTGTATATCACAGAAGAATTGCTGGAGGACTTGTTTTGTCTGAAATGGGGCGTGAAGGAGATGGTCCTGGTCAGTAGCACGGATGGCTGCTAGAGAAAGGTGTTTGCTTTTATTTATGCTTCTGCCCCCTTTTTATTGCTGACACCAGATACCCTTTGGCAAGGAGGCTGCAAGGAGCAGCCAGGGCTGGCAGCCAGCCTGCCCCAGTTTTACATTCCAGGGCTGTAATTTCTAAAGCAGTTTATGCCATGAAGTGTGGACAGACTGTTCAGAATAACAGAAGGAACATTTCCAGTTAGAGAAAACCTCAGCAGTGTGCTTACGTGAAGCCCTTTCAGTCTCCTGCCTTGGGGAGCAAGTCCCGCAGCTGGAGCAAACCTTCCTGCCCGGGGAAGGTGCTGCTGCGCTGGCCCGGAGCTCAGGCGTTAAATTAAAAATGTTATAAATTCAAAATACATGTAGCTATATGTTATAATCAACATGGAGGTGCAGTTGAAAGGCAACATTTCGAAGTCCTTGCAGTCTGTGAGCCTCCCATTGCAGGGTTTGATCTGGGTCCATTCTGGTGCTTTCTCCAGGAATTTGCTGTCTTCGCGAGGGAACGCTGCGTCAGGAAGACCCCAGATGGCCTTTTTAGTTTGCTTTTTTTCATTACCTTGTTGCTTTTATCCTGCCCTTGTCTTTGGTACAAGGCTTTCTAGAGATA
The DNA here is from genome assembly GCF_030867145.1 of Opisthocomus hoazin. Taxonomy (NCBI): domain Eukaryota; kingdom Metazoa; phylum Chordata; class Aves; order Opisthocomiformes; family Opisthocomidae; genus Opisthocomus; species Opisthocomus hoazin. Next base: position 12,667,295 of record NC_134434.1, on the reverse strand, counting down.
AATGTGCCGAGTCACAGGCTGAGGGCAGGCAGTGGATCTGTGGGTGCTGGGGAGCAGGACCATTAGCCTTGAGCTGAGCCAGAAGCCTGGCCTGGGTCTGGCTTAGGTATCACAAGAAGGTACGAGAAAATAGACCCTTTGTTGTCTTGGTCAGGTTTATGAGCTAATCTGTGCAACCTGAGGGGCTAGAAACCTAATGGTTTAGTTTAGGTTTTGTTTGTTTTTTTGAGGAAAGATGAGGTTTTCCAACAGTCCAGGGATTTCAGAAACCAGAGTGTTTGAAACAATCACTATATCTGAGACTTGTTAGGAAACTGCAAGGCTTGGTGGCACAATGTCCTGTTGCAATCCTGGTAGGGCAATGACAGCTCTGTTTTTACAAGTCCTTGATTTACATCTCTATGGATTCATTATTTCTGCCCTGTGTATACACTTAATAATAGACAGACTTTGACGTTTATTTTCCATATATTTGATACATTGAAATCTCGATTGGGCTGCTATATATGATGAATTTAATGTTATACAACACTGGGGAAATTCAGGGCTGTGGCTAAGACTCTTGTGGCTTATAGCTGTAGACGTTTACTCTAGACATCCTACCCCTAAATGAGACCTCAACGCTGTCTTTAATACATTCAGACCATGAAAATCGTTGCAAACTAACCACATAAATGTGCACCGTTAATGAGAAGTCTTGGCAAACTCAGTGCCTTCGATAATGAGCTGCTTCTGTCTGCACTGTGGACATAAACCGAGATGTGGTCACTGGATCCCAGCTCTGATGGCTTTTTCTGCACAGTGGGGTCATTTGCCATGGTGAGGCTCTTCCTGCAGTCGCTGCCTCCTCCAGGGGAGGGGTTGCTTTATTCTCACCTAACCAAACATTGAAGCTGGTCACTTTATTTACATTGTGGCTATGATCATACAGTCTCCATCCAAAGACGATGTTACATTTTTCTTCTGTTGACTCCTCTGCACCGAGAGATCCAGGATAGCGGTGGACCTCCTGGAACTGAAGAGACACAAATCTCTATAATTACATAAACCTATTTTCTCAGAGTAGCCTTTGAAAGGTTTATTACTGTCATCAGTGACAAGTACAAATCTGTGAGCTCCTTCAGACTGGTGCCTTTCAAAACCTGCCACGCTTTCCCTTCAGACTGCTGCCAGGGACTTACTGACGAGTCGACGCTTATTAAACACAGACTTCTGTAACCTACAGCTGGCAAAATTTGTCCTTAAGCTATGCCTGGGAGCGTGGCGGGGCTTGTAGTGGCTGGTTGCATGAGCTAGATTTTACTTCAGGTAATTTTTGTTTCCCTAAAAGAATACTGATGATTTCCTTCCATTCAGGATTTCTAAATTAGACACGGAGGCAAGGAGTATAATTACTGTGAGGTGGCTGTCACAGAGGCTGGGTGCCATTTTTTGGTAAATATTTGTCAAATTAAGTGTTGCGTGTTTGCTTCTGCTGTTTTTTGTGACCCTCTTTGTGGTCAAATCCCCAAATACTTGAGCTAATGTGTTTGCTGGCAGGAATGCCTCTGGGAAAAGCTGCTGTGAGTGATTATTTGTGGGAAGCAAATGTTTCAATTTGCAAGTGTGAAAATTTTCATCAGAAATCCAGGTCTGTGAGTGAGTTTCATCCAGTTGGGGACCAGCAGCAATCCCATCTGACACTGGTGTCCAGCCCAAACTGAGTGATGAAAATCAGGGCGTACTGTGAAGAAACACCTGCTTGAAATGAATCCAGCTGAGAAAGTGATAACTGGGTCTTTTGTAAATCATGAAAGGAGAAGGAGGAAAATACATGGAAAAAATTGTCTCTGCTTCATTCTGCGACATTTGCTCATGCTGATTATAGTTATTTTATACTACTTTAATGCCCACATATCTCTTCTGAATGCAAAAGAGCCGTATCACAGGATGGACAATTGGGTTCAGGATCCAGTTAATAGCATCGCGATGGATGCTTTCCCAGTCTGTTTTATTACGGCAAATGAGGACTGTCTCCATGGCATGAATTCTTGGAACTTGTCACTTCTAATACACCATTAATACATCAGTTGCCCAGAGCATGAAGGTGACTGCTATCTCCATAGTGGTGGAGGCGAACTGTTCCCATATCTGTGTTTTTCCTTCTGCATACTCATTAATTGAGGGGCAAAAAGTGTTGTGGGGCAAATGCATTACGCTGGTAGTTTAATGAGTTTGTTGACTTCTGTTTCATAGTGGAGATGAATTGATTTAGAGAAGATCATGGGAGGGAAAAGTGTTCCTGGTGGCTTTAGTTCTTCAGTATAGGGTACAATTTCTTCCTGCTTTTCAAGGGAAGTTAGTCCTACAGCCAGCCGGCTAAGTCTGTGGTGAGAAACACCAGTGATGATTTCTCTTTATGTTTTGATCATCTCAGATGTTACACATTCCTGTGCAACCATTTGATCTGTTTCAGCTGGGAGCAGCAAAGGAAAAGCTGATCTTTAATAAATGCTGGATAAAAGAATATAGATGCCACTGGTTGGTTGTATTTATGTACTGTAGCTTGGGGGTGTGTGTGTCTGTCTACCACTGGTATTTTAAGCTGCTATGAGATGCTTATGATAGCTGCAGTGTCAGGAGTACTGGCACAGCCATATCATACAATAGCATCTTTCTTCCACTCCTCTGATGCCTCAGGCTGTATCTGCTGGTGTCTCGGCTCTTCCCTTAGCTGCTGCTGTTAATGCTAAGCAGTGCTTGCTTTCCAAGTCCTTCGCATATATGAAGCGAGGCAAGGAGGGAATAGCTTTAGGATGGCCAGATGGCTGGGTTTGGCTGGGGTAGCCACAGAATAAGGGTCCCCGTTTTCCTGCCAAAGGTTTCTCCAGGATACACTCATTCATGATTTTGGTCCTGGCTACAGGATTTTCCCCGTTTCCCTTTCAGATTATGATTTTAGCAGTTTACTTCTTCCCAACTTGTGGCACTAGACCAGGAGACCAGTGACACAGACAATTAGAAAACCTGGCACGAGGTGTGTGTCTGTTGACTATCTCGTGCCAGGCTGCATGCACAATGCGTGCTTGGTGCAGAGCCCTTTCTTCCAGGTTTAATTTGCTACATCATCTTAATGATGGGGAAGCAGAGCTGGCAAGACAAGATGGGATTCACTGCTGTACCTAGACCCATTTTGAAGCTTCTGCACTGCCTAAATGCTTGTGCCCAAACCAGTGGTCAGATGTTTGGTGTTCCTTCATGAAGTTTAAGGCAGAAGAGAGTTTTGTGTTGCTGCCAGGATGATGGAGCTCTTTGCTGGTGGGGGAGCAGAGAGCATGTGCTGGAGCAGGAGAAATGAAGGCAGAGGAAGGGCAGGGAAAGGGAAGCGCAGGCGGCAAAGCCTCCCTCTTCTTCTGTTCATGTTGGACAGACAGGAGCTAATTGGCAGCGGCATCATGTTCAGCCCCTGGGAAGCTCTCGGCCAGCCTTGGGGCTTTGCTTAGGTTCCCTCAGCGCTTTCAGCTGCAGCAAAACAAATACCCTTGTCAGCAGAGGGAGTGCTGTAGCTTTCATCTGCTCATGCGATGCAGCTTTAAACGTGCTGGGCGCGGGAGAAGACCCATCCCACCACTTGCTGGGTGGTTAGAAGGCAGTTGTGCTTGCTGGTTGGGTAGAAGGGATGGGAGAAACTGGCTATCCCCCGCCCAGAGGCAGGAGGCTCCTTTCTGATCTTGAATGATCAACTTCAAAGTTGTTTGTATATTCTTAAGTTCAAGGCAGGCTCTTTTTCAAACACAAAGATACTGGATTTCTTAGGAATGCACCTAAGTAGTCTGGACTGTGCTACTTTTTCTGTTCTGGAGTTAGAATTTTTTTAAAGAAATGCAAAATGACAACATGTATTATGCACACACACAAAAAAGAAAAGAGCAGAGAGTGAACAAACAAAGGTGTAGATATGTGGAGAGATGTCCCAGACTACCAGGAGAGGCAGTACTGAAAGCTAGGGCAACTGGGAGCTCGTTCCTCTGAACAGCTCCTGCTTTGTCATTCAGAACTGAGCGTTTCTCTGTAATTTTATTAAATCACCTAGGACTTGATTCGGAGTCTCACTGGCTTCAAAATGGGCTTAGAAAAGTGAGACCAGAAAGCTGGTGGTTCTCAGTCTACCGCGTGAGCAGACTGTGCTTTTTGACCACCGCTGTGACAGTTGCTCGAAAGCTCCCTGTACAGAAAACAGTAATGGGCAACTAACAAGCCTTATTAGATAACTGATGGAAGAAAAAATAGAGGAATAATTTCTTTTGATTAATATTTATCTCAGCATCTGGAAAGAGAGAATTTCTGAATGTGAAGTCTGTCAGTTAAATAATTAGCCGTAAGTTATTTGATCCTCTTTTACTGGATGGTGCAGAAGCCGGACATGATTTGGATGTCTTTTGCCTGCTGTCAGCACAAGCTGAGTTTTACCTGCTGAAAATAACATGGATAATACATTGGTAAAGCTGTGGAATAACAGGAGTAGGAGTGTCCTTACTTATCCTGCAGGATATTTTCTCCCAGCATCCCCCAGCCCTGTCAGTGGTCCCACTTCATCCTGAAAGTACGTGTGTTTTCTTCGAGTTGAAGGAGCTAATTAAAACCGTCTCTCATGGTGGAGAAAAGCAATGCCAGCTCTGCCACATCCCATCCTGCTGGCATCGGAAACGCTGGCAGTGGCTCGTGCAGATGCAGCGTGGTGCCTGTGCACCCACCCAGTGCGAGCAGCATTCCCCGCAGCAGCGAGGGTCCTGCTGCTGGAAACCAGCCCTTCCCATGGTGGGAACATCGGGGTTCTCTCTGCCGAGACAGCTCTTGCCCAGCTGCACTGGTCATTGCATGGGGTGGGGCTGGGGGCTCCATCCCCGATCGCTGCAGCGGATCCCTGGTTCTGCTAGCGTGGGGTCTGAGGTGTGGAAGATGGGAAGGGACGGCATCTCCTAGTGTCACTTGCCTTGTGCCTTTCAATTTTTTTGCTTTCTGCTAAGCCTGTAGCCTACCCCTTCGCTTGTGAGATCAGACTAGCCCAGCACTTTGCTGCTAGCGGACCAGGTCCCTGCAGAGGGAGGAGGGAGGGAGCCTGAGCGAGCCCGACCCTCTGCACTGACACATGTTGTTGTTGCCCCATGAAGTTCTGCCCCTCAGTTCAGGTCACCTCCTGCGGATGGGGGGAGGATTTCATGTTTGAGCGGGTAGAGATGATCTTTAAATTGCGGTAAAGCAGCTGGACTCCAGAAGTCCAGGAGACTTCAACCCATCCTGTATTTGCAGTGTGAGATACAAACCAGAGTTTGTTCTACTTGTCGGGCACGTAGAGACCAGAATTCCTGAGTGCAAATATTGCTGGACTGCTTTGGATAGCTGCTGCTTCTGGGAGTAAATGATACGAAGCCACTAAATTCTTTCAAATATCTATTCAGCGTGACATCAGTGCTGGCACTAGGATGTGCGTGTGCTGTTTCTCCCACCGCTGTCTGCTTATTCACTCTGCTTTTTGCAGTCCAGAAGCCTCTAGTGTTGCTGCTGATTGGAATAAAACAAAACGTGTCATCCCATCAGAGACTTAGAATCATTTGGTGGTGACGTGGGGGGGGGGGGGGGGGGGGGGAAGAGAGAAGAGAAAGGAAACAAAAACCTGGAATAAATTTCGCTGCTTGTGGGAGAAGAGACGAAGAGCTGTCTCCAGAGCGGCCGCTGTGTGAGTATGGGTTTCTCCCAGTCTCGCTGCTGGGCCAAGCCCTCCTCCTCACACTGCTATGGGATTTCAGTCTGTACTCTGTCTTGGATGGACAGAGAAATTAAAAAGGCTGGTGACTTCATAAGGTGGAAAAGTGTCCATTTGTGAGAAAGTTTAAACTACCAAGCTCTTCTGAAAAGGCCCGTGTTGGATGCCAGGGTGAAGTTTCCATAAAATGTGACATTCCAGGATGACTCCTAGCTAAAAAATCAGTGATGATAATATCCATTCTGCTAGGGAAGGATTCAGATTCCTTTCTTGCCTGATGTATGTGGTCTTGGTTTCTAGATGTGTCTGCTTAATCTGTTCTCATTGCTGCAGCAGCACCCACAGCCAAACATTGATATCTGTCTCTTGACACCATGCCTTGGAATGGTAATTTGTTCCTCAGGCCTCGAAAAAGGCAAGACCTGGATGCTTTCCTCATCCTGGTGTCCTGGGGCCAGCCTGTCCTGCTGGCAGTAGAGAGGACTTTGTCCCCTATACTTCTAGCCCAGCGCTGCTGGTGGGTATCTGAGCCCGACACAACCACCCCAGCGCTGCGGGAGCACTGTCCTCAAAGAGCTTACAGGGGTTTGACTGCTCGGTGACAGTTTTGAAGGTTACTCTTCATGTAAATGTGTCTGCCCAAGGAAACTGAAAACACCCCCCTTTCTCTTTCTGGGGGCCATGCTGAAAAAACTTGGAGTTATTTTATAGGTTGTAAAATTAAGGTTTGATCTACAGCAGTTTTTGAATTGCTAGAATATGGTTCTCTGACTCGGGATGAGCTTCCACATCTGAAGCATGTGGTAAATCCTTTTGCCAGCCTCTTGAGGCAATCTTGTGCAGTTAAGTACTTTGGGTTGATGAGAAGAGCAAGAGGCTTGGAATTAGGGAGGCAAGGGAACATGTGTGAGACTGCAAAATACGGAGCACACTTTCGAGGACGTGCCCAGCATTTTTACTCAAACTGCAGTGCTGAGGAGGACAGGGGACGAGCTGGGTGAATAACTGGACAAACAGATCTCTGTGGTTTCAGAGTGCTTTGAGCATGAATGAAAATCTTCAGAGAAAGGCGTTTTGCACCCAGCACGGCTACGAGATAAAGCACGTATTTCTGTTGAGCCTGTGTGAGCAGAATAGGCACCGTCAGTCCCGCCAGCTGCTAATGTGCCATTATCTAAGTAGCTTCAGATATGACATTGTTATCTAATAATTAAGTGTTTATTTTAAAGCTTTCCCACCCATGCACACCTGCTGTTTCTGTATAGTAGCTTCTTTAATTTCTGATACATTGAATGGCATTGGAATTGTTACAGAAAACACTAGTGGTCAAGAGAAATAAAAGAAAAAAAGATTTGCTCCCTCTGTGTACTTTCTCCTGCTTTCCCTGTCTGTATCTCAGCCAAAATAGGCAGCATTCATTTCACACCCAAGTGATCTGGGGCTCTGTGAGATGTACCTATGCTGCAAAATGTGGGCAAGGACTCGAGACAGCAGGAGTGCACAGTCCTACAGGGGCTGATGCGAAGCCTGCTAAGGTCAGCAGGATGCTCTTCATCTGCAGTGGCCTTTGAACCGGTCTCATATTCACTGTGCTTCAAATAATAATGATTTGCTGTAGGGACCCGGTGCATTGAGCTGCAGAGTTATATCAAGCTCTTTTATTGTGGCTTGGTCCAGCAAGGTACAATTTCCTGTAGGATAACCACATACTGTACAATGCCAATTATACTGATTTTCTGTTGGCTGTCAGGTACTGACTAATCGTATTCAGGCTCTGCTAGTTACAGAGGGTGCACGCTGTTCCTGCGATATTGGTCTTCAGAACCAGGCATATTTTCTGTAACTCCTGTGCCATCTACAGAATTATGAACTGATTTGAATGATCAGACATGTCGATGCTGTGACTCCTGTGTGCTGCAGATCTGTCCCCGCGCTGTGTGTGGAGCAGTCCCCTTCAGGTCTAGCTGAGAGGGAAGTCCCTCCCAGAATGGAGCAGAGGCATGGGGTGCGCTTACAGCATCGGCTGTAGGAGGGCTTGGACATTGAGGTCGCCTGCTGGAGGCTGGGATGAGATCTCACCCCATGCCCCTGGCTGTTAATAGACTGAGCTTTTGGGCCATGCTGGATCTGGGCAGTCTTTCCATCCATTTATACATTCCCATAATTACAGGTGCAGCAAAGGCCTTGCAAGTGATGCTTTCCCCACGCTTTGCATGCAGAGCCGGGCCCTTGTTCCCTGCTTGCTCTGTTGAGCTGGGTTTGCCACTTGTAACGGTGCTTCTGACATATTGCTGCTGTTGAGGTTTTTCCAATGTCATGGATGCAGAGAACATGGAAATTCACTGTAGCCCAGTATAGCTTTCTGATACAGGAATGATAAAGGACAAATTGTTCCTCCCTGTGGGGGTTTCGGGTGCTGTTATTACAAGGCTCCTGTATCCCCCGGCTTTGCTAAGCTGGCTTGGCACCTTGCAGCAGGAGATGCTTAGGGCTGTGGGGGTGATGCTGAGCAAATGGGAGATGGATCTCTGGGAAAGTCCTGTAAAATTCCTTGGATGAAAACCAGTGTGGGTGGCTCTTGATTTTCTCGCTGTGACCCTTTACCCAAAGCATACCCTTGGTCTTTCCAGGACTGAAAGACGGCTCTGTTGTCTTTGCTGCTGATCCACCAGGAGTGTTAACAAAGCTGCCTCAGAATGGGTAGCAGGAGCATGGTGCTTCTGCTCACGTGCACAGCCATCTGCGTGCACTGAATGCCGTGCTCGTCTGCCTCTCTCATGCACAGAAGGATGCAGTCGCTCACCCAAATGCTTTCGTGCTGACATGACCACGTGCATATGCCCACTGATAGGCATCCACTCTCCTAGGTGGCTCTTCTGCTGTCCATGGACAATTTTTGGTTCCCCCATTGGTAGGCATCATGAGGCCCTTCCACCCTCCGCCATGCAAGCTCTGCACAGCCCCAAACAAGAACTACAAATTCCCAGGAATTACATAAATAAATAAAAAGGAGACAGAGGAACCTCCAGAAGAGTGCCATCTTGGATGGTGCCAGAACAATCCTGTTCTGCATCCTCTGCCAAACTTCAGCATACAGAAACATCTGCCATTTAACTCAGCTTAGGTATATTTTTCTTTCATTGAAAAGAGCGCCCTTATAAACATCGCTTCAGCTTGGAGGAGACATGCCAAGGGTAACTCAGCGTTGTCCTGCCTCTGTGTGAGCAGCAGCATGCTGAGCAGCGTTCACATTTCAGCTTGCCTCCCAGGAAGGCAGGCTTTTCCTGAAGCTTGCCCAGGTCCTGCAGCGAGGAGGAGCTAAATCTCTCGGGGCTGAATCTGCCTTGCACTAAGCCAGTTAGACAGCCTCGGCTCAGCCTGGGCTTGGGCAGAGCCCTCAGGTCTCCCTGGCTTCTACCACAACATTACTTGGTCTGTTTCCCAACCAATGTGGCAGATTCTCTCTCTTCTTGAGAATTATTTCACTCAGAAATAAAGAAAACATAGAACTGTGTGTTAGTTTATGCTAAAGAGAAGATCCAAGGAGTATAGTGTGCTGTTGTTTCGTGCATTGATCTCAAAGGATTTTGGTAAGGAAAGCAAATATTGTGAGCTTTTCTTTATGGACAGGGTTGCAGTGGTACTTGTTCCAGGTCCAGACCTGGGATGGGAGCTCACCTTCCTGCAGGAGAGGCAGAGGGGACACACTGACACGCAGTTCCTCCTGTTCGCAGCTAAGTAGTTTGAGTTACGTGCTTTTCTGGAGCAGTTTGCTAACCCCCAGGAGACAGATATCCACAGCCCTTCTCCATCCCTGTCTGGCAGGCTGTTACCCAAAGCTGCAAAACTCCTTTTCTCCACGCACACCATCTCATCTCGCTGTTTCACAGCTGTGCCAGGAGGGTTGCTCTGGTCTGATGTTCCCAGCTCCTTCCCCAGAGCAGCGCTTCTGCAGTTTGCTGAGCTGCAGCAGGGATGCTTGCAGGCTTGTGCAGACAAGCCCTGTTGAAAGGCAGTTTCTACAGTTGCTGAACCTTTCAAAGCCAACTTTCAGGTGTAGCCTGTAGGCCTGGGTTGGCTATGGACAGCTGCAGTGGGTGTTAGTGAAGCACTGAGTAGTGCCGTGGATACTTCAAGCTCCCAAAGCTGCAAACTGAATTTGCATCTCTAGGGAGAAACAACTGCAATTCACCAATACTGGGGTCATCTGACATTAGCCTGCTTTCCTTAGCCAAGATATGGAAAGTGATAGCTAATCCCTTTGGGCAGCATTTTTACATGTCAGTGATGGTTTGACCTGACCAGTTGGAGAAGCTCTAAATAAGCCAGCGCAGCTCTTCCGTAAGCACGTATCCAGAGATGTCCGTTTTTTTTCACAGGCGGGCAGAAAGGCTGCTTTATTAGTCATTAGAAAAAAAATAAAGGACATTTATTGCAATGACTCTGGGGGCAGCTGTATAACCTGGCTGGGGCAGGGCAGAGCCATCCCACGGAGCTGCTAGCAAGCGACATGCACAGAGCGAGGTCTCTGCTGCTGCAGAGATCTCCTGACGCTTCCCCACTCAGGAACACAGCTGATGTGTGCTATCTGTGTGTGGACATCTAACACCACGGCACCAGCTTTGTGCAGGATTAAAGCCTCTCTGTAGTAAATACCTTTGCTTTTAACATTAGCAGCTGAAATTTGTTGTTTGTATCACAGCTGCTTTTGAAATCGTCGGTCACCTTTGTGGCCCCGCCATACTGAACATCTACACAGGCTTTGCAAGAGGTACTCAGTGTCCTGGGGATTTTATATCCTAAATAGACAAGAGGGACAAAGGTTGGGGGAAAGAAAGGGCAAGTTAGTGATGAGAATCTTAAACACAGTAATATTAATTTCCTGGTCTGGGTTCACATGAAAATCTGTGCTGGAGCTAGTTTAACTAAAGTTTATTCCATTTCAGCCAAGTGTCTTCAGCACATCCCCGTTGCTCCCCTCTGTTCTGTGGGAGCACGCTGCTGCCTTGGTGTGGGGAGCATACAGGCACCACCTCCTGTCCCTGGGAAGGGTATTTTGTTGTTCAGGTGTGGGAATATAATCCGGGCTTTTGCTTCACACCACCAAGGCTTTGAGGAGCTTTTTTCCTCCATGAAAAATATCTAAAGCAGCTATTTGTGAGTCTTAAAACATCCCAGATAATCCTCAAGCACTCCAAACCCAGGTATCAAAGCCTACGCGTTTCTCTTTTCAGTCAAGGATTTTAATACCCTAGTGTTCCTGTAGAGTGGGAGAAAGATAACTTTTAGGTCTCTGGTGGCTGAAAACAGCTAATTCCTGTGTTACAGTGAAACTTTTTCTTTTAACCTGGCTGGGGAGCAGCAGCTGCATGGATGGGATGGAGCCCTCTCCCAGCTGGGCATGGGCATGCCCCTTACCTCCCAGCCCAACCCCCTTGGGCAAAGAAAACCATAAAGAGCAACTACAGTGGGGTCTGCATGAGCGCCGAGTGTCCAAAATCCCATGGCTGGTCCTGCTGCATGGTTCTTTGGTGCCAGCTGTTTTTTGCTTAGAGGTTGTTTAGGTTTTAGCTCCATCCATTGATCAGGGATAGGATATATTAAAGTTCCGCTCTTGCTGTGGTGCAGTAGTGTGGCAGCATTAGGTGTTTACTTCAGGCTATGTTCTGTTGCAGGTTGGCCCAAAAGCATATCTTTCAGATATAAGTTTCAAATCAAGGAAGAATTTTTAGACAGCAGAAAGCAAATCAAGCCCCAGCAGCTTAAAAAGATGTTTTCTTCTTTAATTAGCTGAACTAACTTGTAATCAACCCACCAGCTAGCACTGATTAGTGAGGAATTGCTAAATTGGAAACTGCTCTTGCTATTTTTGGTCCATCAAAAAAAAAAGCTGGGGACAAGGTGATGTTTTAATGAAGCCACATGGCCAAAGCTGCAGTAGTGAAATCCAGCCATGAAGCAGAAGGCTGGATTAGCACAGGAGGGCTCAGCACAGGCTGCCCTTAGAGAGGAATCGTACCATTTTCTGATGCTCCAAGGACTGGAAAGCTTTGGAAATTCCACCTTATATTGTATTCTTTTGCACTGTGTCTAGTGTAACTTGGGGCAGACCTCACAATTGAATACTGCAAGTCCTAGGGAAATGGAGTACTTTATCATTCACAAGATCATTTGATATCTTGACTGTTATTAATGTCGACAACTGAAATTCGTGTTTAGTAGAGTCAAAGGGTCAAAAATTTTTAGGTGTTTTGTTTTTTTGTTTGTTTCAGGGTGTTTTTTTAGCGTAAATTGGTATAACTGCATTGACTCCATTGGAAATCTACCTATTTTTATTGTTTAGAAACTTGGCCCTGTAGTTTTCCCTTTGCAAGCTCAGTTTCCATAAAATAAGAGATTCATAGCTTCAGTTGGAAACGTAGGATAGGCCGACTTTGTGCAGAATTAAACACGTGTTTCCTCCAGAGATCTCAGCCTGAACTGTACTATTTCTCTGTGTCAGTCCTGGGCTCCCTGCGTGGTTTGGCCCATATCCTTCATAGTCAGACTTTCTTTTCCATGGGCTACCTGCACGTTTTAGCTGACGCCAGGTAGGACACACCTGATGCTCCACTCCTACCTTACTCCTCTCCAGGTTTTGCTAAATGTTGCCAAACTCTCTGAATATTTTGGCAATGCACAAGACAAGGATGGAACCCACAACATTATTTTCCTCCCTTGACTTCAGTGGAGTTGCTTCTCTCATTTGAAGCCAGGCCCAACATCTCCACAGTGGACTTGCTGGGGTGCTGCCCTCGTGCACCTCTGACCCTCCCGAGAGGTTGTCCCGCTAGGGCGGCTGGGTCGGTGGCTGCTGGAGCTGCCGGGGCTCATGGCAGCCTGTGCCTTGCTGCCATAGCCCGGTTGTCCTTGGTGCTCGGCTCTCTGTGGTCCCTGTTCTGGGCATAGAACAGAAATTTCCCTCCAAGGATATCAGAGAGTACTGGTGACTCACCAACTCACATAGACATTTTGGATGCAACAATTCTGTTTGTAAAATGCTTCCAGTTAATGGATTAATTATGTTACACCCTTCTTTGAGCAGTAAGCCATAAACTAAACAAGTCATCAGCAGGAGGCTGGTTGGGTGTGTTTCCCTTGTTGTGGATTTACGAGGCAAGGTTTTGGTGGCGGAGGGGCTTTAGGGGTGGCTTCTGTGAGAAGCTGCTAGACACTTCACCCATGTCTGATAGAGCCAGTGCCAGCTGGCTCCAAGATGGACCCGCCCCTGGCCAAGGCTAAGCCCACCAGCGATGGTGGTAGCACCTCTGGGATAACATATTTAAGAAGGGGAAACACCTGCAGTGGGACAGCAGTCAAGGGAGAGGGGTGAGACTATGTGAGGAGAACGACTGTGCAGACACCAAGGTCAGTGCAGAAGGAGGGCAGGAGGTGCTCCAGGCTCCGGAGCAGAGATTCCCTGCAGCCATGGAGCAGACCATGGTGAGGCAGGCTGTCCCTGCAGCCCATGGAGGTCCATGGTGGAGCAGATCCCCACCTGCAGCCTGGGGAGGACCCCACGCCGGAGCAGGGTGATGTCTGAAGGAGGCTGTGACCCCATGGGGAGCCCGTGTTGGAGCAGGCTCCTGCCAGGACCTGTGGACGCGTGGAGAGAGGAGCCCCCACCAGAGCAGGTTTGCTGGCAGGGCTTGTGACCTTGTGGGGGACCCACGCTGGGGCAGCCTGTTCCTGAGGGACTGCACCCTGTGGAAGGGACCCACGCTGGGGCAGTTTGTGAAGAACTGTTGGCCGTGGTAGGGACCCCACACTGGAGCAGGGTAAAGGAGTGAGGAGGAAGGAGCAGAAGAGACAACATGTGATGAACTGACCGCAGCCTGCATTCCACGTCCCCCTCCACTGCTTGGGGGGAGGAGGTAGAGAATTCAGGAGTGAGGTCAAGCCCACAAAGAAGGGAGGAGTAGGGGGGGAGGTGTTTTTAAGATTTGGTTTTATTTCTCATTATTCTACTCTGATGTGATTGGTGATAAATTAGATGTTTTCCCCAAGTTCAATCTGTTTTGCCTGTGACAGTAACTGGGGAGTGATCTCTCCCTGTCCTGGTCTTGACCCACGAACCTTTCATCGTACTTTTTCTCCCCTGTGCCGCTGCGGAGGAGCAGTGATACAGCGGCTTTGGTGGGCACCTGGCATTCATCCAGGCTAAACCATGACACTTAGTGTTTCGAAGAAACACAAGCACGGGAGAGCCAGGGTGCGTTGTTTCCGCCCAGTGTGCTCAGATTTGTGCACCAGGTTCAATAATTGAAAGCAATCAAGATTTCTTGGAAAAGAAAACCTTGGAAGGAGTGTTGCTACATTGGTTCCCAAAGCATGTGGGTACCTGCTGCCGTTGTTCTCTGGATGAAACCTCCCTCCTTTTAATGTTTTTCTTGTTGAGGCACAGTGATTAAGAGTTAGAAATCTTTGTCGCAATATTTGATCCTTGTGTCCACAGGGCTGAAAGAACTACATTGCTGATGCTTGTTCTTCACTACTGGCATTGGCCTTTCTTTCCCACAGGGATTAATTCATTTTAAGGATCTGTCCATCGGTGGGTGCACCACTTGTGCTGCCTTTGGCACATCTGAAAAAACGGGTCTTGGATGTTTCGTGGGTGGAACTGCAGTTGGTGCCAAGGAATTAACTCTGTTAGGGGAGTTACAGGGTGTCTGTCTGAAACAGGTGGTGCCAGAATCAGCTGCTGTGGCAAACCCTGTCCTGTCTGGTCCTGTGTCAGTGGATGTTTCACTCTATCATTGATGCAGGTTATTTAACTGATTTTGTGTTATTTTATCATCTTCCTAGACAGCTTTAAAGCAGTAACGGCAGCTACTTGATGTGTAATTAAATCTAATGACTGTTAAAATTCTGCATGCTTGAGTGTTTTGGTCTTTGAAACTAAATTTATGATACTTGCACTTTCTCCTGTGGCAAAAGCCTGAGCTCTCCTCGCAGACAGATGGCTTTCCAGGTGATAAACATTTGGGAAGACAGGATTTAGCAGCAAGCCTTCAGAGTACATGTAAAACTGATTTTTTTGACTGGTAGGAGCCCCTGTTCTCTATCTGCATTGATGGGGTGTTTGTTCCTTGGAAAGCAGAATGAAAACAAGCTAAACTTTCCCTTAAAATATTTACAGCACTTACTGCACTTGGCCAACTGCTGCACTTGGGCCTTAAAGCTGCCTGGAGAGACTCGTGGGAGTCACACGCGCATGTTGGAGTTCTGTGCTTTATCCCTGTAGCTGCCTGCGGTATACACTAAGTGAAGTGAAGTGGCTTTGGTCATAGCGTGCGACAGTCTGATGTTGTACTTCAGTAGCGTGGGAGGTGATAAACTGAGGAAAAAGTCTCAGTTTTAAAACAGAAGTGGCTGGGCTGAGCTGAACCTGTGTTGCCCTTGGTGCCTTTCTGCACAACTGGCGCGTTAGCTTCTTGCATTGCTGCTGAGCATGATGCTGGTGACTTATTACAGCTCCGAGGTCTCTTTCCTGAGTAATAAATGTAAGCGAAGGGTCCATCATTGGGTATGTAAAACTAAGATTGTATTTCCTCCTATGCATTTCTTTGTTAATATCAGCAATGGATTTATCTGCTGGTTGGCACCCGCTCAACAAGGTGAGATTGTTTTTCTGCAATGTTTGCAGTTAGTTTTCAGTTTTATTGCACTGAAAAACTGGGAATCAGCAACGAATTGCCTGCTTTTGCTCTGCCTCTCCTTTTCCAGCCCACTTTCAAATATACCTCTATATTCTCACAGCATAATATGTTCTCTGCTATTGCACTGCCTCATTGATGATTCTGATTCCACCACACTTCTGTTGTGCCCAAGTCAGTATCCTTAACTGCACATCAGGTGTAAGCAGGACTTAGAGTTGAGATATTGAATTTGGAAATGCAAAAGTGAGCAGAATAACTTAGAACTGACATTTTTCCTAGGATACGACAGCTTGTGCAATAAATAGATGGCACAGATCCCTGTGCAGAGCTGCCAGGATCCAGGTGTGCATAGGACGGTAATCAGCGTGCCTGGTTGTCACTTTAAAGCAAAGCTGGCCAAATACAAGAGAGATTCTGGTGCTTTTCTTGCAATGAATTCTTCACTTGCGCTGGAGACAGCTGGAGTTTGATCTGGAGAAGGAGCAATGACTGACTGAGGGTCTCAGGGTTTGATCATGCATTCTAAGAATAATAGTAATAATAAAAAGCAGCCCGTCGGAGTGTGTGCTGCTGTAGCAGCTCCTCGGGGAGCTGCCTGAGGAGGCTCAGGCAAGCTGGGCAAGTAATTTCAGTGGAGGCATCCCGGTGTCACAGTCACAGCAGATGCAAGAGGGACAGCACCGGCAAGAGGAATGTTTTTTTTTTCTAGACAGCTCTGCCAAGGTGCGGATTTGGTCTCCAAGATCTCAACCTTTGGCCTCTCCTTTTAATGCCCTTAAGCAAGTACTGAAAGGAGAAGTTTCCTAGCAAGCACCCAGAGAAACAAACGGAGATCACCTGCCAGTTTGGAAGTCCTATCTCTCACAGCCTGGCCACATACTGAACTAGTGACCTAGAGCTAAAGAGCTGCTTAGATCCTCGCTCCTCACCCAGCCAGTCCTTGCCCATCTTGTGGCTGTAAGTGAAACAAAGCTGTGCATGTTAATTCATCACCCAGATCTTCTTCTGGGAGCATGTGCCAAGGCTTTTCTGTCTGGTTAGAGGTAGGCTGAAGAGTTGCTGGCCTGATTATCACCAGGGAGCAAAGTGGGACACCCACACAGGTTAAAAAGGTGGCCCAAAGCAGCCTCATCTTGTGCCCTTGCCATCACTGTTGCAGGAACAAGGAGGGGCCTCAGACCGGCCACAGGCTGTCGATCAGCTTGAATCAGGCTCCATCAGTGGGTGAGGAGGAAGGTTTGTGCTGTGGCTGCTGTGACTCTGCATGTGGGAACTGGGCAGAGGGTGGGAACTGTTCCACACACCCCCATGGGTACCCACCCCATCCAGGCAGGTTGAGGACAGAGGGATGCACAGCGCGGTGAGCAGCTGCTCTCTGCTTTGCTACTCGGATGACGAGACTTTCTGTAAGCACGCTGCCGTTTGAATAAAATGGAAAGAGGCTTTTAAAATTAAGTGCAAGCAAACTGATGAGTAAAGCTTCACCTTGAAGTGAGAAATCGTGCTGTTTTGCCTCCTAAAGGCTGAAATGAGACAATTCAGTGTTTGGAAAAAAAAAAAAACACATGTCCAGAAGGATTCTTAAATTTCTGGGTGGATTTGCAAATAGTTTGGGTAAACACAAACGTCATCCCTTTCTGGCAAAGATGCTACGCAGCTGAAAACCTTGCGTGGCCCCAGCTGTAGTCTGCTGCCTGTTTCAGCCACCAGAGTGGGCACCCGGCCTTTCCTCGCTGGTGGGAGCACCGTGGGCGCTGGCACCTCTGTCCTGGCCCGTTTTGGATGCCCTGCTGTGGTATATTTACAGCTATACTTTCTTGGAGTCTTGAGGCATTGCTAAATGCTCCCTGGCTTAAATTAGCAAAAAGGTGGAGTTTTGACTTCTGCTGACTGGAGTTCAGCTGGTGAAATCCAGTCTGTGGGGCACCGAATGCCTGGGAGATGGGAGGATTTAGGACTTCAGGATGGTGAAAGAGCTTCTGGTCTCACCTCACAGAGAAGAAAGAGCTAGCAAATAGGGTGCAGGTGTAGGGCATGGTCTGAGGTAGCAAGCACATGGACATGTGTACACACACATCCCTTTCACAATCATTTCAAATTCTGTTTATGCAAAAATCAACTCCTGGATCTTTGACAGGTCATAGGTTTCTACAAGGAGGAATAAATAGGGTGCAATAGTTATTTTGTGGCTATCATTAACCAAGAAATTAATCTACATCTTGAAGGAGGCAGCTCCTTCTTTGGACCTCACTGGCTGCTCTGGCTCCCCTGTTTATATTCAGCAGACTCTCGTGGTTGAGTTGCTGTTTGGTTTCAGGAACAGGAGAGCTGTTTGATGTTTGGTATCAGCATGGCTGATGCCCCGTAAAGTTTCATGCAGAGCTGGGGCACATGCTGCTTGTGAACTGCTCAGAGCCTTGCTTTTACCTGTGGACTTGGAATAATATTCCCTTATTGTAGCCTGCACGGAGTGGTGATGGATGCGGAAATTTGAAGGAGCCTGGGGTAGAAAATGAAAGGCTTGAAGGAAACATGTCATAATTCAAAAATGACCAGTATTGACAGAAAGGTCACCTGCAGTCATTCCCTGGCTTGCGGATGTCTTCTTTTCTCTTGGCTTTGTTGTGCCAATTTGACAAATGCACTAGAAAGCTCCTGCTGAGAGCACAGCACAAGCTTCAAAGATGAAATGAGACTGTGCAGGCCAGGGCCGAGGCTGTGTGTCCTCCTGGGGAGGCAGGGAACCCTCGTTCCCTGCCTTGAGCCCAGCTCACCTCCCGGGGCACGGCAGGACCTCTGGCATGGCCCCGCTTTCACAGCACGTTGCTCACACTGCTTTCAGGGTGCTTGTTGCACCTATGGGGACATGGCAGGCTTTTTGCAAATACTTTCTGTGAGACACACTGGTTGTGGTGGGCATGGAGAGGTTAATCAGAGCAGTACCACTGTGGACAGAGTGGCTCGACTGATAAACGCTGGAGACAGATCTGCTCCCATGTCTTGTGGTAACTCTCCTGCACTGTCCTCATTGGTGTGTGAAGCCTGGATGAGTTGAGATTTGCAAACCACCCTCTCATTTTGACTATCTGATTTTAGAAAAGATAGACTGTGTTTTCTAAAGGCTCAGCCCGCAGTAGCTTTACTTCACAACAATGGGAGCTGCTCGTGCTGAGCTGCTCTTAAGTTTTTCTGGCTGTTTTTGAGCAAGGAGAAGTTAAAATTCCAGTTTCAAAGAAAAGAAGGCCAAATTTTACATTCTGACCCATGATGAACACCTGACTATGTAAGTGGAGAATTAGTTCATGAATAAAGCAAGCCTCTTCACCTCCCATGCATGGGGTCCCCCTTCCTTAAGGGAGGGGTGAATGATGCTTTCCTGTCTCTAACGGGCTTCGATTAGCATGGCTCCAGGCTGAGGAGGGTCTGCAGACCAACAAGTACTGTCAATGCAGGGAACAGCCAAATGTAATGGTATTTCTGCCCCTTTGAAATCAGAAAGGGGCTAATCCTGAAGTAGGACTTGCTGCTGAGTGTCGTGTGCTGTGCTGCAAGCAGGGTGCAGGCAAGGTGCCCCGACCTGCAGGACCGCTGCGGTGGTGTGCGGGCAGGCGGTTGGGGACAAAAAGTGAGGCGCTTCCCATTTCTGCAACAGTTCAACATTAAAACTGCGTGCACAAGAGTGCTATTTCACAACGTGTGCATTCTTCCCCATACATAATGAACTTTAAGCCCATGCATGACAGGCAATTTCTTTTCCGAGTGTATCACCCAGGGAGGCTGGAAGCAGAGCTTTCACTGTCCCCGTGAGCAATGACCATTTAAATGCCTTGAAGGGGAATAGATGGTTAAAACCTAAATTCGATTCCTGTATAAGCAAACAGAGTTCCCTGCCAAATGGCATATCACACTGCAGTTCTGCATTTACTCCTAAGCATTAATATGTTTCTAATTCTGTAACTTGGTTAGAGTTGTGTTGGCATTGCATCGTTGTATCGTTGCTAATGAGGTAACGGGGCTAATGCAAGCAGAGGGCTCCTGTACGGATGTTGGCAGCATCCCAGAGAAGGTACTTTTAGAGTCGCTGGAGAAACGCCAGACATCACGGAGGATATATTTATATCATCAGCGAAAGCCAGGCCAGGCAAAGTGTTCTGGGTGTAGGCAGGACTATCTTCACTTTTTGTAGCAGTACAGCAAAATCATCTCCTGTGAACAGAACAAATGATCTCACTAATAGGGAACTTCTGCTTTTATAACTGAGAATATTAGGGACTTCAGAGAGCACAGCTTTCCCCACTGGAAATCGCGTCTCTTCACCCTCCGTCCTCTCCCTCTGTCTTTGCTCTTAGACTTGGTAACGTAGGTCTGGTCCCTCAGGCTGGATGTTGCAGTTTGTCGGTGGATGCCCTGCAAATAACAACATCAGAGGTTCCTGATTCCTCCTTGGAGGAGGGCAGAGGGAAGATACACTTGTCCGGGACAGAGGATGCTCCCCCACATGGGTGCTGATGTATTTGGGGTCAGTGCCTTCGGGGGATGCTGAGTGTTCCCTGACTGTGGCACTGTCACATGTGCCCATCTTGTTAACATGAACCATGGCGTAACTCCACTACAGACACCTGTGTGAATGGAGAATCAAGTCCAATGCGTACATGTGAGTGTAGAATAAATGTGAATATGACCGAAACCAGGACAAACACCCCTGGATATGCCTCATCCAACTTGTCCAATCCTACCCCAAATTCATACTGGATCGCATGTCACAAACATCAGCTGCTTTGTCTTTATTTTGTTGTTTTCAGTCCTCATACAACTACAAATTTAGCATTACTGCTAAAGAAAAGAAAAAGCAAACTACAACCATTCATGGGATAACATATTTTTAAATGTTGTGAGACAGCTGATACTATTAGAAAACACGGCCGTGTTATAGGCTCTCATTATTGATGGCTACTTGAGGAGACATACACTATAAAATATAAAGATAAAAAGCAAAAGGCTATTTAGATAGATGTTTAGCTGAATGTTTCTAGCATCAAATCAATGGCACTGGAGAAAATGAGAACAGACATACGGCACAGCCTCTGAACTAAATGTGTGCACATTATGGATCTGCTAAGGCTTTGCCTTTACAATGTACACTTTAAATCAAAGCAACACTGAAGTCAATATTGATTGTTCTTGGAGATATATTTTACCTTCAGGCACTGCTGTTTCCCAAAGGCGCGTGAGCAAGGACGTAAGTCTCTGTGCAGTGCTGACTGCTCGTGGACAGGGATCTCCCCGAAATCCTCTGGAACCGATTCCTCCTCTGGAAGTACCCACTGCTGCTGTTAAGGGACCGCTGTCTGTTCTTCAGGTACTCCCGGTAGTTTTTGGTGAGCAGGGTGTAGAGGAAGGGGTTGATACAGCTGTTGCTGTAGGTCAGACAGGTTGTCAGATAATTAATGTTCTTCATCACCTTGGGAGATAAAGGGAAGGATTCGTAATACTGGAAGAGGAGCTGCCATATCCAGAAAGGCAAGAAGCAAGCCCAAAACACCAGCACTATTGTGAAGATTAAATAGAGCACCTTTTGATTCGGCAGCCGCTTGGTCTGCTTGAAGGATGCTGTTTGCGACACCCAGTAAATCTTTGCTAATCGGATGTAAAGGTAGCCAATGATTACCCCTGGGCCCACGATGCTGGTACCAAAAAGGATGGTGAGATAGACTTTGTAGGACAGCTTGCTCCAAGTGGGCAGGCAGATGCTTTTGTTGTCCCTTTGCACAAGCTGGATCATGATGAGCATTGGGAGAGTGAGCAGCAGTGATACCAGCCAGATGACAACAGCAATGGCCTTTCGGTAACTCTTGGACCTCTTCACTGTGTCCAGGGGCTTCAGCACAGCAAAGTAGCGCTCTGTGCTCATGACTGTAAGGGTGAAGATGCTGGCGTGCATGGTGAGGAAGTCCAGACTGAACAGGATGCGGCAGCCAATGTCCCCAAAGTACCATTTCTGAATGAAGTAGGTCCCAACGATGAAGGGGATGGTGAGAAGGTAGAGCAGGTCTGCCAGTGCAAGGTTGATGATGTAAATATACATGGAGGCAGATGATCGCAGGTAATGGCACATCACCAGCAAGGTGTAGACGTTGCCTGTCACCCCAATCACACACATGAGGGAGAGGATCGTCCCGATGGTGCAGATGGCGATCATGTCCTCCATGGAACCGGTGGCCAGCACACTGTCCCCGGTGGCATTGATGGAGGTGTTGGGTCTGATTCTGAACAGGCTGCCCTCGCTTGCGTCTGTCACCGTGTAGGGGGTTGCAGAAAAATGGCTCTCCAGCTCGTCGGTTAGGGACATCCTCCTGGCCCTTAAATGCCAGAGGCTTTGTTCAGGCCACTGGGGTCTGCAGATCTGTTCCTTCTGCACTGAGAAATGTGACTGCTGGGAGACGGTGAACCATTTCTTAGCGGTGTCTCATCCAAGGAAGATCTGCATTCTCCACTAGAGAAAAGACATGAGAATCCAACATATTAGAAATCTGCCAGAGCAACACAAATTATCATTCAGAAGTTACCTGTGGCTGAGTACATATCTGCACTTTCGGCACATACCAAACGTCTTCTGCACTGAGGTCACTCACTTGTAAGGTTCATGCCATCATTACAAGAGCACAGCTTTGAGGGGTGGCATTTCTTAGTGTATGCATGGAAAAGAGACAAAAGAGGTTGTGCAGACCACTGGAACCACTTGCTGCAATCCTTAAAGTTAGTTTGGGGTTGGGGGAAGAAAGCATCCTCCCCAAATTCATAACAGCGACATTTGTAGAGCTATCAGCATGATTTCTTAAACCTCTTTGCTGAGCTCTTAATTCTGAAGAAGTAAAAGACCCCCAAAAAAGGAAAACAATCTTTGGATTTACCACCTGCAGACAAATTTTTTTCTATTTTGTGTAAGTGATACACTCTAAGTCCTGTCCAGCATTTCTGCAGTGTTTTCACAGAGCAACTTTCCTTGAATGAGAAGCTCGTGCTGTGTCCTGACCTGCAGTTTCAAATTGTAGTTGAGTGATGGAGAAAAAAGGCATTTTCTATCTATAGAGCAAGGTGTAGGTTTCACTGTGGGTTTTATATGTCTGTAAACACAGGGGTTTTTCATGCTGTCAAGTGTGATCCCATGGATTTTCATGTCTCTATGCATAGATATATTTCAGACAGACCTGTCTGTGAACCTTTCTAAGCAGCCTTATTCAGCGAGGTGTGAGATTGCTCCGCAGCGTGTTAGGCAGGTAGTCACTCTGTACACAGGAGCTTTTGGTTAGCTCAAGCCCAATGAGATACAAATCATGACAGCCTTGCTTAGAATTTATACTGGCTCTGGGTGTAGGCAAAGGGAGACCAAACCCACCTGAGAGAAACACTGAAGAAGTAGCCAAAATGCCCGAATTTGAAGGCACACTAGAAGCCTGTGCCAATCTGGAGGTCACTGTGCACCGAAGTGCGTCTGCTACACGTTTTACGGAGCTCGGATTGTCTCTTCATTTGAAAACCGCTGCGAGAGGGGCTGCTGGACTGCCTTGTCCTTGCTGGGCTCAGCAGGCAAAGACTTCCCTTGCCTCATTCCACTGGGCAGGTTGAGTTTGTTTTATCCTGCGTATTTGCTAAATTTTGTGGCTGTTCTCGGTGAGTTTGGTGTCCCTTTGCCTTTACACCAGCTCGGACTCCTTTGCCCTTTTCCTCCCCCTTGCTCCTTGGAAGCAGGATTGCAGCACCAAGCCCTCCTCCGCTACCCTTGTGTCAAAGACCTCGACAGTGACCTCTGTAGCACTAGAGGATGGACAATGTTCATCCTCTTCAAGACTTGCCCTCATCTTCTCCCCATTACCACATGCTGTGGGTGATGGGTGCTATGGAGATGTCATGTAAAAACTCTGTACAAACAAGAGCAGTCCAGTCCAGAGGGAGATTTCTCCTCACTTAACAATAGGGATAGGGGTGCAAAAAAATAAAAAAAATAAGAGAAAAAACACAATACACAGAGCCTATCTTCCACCCAATTTCCTTGGGTACAGACATGCAAGGGGAAGAGATGAAGCGTGGTCCTGCAGTGGTTAGTGCTCCTTTGGGATGTCGTTCCTCTGGGCTGGTCTCCAGCAGCTTCACCAGCATCCCGGCTTTCCTGGACCTTGCAAACCCAAATCCGCCTCCTCCCTCCCCTGCTGTGCTGTGCAGTCCCCTCCCGCTTGGCTTTGGACATGTGTAGCCAGCCTGTCCACGCACCAACTTGTTCCCTCATGATCTGCTTTATGGATGTTCACGTACAAGCTGTGCTGGCAGCAAAAGCATCACATGTGAAGGAGATGCAGATGTTCAGGGAGCTCTGCCTGCTCCTCTGCCCCACGATCGCCAGCACACTTGGTTGGAAACAAATGGCTCTGCATGGGATGTTCCAGCTAAGCCCGGAGCTGGCCACACACACAGCTATCAAGCTCAGCTGGATTTGTGATAGCTCCTTTTCAGGAGCATGTTTCCATGGCCCAGGTGCTGTCTTCTCGCAGCTGCCTCACACTGTGCTCCGGGGACTTGTAGCAGATCTTGCCGTGCCTGTGCACGTCTGTGCGGTTCCCTGGTGCGACAGCTCCTGCCCGAGAGAGCTCAGCACACTGCATCTCCCCGCTCTGCTTCTCTTCCACTGAACCTGCATTAGGCTTCATTCATAAAAATCCTACAGCACTAACTCAGCTCAGACACTTCACCTGTCTCCAGACAGCCCACAGCTAGGCAAGTCCTCGCTCCTAGAGGAGGAAAATTATGCAAACTGGGGAAACCTTGCATCGTTTTAAAGTCACTGTCATTACTGCACTCGGACTTAAATGCACACACTCACACACATGCACACACAATAGAGACCTTGTTATTCCAGGCAGCCATTCAAGCATCTTACGGTCTAAGCAATTTTCTCAGCCAGTCCCGCCTTTCCCTCTACATTATCATCACACAGGAGTACCATGCACATTCCAGGAGCTGCAAACGTAAATGGATTCCTCCTGTTCAAACCTTGCTTTTAAATCCAGCAGATGAAGTTTCCTAAAAGATGTAAAATAAAAATGAATCTAGTAGTATTAAAGCTGAAGCCTAAAAAAGAAAAAAAAAAGGGGAAAAAAGAAAAAAAGTGAATCCTTCTTCATGGGCAGACAGCGAGAGATCCCCGTGCTCCGTCGCATCTGGAAGGACAGCGGCAGGAAGGGAGCGTGCTACCTAGCCAAGTATGTTTGAAATCTGTGCGCTCTTCATACTCTCATTCTCCTCCCTTCACTCACGCCTGCTATTTCTGTTGCTCGGTGACGTTAGGCATAGCGTGGCTTTGGCTGCAGCCAGCGAAGCGCCTTTTTAAAGAAGCAGCATTTTGATAGCTGGGACTCGCTGAGCCATCTCCCACCGCCTGGCTGTGAGCCAGCTGGGGATGCGAGATAGCCAGGCTGTTTGCATCCCAGGGCTGGTGATACGAAAAGCCATCCCGCCCCTCCTTACATCGCACCGAAGAGCTCAAATGCCCAGGGTTGCCTGAGCAAAACCGTTGTGTCGGAGGAGAGCGGTCGGGCCAGGGAGGGTTAAATTCCTGCGGGAGGGTCGGCTGCCCAGGGAAACGGCAGAGCTCCTCGATTCGTTGATCAATTCCAAAGTGAAGCCAAAGTTTATTTGGGTTGGACGGCGTATTACCAGACAAATCTGTGCGGTGGTATCATGCACCACAGCATCTGAGATATTTCAGGCTGGCGGTAACAAAATGTTATTCAGGTTGTTTGGGGTTCAGCTGGTTGCCTTTCCCCAGCGATACTCAAGGAGGGTAAAGACAGAGCAAGCTAGAAAAAATTCAGCGTGAGGAAGGGGCTGGTGCTGAGAAATGCCAAAGCTAAACTCAGGATTATTTTGATAGCAGTTGAATATTGTGTTGGTTGCACACGATGGGGTTACTCTTCCTCCCAGTTCCCTGCTTTAGCTCTGTGGATCGCAGGGAACTGCTTTTGATTTATGCTGGTGGGAAGTGAGGAGCACCCACCTCTCCTGGGGTCTCTCCAGCTAGACATGGGTGTGTGGGAGATGTCTGACAGGCTCATTGCGTGCTTCACCGGTTTGCATTTGGGCAACCACTGTGATTAGGTGATGCTTCCCAGCCCCATCTCATCCAGCTTGCACCACTGATACTAACTGGGAGCTGTTTCCTCCCCTCACTCCTTCCCTGGCTATTTGTATAATTTCTTCTTTGTTCTCAACTGTTTACACTCTGCTGTCTGGGTGCTTTCAGACGCATCTTGTGTCTAAGGTCTTGTCTTCCTGCAGTGTGAACCTAATTTTGCTCGAGCCACAAGGGATGACTGTGGTAGCACCTGGGAAGATTGGTGAACACTGGTTGTGTCTGTCCCCGTAACAGGGCAATGGGTGTGCAAAGCAAGTCCCCTCTGAGGTATGTGCTTTGGAGTGTGATGAGGACTCGGGTTAGGAGCAAATCCTCATGTGGAGGCTTAATTTTGCAACGAAAATAGATTTTATGTTAGCAGCTCTAACAAGGGCTGGCTTGTTCCACTTTCAGTGGTGCCCAGCGACAGGACAAGGGGCAACGGGCACAAACTGAAGCAGAGGAAGTTCCGTCTGAACGTGAGGAAGAACTTCTTCCCTCTGAGGGTGACGGAGGCCTGGCCCAGGCTGCCCAGGGAGGTTGTGGAGTCTCCTTCTCTGGAGATACTCAAGTCCCACCTGGACGCAGTGCTGTGCAGCCTCCTCTGGGTGACCCTGCTTCAGCAGGGGGTTGGGCTGGGTGACCCACAGAGGTCCCTTCCACCCCCGAATATTCTGTGCTTCTGTGATTCTGTGAGCTCTAAAACCTCAACCCAAGCATCCTCAAATGTACGTGTTTTGCTATAAATATTTGCTCTAAATCTGTATTTTGTGGCTGACCCCGAAACATCTTTGGAAAAGTTTGGGCTGGAAGCTGCTTCTCACGCTGCTCTCTGGGCGAGGTGGAGTTGCCCATGGACTGCGTGACTCCAGTGAGCTGCAGCAGTCCCTTGGCAATCCCTGATGGCCAAGCTGGTGGCAAAGTGTTTATTTGTGGGTGGCCCACTGGGAGTGGGACGGTCGTTCATGTGGCAGTCTCCTCTTCACATACAGAGCACGGACAACACGCTGGTGTTCTTGACTCCCCTTGCTGCTGTCTGCATGCAACTCAAAGGGCACATTGGCACAAGCCCGGTGCGAACGCAGCGATGCTGCCCGGGGAGGTGGGTGCCTCTGCTGGGCATGGCTCAGCCATGCTGTGTCCATCCCCAGCGTTTGGTAGGTGCGTGCGGGTCTCTCTTGAGGCACCTACCCTGGAACTGTCACACTCCTGTCACTCCTCTGTCACTAGGATGGTAGTTGAGTTGGTATTGACCCATGCTGGGGAAAGGAAGAGAGAATGGGATGGAGGAATGTTTCTGGCCAGTCCATCAGTTTCCTGGAACTGCTGGTCCCAACCTGATACTTCCTTTTTTGGTGTTTAAACCTTTTGGAAAACGTTATACCAGTGTATTTATTTACCAGGAAATCTCAGTGCCCACAGGGTGCCATTGGGGGAAGCTGGACTCCCATAGTGTCCGTGTCCTGCTGGAGTCATTAGAGGAGGTGTCCGGAGAGGCGTTCCAGAGCAGAGTGGACAGTGTCAGGTTCACAGCCCTGGCTCAGAGGGTTGTTTGTGGTTGTAGTTTTGCTGCTTCTGTTCCCCTTAATTTCCCCGTGAGTAAAACAGAGATCATAGAGGTCACTCATCTCCTGGTGCCCTGAGTTTCAGAGTTTTTATCATTTGTCAGATGCTATTAGACCTATAGACAGGAGTTCCAGCCCGTGTGATTTGTAACAGGATTAGGAACTGCACAGTCAATAATGAATGAAGGTAGGAGCCCTCTGAGATACGAAACAGGTCTGTTTAATCATTCAAACAACATCCACTGCTACAGGGCTCGAGTTCTGCATAGCAGCCTTCTAAAGTTACTGCAAAGATAATAACCATCATTAATCTATTAAACGCAGGGCAAAAAAGACTTCCTTCTCTCATCGGATATAAGGATTTATGCCAGTGCTTCGTGAATTTGATTGTGTTTGGCTACTAATTCAAACCTCATCTGAACCACTCAGATCTCTTGTGCTCAAGCTGGGCTGTGCATCCCGCCAGATGTGCACCCCACCGGCTGTGCACCCCATGGGCTGTGCACCCCACTGGCTGTTGGTTGCATCTCCCGGTCTCTGCAGGACCCCTTCGGCTTGTTCCACTTTTTCTGGGGCAGTTTTGAGACCAGATTTGCCAGCAGCCATGGGCTCCCTTCTGCTCCAAGCTACAAGCATAAGTTTGTCTATATTTCACATTTTAAAAATGTAATAAAGTGCTGCTCCCTCTGTGTAGGGAAGAGTGTGTACAAATGCAGCCAAAATTGATAAAAGAAAAGAATCTCATGAATGTGTCTGCATTCTTGGTCTGGATCAGGTCTAGAAGCACGTGCAAGCTCAGGGTAAGATGTGATTCCCATTCGCCTGACTTGGTTTGCTCATCCCCATACACAACCCCCTTTAATACCCCAAAGTAGTCATGATATAGCAGACATCTTGTCTCCACTGCAGATGTTATCATGGTCACACAGAATTTCAAATTACCTTATGAGAAGCTGCCCTGACTTTGGGATCAGCCCAAAGGAGACCAAGTATTCGCAGCATCGTGCTGAGCCTGGGTCCTCCCAGAGCCACGCTGACAACCGTGAGCACAGGCAAATGGCAGCAGCTCATGAGAAAGGGCATTGGTGAGGTGGTTGTGACTCGCCGTGCAGGACACCGCAGTCCCCTGGTCATCTTGTTCCTAGGAAAGTTGCATTTAAATCGCTCTGTTCCAGCACTCCTGATCTTGGACACATGCAAATATGATATCCAAATTCCCAGCTGTCCCCAGTTGCGTTTTTCACTCTTCCTGCTATCTGTCCCTGCCAGTGAATGACCCACCCAAACTCAGCCAACGCATTTAGAGATTTCACTGAGCTTTTCTGGCATTTTTGTCTCCTGGCTTCCTGTTTTTTTGCAATATGAAACTTCAGTTGTCCTCTCTGAGTCGGTATGGCTTTGCTTTTGGCTGCTTTGTGTGAAAGTGAGACTCCGGGGGCTGAAATCACCAGCTTGTTTTCCCTCATCCAGCATCCCTAGCACAGATACTGGCTTTAGAGCTGCTCTGCTCATGGAGGGTATTCGTCCCTCGCTGAGCTCTTTACCAGCCCGGGAGGATTTGTCTGTTGCTATCAGCTTTTCGCCTGCACAGGGGTAAATTGTGTGGACAGTTGGACGAGTGTGCTGAAAGGGGATGGAGATGCTGTCCTGGGTTGGTAGCTGCCACGTCTGGTGTTTCTGGCCCAAATAGTGTCACTGTCCAGGGCAGGGGAAGCAACCCAGATGTTCCCCGTTGCTGTGCTGGAGTTTGGGTGGGAAAAGGCAGAGGGCTCAAACTCTGTCTCCCTGGGATTTGCAGTTAACTTCTGCGCTATCTCCAGCTCTGGAGCATGATGAAGGCTGGTCCTGAAGGGGTGGAAGGAGCAGAAGGGGCCAGAACTTCTTCCTCTTGGGACTGCTCTTATGTGTCTAATGAGCTGTTGCTCCTCTCTCTTTCCTGAATTCCACCTTGCTATTACAGGGACCCCTTTAAGATAATACAGATCACTTCTGTTCTTGCACAAGTCACAGTTTTTGGACTCCAGTGAGGTCCAAAGCTTGCTATACAGTGTTGAGAGGTGCTCAGTGGTGCATATGGCAGTGTGGTGGGGCACAGTGGGCTAAACTGCTCTCCCAGACTGATGCTGTCTGGGGCTGGTCTCCACAACGCGGGTTTTCCCTTTGAGGCTCAGGTCCCCACGTTCCCAGGAAGGTGCGTGTGATGGGGACTCGGTACGTGCCTGGCAGGGTCGAGGTGAACTGGAGCAAGCGAGGTCACTTTGTGCGGTGACAGTGGGGCAGGGGTGCAGGGTGCAGTGAGGCTGAGCTGCCTCAGTGCCCCCCAAGTCCTCGCATGGCTGGGAGGATGGAGGGGCCACGGCTCGCTCCTGGGGAGCACAGGGTACACGGTCAGCTCAGGGAGCTTTCTCCCCGGTTGCTCTCCTTTGCCTTGATCATCCTGTCCCTCTATCTGATAGACGAAAGGCTGGACGTGAGCCGGCAATGTGCGCTGGCAGCCCAGAGGGCCAACCATGTCCTGGGCTGCATCAAGAGAAGCATGGCCAGCAAGTTGAGAGAGGTGATTCTGCCCCTCTACTCTGCTCTGGTGAGACCTCACCTGGAGTACTGCGTTCAGCTCTGGAGCCCTCAGCACAAGAAGGACATGGAACTGTTGGAGCAGGTCCAAAGGAGGGCTACAAAAATGATCCGAGGGCTGGAGCACCTCTCCTGTGAGGACAGGCTGAGAGAGTTGGGCTTGTTCAGCCTGGAGAAGAGAAGGCTGCGGGGAGACCTGATTGCAGCATTTCAGTACTTAAAGGGAGCCTGTAGGAAAGATGGGGACAATCTGTTTAGTAGAGACAGCAGTGACAGGACAAGGGGTGATGGTTTTAAACTAAAACAGGGTAGGTTTAGGCTGGATATAAGGAAGAAATTCTTTACAATGAGGGTGGTGAAACACTGGAACGGGTTGCCCAGAGAGGTAGTGGAGGCCCCATCCCTGCAAACATTCAAGACCAGGTTGGACAGGGCTCTGAGCAACCTGATCTAGTTAGGGGTGTCCCTGCTCGCTGCGGGGGGGTTGGGCTAGATGACCTCTAGGGGTCCCTTCCGACCCAAAACTTTCTATGATTCTATGATTCTAAGGACACTCCAGGCTGCGCTTAGGTCGGATGTAGTTTACAGACAAACCATATTAGGAGGAGATGCTATTCCGTCTCTGGAGCTGATCTGACTCCAGCCCTGAGCTCTGGACAGCAGACGGGATGGCATTTCTTTTCCTGTGTGACACGTGTGAGTGGGATCACTTGGCCTCTGTTTCTGCATCCCTTGACATTCGCAGACTGGTCTGAGTCTCGATGAGGCGTCCTGGTGCCTGCCCTCGGGCCGGGAGTGCTCCCGTGGCTGTGCCAGGGACCCGAGGCACTGGACAGTCAGATTTAACATCTCGTGTTTGACGTGTGAATGGGGATAATTTCTCCACAGTGAAGGATTCGTCGTGGTTGGGACTGGCACAGGCACTGCTGGTCTCTCTGAGTGAATGGAGCTCAGCATCAGGGGAGCTTCCAAGACAGTGAGCATCACTGCCTCCTGCACGGATCCTCCTGCTCGATCCCTATTCCTATGCACTGAGGTGCAGGCTGTTCTCCAGGAGGAGATCTGATGCCTACACAACCTGCAGAGCATCCAAACCCTACCTCCTGTCCCAGTCCCCTGGTAGGATGGCACTCTGCTGCTGGCTGAGCATCCTGTGCACCCCCCAGGCAGGCAGGATTTGTCCCTTGTCTGCAAGGCACATTGCAGAGATGTGAAATAGAGATGACAGTGATTCTGTGTCACAGCCAGATCCCACCATGCTCTGCAAAGGTGGGAGGGGAGCCTTAACTACCGGGTATGACCCAGGCCACCTTAATGGTGGGTAGTAAGGGGGAGCTGCATTAATTCCTCTTTAATTCCTTCTCTTCCTGCCCGCCAGGAAATCCACATCTGCAACCTAAATAACTTTGCAATTCAAAAAACGGTCACTATGTCTGTGCTTTCATTCATTCATCTGTCCTGCTGTGTGGTTGCCCTGTGGGATGTGATGAGCTGGCCATCTCATCCTCCCTCCCGCTCCGCTCCGGGGTTGCTGTCATTAAATGACCGAGTACTTCATTAAACTTTCTTGAGCATTTGCGATGGGCTAGGCTGAGGCTGGATTCGTCACAGACTGTCAGTGCTCACTCCAGATTCAGCTTTCTTTGCAAACAGCTTAGATCACCCTCAGGTTACAGTCGGGGAAGCCCTGGCCGGGTGACTCTATTACTGGAGCTGTGTTTGTACAGCAGCTATGACTGTGCGGCTCCTGCTGCTGGCAGGCAAAAGCTGATGATCTTTCTATACCTAGAACTCGATGGCCTCGTGTGTCTGTCAGCCTAAATGAAGCGGTTTGGCTTAATTGTTACTTCCTGTATGCAGGGACTGGATTTTCACTGGAAACTGTGCGTGCTGGTGTATCCCAGCTGGCCTGTGTGCATTTCGTTGCTGTCTGTTGTACCAACACACTCCCCTTGCGTGTGTCTGGGCTGGCTCGTCTGGAAGGGGCTGGCCTGAGCCCTGTTTAGTCCCTGATTTTGGTAAATTAAAGGAGATCCTTACTGCACAGCAGCTGGACGTCTAAATGAGGCTGGAAGAGAGGAGAGCAGTGCACCGCGGTGTGTACAGCTGAGTTGTGCTCAGGTTCGCGCAGGATCAGCTCCCTCGGGCACAGCTCTCTGTGCGACTTTAATCTGAAATAAAAGGCAGAAAACAACATCCATGCACTAACACAGGAGCTTTTCCTAATGCAGAAGTCCAGGTGCTCGGTGTTACCACGTTGAACTGGGGCTTGGCCGACCAGCACACCTGTGCACAGAAGCTTCTGCCAAGAGGGAGACAGAGCAGCAGCTACACTGCTTGGTTATCTGCATGCAGAAAAAGTTTCTACTGTGGTCATTTATGAGCAGTATCTAATGCCAGAGGGCCTTGCTACAAATGCAAACAAGAACTTAAATACATTGATTTACACCATATTTTGGCTTTGCAGATCTGCTTTGCCAAATTCCTTTACCCCTCAGTGTCTGGAAAAAGCATCCAGGACCTGCTGAGGAGCATGTTTCCTCATCCCCTTTCTACTGCTGCATCAGGAGTTGTTCTTTGGGGTACAGAGAACTGCGGAGGACAGAGAGAGGGATGCTGGAAGCCATTGCTAATGAGCATGTACTTTATACAAGTACAGCAAATCATGATTAGCTGTGGGTGGCTTCGTCTCTGACATCAGTGAGTAACACGGCTGCTCACGGGTTTGTCTCAGTCGAACGTGTCCCTGGCCAGGCGCTGATGTCTGCAGTGGGAGAGACGGGTCCTGCTTCTGATGGCCCGTGCGAAGTCAGAAGCTTGTCTCAGCCTCAGCTGGTTCATGGAGAGATTTTAGCATTGCTAAAGCTATTTCAGCGGTGCTTATAGCTGGGTGCTGCTAATTCAAATAAGCTGGTGACTTTGCAGGCAGCCTTTTGCGCTGTATCGTGCGGCCAGTGCGTCATTCCCACAGCTGCCTCATTAAAACGTGAAATGAAGCCATCCTGCCAGATTCTTCACGACTTTGTGAAGACATTTGCCCCCCTCCCCCAGGTCTGCACAGGCCCATTTACATTTTTATTAGCAAGGTGTGAGATGTGCTATTTGAGCTTCTTTATACTTTGACCTCCCCACCTCCTTTTCAGTTTCTGGAGGAGCTGCAGAGAGTTTGATTGCTCGGGGGAAGGCAGGCAGGCAGGCTGTGGGAGGCAGAAGAGGTCGTTTCTTCCCTCCAAATGCCAAGAAGAGCTTCTGTCTCACAACTGCCTTTTGGGAGAACCTCTTCAGAACGGAAGAGGGTTTGGCCTGGGTAACTTTCCACATTTTCCTCCACGCCAGTTATAAACTGATATCTTTTTGGCAATGTTTTGAGAGTGACTGGGGTAGGGGGACACAGACAAATGCTACTGAATTCTCTTTACTGCAAAGCACTCAAGATTAACAAACAAAAAAATTGCAGCAGAGTTCTAGAAATCCTCCAAATCATCCTCAGAAAAGCAGTGGGGAGTGCAACCAAGCTGAGAGAAATACCTTCCATGGGCTGAAAACCGATGATAGCCTAGAGATGAAAGTTTCCTTGCCATTATTTGCTGTGATTTATACTTTGTGCAGCACATCCACGCTCTGGTCTGCAGGGCTGTGCTGACCACACCACTGCTCTGCAGGCTGGTTCAGTGCCCTCAGTCATCCTCTCCTCCTCTCCAGCGGTCCTGTTCCTCCCTGGGAGGCTATTCTGTGTTTCTCAGCCCAATTCCTTATCACTGGGAATCAGAGGATTTAGCAAAGTGTTTTGGGGCCAGAAGACTTGTGGGGAAAAAATCAGGCTTCCACCATTTCCATCCGGAGTTCTCAGCATGGAGGGCAGCACACATCCTCAGCTCTTGCTGCCTCTGCCTGGCAGCAGAGATTTCTGCTGGAACTTTCAAAAAACGCTCACAAAATACACAAGATGAAGCGTGAAAGGTTGTCTGGCAGCATGTAAAGAGCAGCAAATGTCATTGCATAGAGTTTATGCCACTGTGGACTCTGTGGTGGCATTTGCCATCCCGCACACGTGGGGGTAGAGTAGAAGGACCTGGGGACGGTGGCAGCCACTGACAGCTGGTGCTGCTGAGGGTCATCTCTCTGAAGCAGCAGATGCTAATTCAAATTCTCCTTAAAAAGCAGCTTCTCTGTAATAAATTATACTCCCACATAATACATTTTCTTGCTTACCCTGTTGAGCAACTTCTCGCTGGTGATAGCTCAGTGCTGACTTCTAGTGCCTGTCTTCACATTGCTGTGAAGACAGTAAAGGAGACACTAACATCCTTTTTTGCCCTACTTGTGACAGTGTCACCCAACTCTGAGCCAGAGTCCTCGTGATGCTGTTTCAGCTCCACCTGGGGCTGCTGTCCTCTTTCTGCTATGCACCGTGTTCCCTCGAGTCAGAGCATCTCTTGACCAGCACCCAGACCCTCCCAGCAGTGCGGTGGCAGAGCAGAAGTTTGGGGGTCACCAAGCAGAGGCAGAGGCTCTGCAGCCCTCTGTAAGCCATCCCCAGCTGCATACAGCGTGGGCTGTATGGTGGGTTGCTCCAGGGTATGGGCAGCATCAGCTGAAACGGCTGCCTGGCACAAGGGGTTTGGCCCTGTCGTTCAGTCTGTGACGTGCGGGGCCATCGCAGTGCATGGAGAGGTGATGGTGGTGGCACTGGGTACCACTCTGCGATTACAGAGGGCTGCAGGACAGGCTGGGTCACCCACTGACTGGGTGATTCGAGTGAGATAAAGGCTTCCTTCTCCTCAAAATCCAGCAGTGAAGCATCTGTCCTTAAGTATGATGAGCTTTGTGCTGCTGTGAGGTCCCTGCTGAGGCAGGAGGGAACGACTGTGTGCAGGGTGCTTGAAAGAAGAAGACTTGTGAGCTAAAAGCACTGCCAGAAATGACCCATGTTAGTTAAAAGACACAAAGGCATGTGCCAGTTTTCAAGTAAAGTGTTTTGCCCTCTGCGGGTTGCTTCCTGTGATGAGGAGCAGGTAGCAGATGTGTCACCTGCGCTGGTGGGACAGTCCCTCTCTGCAGAGACCTCTGCGTCCCTAGGACGAGGTCTGGGCAGCACTGATGGACCTGATCGAGTAGAGGGATGATGGCCATGTGGCGTTCATTCCTCTATTGGTTTTTTGATGGAGGAACTGGCTGGAGGGTGTTGGGTCAATCAGGCAGTGGACATGGCACCTCACCCTGAGCAGGGACCCGTTCCCCTCGGGCAGTGGTTGCTTCCCTTCACTTCTCCCAGGGTGCAGCACTGCTCTGCCCACTGTCCCTTTCCACCATTGCTTGCTGCTGTGTTTTGTAAACCTTACCTGAGAAGGGTGCAGTCATTGGCATTTCATGTCGGAGAGAAGTTCTCCTGAAAATGACTCTAATGTAGAAAAAGGGGCTTAATTCCCCAGTCGAAAGCAGTAGGACGACTGAGCAGGTGCCTGGTTTCACAGTGGGAGAACGTGTTTTATTGTTTCAAAATACTTTCTACTGGCTCAATTTGGCCCAAAGTAACACTTAACGGAGGCTTTCTAGTAGCTGAGTGCTGCACCTCACAGTGGGATGGGACTCATGCAGCAAGCGGTGGGGATTGAGGGTGGGGTTGGGGTTGCTGAGGGCTGCCCCCCAGCACTGATCCTGAGCGAGAAGGGGTGGTCTGAGATGGGGTGTGTGGGGAAGAGCCCACACTGGGAAGGTAAACTGCCCATTTGCAGCCCGAGCTATACCTTTCCACTCCTCTCAGACTGACCAGTCTGGTGGAACTCTTATCATGTTTGCATCGTTGTGGTGGCTGAGGCTGCTGGCCACACCGAGGGAATGCTGCGTGCACGAGGGCTCATCCTGCCCTGGCCGTGCTTCTCCCCCTCCTGCCTCCCTGCCTGTGCTCGACTGTGCTGAGCTGCTCTGGCAGCGCCCACCGGCACCGTTAGATCATTTTCCTCTTATTCCTGGAGTACCTGGTACTCTTCAAAACTCCTCTCTCCTCGCCTAAAGTCTGCGTGTGGACGCAGCATCTTTTCCGAACTGCAAATGTTTTATTCCATCTCCGCTGCTTTCCCAGCATTAGCGGAGCCCAGCTGTGCCGTACCACAGAAAAGCTTGTGGCAGCAGCCACCAAGAAATCATCATGAAGCCATCGCATAAAAATCACCGCGAAGCTGCAGCATAAAATGCCCTAGTGGCTTCAGAACATTTTTATTGTACCATTGCTGCACATTTGGAGGCCTTGTAAAACTTTCATGATTGAAACAGGCTGTTCCCAGTGGGCTGGGGAGCTGCCTTTGAAGTGTGCCGTGGCTGAAGGGGGGGGGGGGTTCAGATTGTGGAAATGGTGTCAAAGCCACAGCTGTTTTAATGGAGAGTCAAATGGAGCCGCATCCCCTGAGCATCCCTTGCTTTTCAGACTGTAAATGCCAAAATCTACAAACACCTGCATCAGTGGAAAGAAACCCCAAAACTCAGAAACCCCCCCTCAGTGCGGATATCAGCAGTAGGCTGAAGTGCTCTCCAGACCCTGAGCACCTCACGTCTGGATTCCCGCCGGGGTGATGCGGGGTGTCGTTCTTGGCCGCGCGACTGAGCTGTCGTCGCTGGGGGTGGCTGTCCCAGCGCCACCTGCGCTGCCTCCTGTTCCAGCCTCCTCTTTTGGATCCTGCCTCACTCTGCAGCGTCTCGGGGTTCTGCAAACGAAGAGATCTACAGGGAAACGAAGCGCTTCATTTCACATGCTTATGTATCATAGCTGTGCTTAAAGCCAGGCTTATTTCGCTGTGCCGGCTGCCCCATGTGTGAGCGGGGAGGGAAGATTGCCTCCCATGTGTGTGCTCGGAGCTGCAGACGGGTTTCCCACGCACCTTCTGGGCTCTGCGTGCTGCAGGCTGGTCCGTGGTGCCTGCCTGCCTACCTAGCAGAGGGGAGCAGGTCACAGCCTTTCCCATCCCCGCTACCCAAATCCCCATGTTTTCTTGTTAAACCAAAACCTAGCTCCTCCACGTTGCCAGCACCGTTTGCGTGTCCTTAGCAGGCTATTTTGAATAAAATGCTTCACTAGGCTGTATCACAGAATCACAGAATGTTAGGGGGTGGAAGGGAACTCTGTGGATCATCTGGTCCAAACCTCCTGCCGAAGCAGGGTCACCCAGAGCAGGCTGCACAGGACCTTGTCCAGGTGGGTCTTGAATATCTCCAGAGAAGGAGACTCCACAACCTCCCTGGGCAGCCTGGGCCAGGGCTCCGTCACCCTCAGAGGGAAGAAGTTCTTCCTCATGTTCAGACGGAACTTCCTGTGCCTCAGTTTGTGCCCATTGCCCCTTGTCCTGTCGCTGGGCACCACTGGAAAGAGTCTGGCCCCGTCCTCCTGACCCCCACCCTGCAGATATTTAGAGGCATTTCTAAGGTCCCCTCGCAGCCTTCTCTTCTTCAGGCTGAACAAGCCCAGCTCCCTCAGTCTCTCCTCGTAGGGGAGATGTTCCAGTCCCCTCATCATCCTTGTAGCCCTCCGCTGGACTCTCTCCAGTAGCTCCTTATCTTTCTTGAACTGGGGAGCCCAGAACTGGACACAGTACTGCAGATGGGACCTCACTAGGGCAGAGCAGAGGGGGAGGAGAACCTCCCTCATCCTGCTGGCCACACTCCTCTTAAAGCACCCCAGGATCCCATTGGCCTTCTTGGCAGCCAGGGCACACTGCTGGCTCACGGTCACCCTGTCGTCCACCAGCACTCCCAGTCCCTCTCCACAGAGCTGCTCTCCAGCAGGTCCACCCCAAGCCTGTACTGGTGCATGAGGTTGTTCCTCCCCAGGTGCAGGACCCTGCATTTGGCTTTGTTGAACCTCATCAGGTTCCTCTCTACCCAACTCTCCAGCCTGTCCAGGTCACGCTGAACGGCAGCACAGCCTTCACTGAAGGTCGGGAACACAGACAGGCTCGTGGGGCTGGGGCTGGCAGGATGCTTTTAAGCGGTTACCACTGTACACGTCCTCTGCGTCCAACACACCGGAGAGATATTGGGCACCTGCTGCATGGGGTGAGTGGCTGCTGCACAGTCCGTCGCTGTTGTGAGCTCTTAAACACCTCAAGTGTTAACTGCAAGCAAAACATTAAAGATCTTAGTGGCTTGAAGCTACTTTTGCCAGCCTGCATTAGTAGTGCGTGACTCACTGCAATTAGGTATCCCACAACTTTTTACACGGAGGCTCTTGGTGACCTGTGCTGACCCTGTCTGTGTCCCAGCCCCCTCGGGACATGACGCAAGTGCTGATCCAGGACTCTGTGCCACTGCAACGTCTGGCCATGCCTTCTCCTCGCTGCTCATTTCTCAGCTGTGCACAGAAAGCACTGCGAGCTGACAGCGTTTCGCTCGGTCAGAAGGAAGGGGCACGTTTTGCCTTTGCTGCCCGTGCCCGGTGGCAGCTCTTGCCAGCAGCTTCCCTTTCAAACTCGTTTACCTTTCGCTGCTAGCCCTGCTCGTGAGCTGCTCCTCTGCAGCACCGCGGCTGCGCCCGGGCATGCAGTGCAGGGACCCACTTGACTGCTTTAATTGCCTCAAATTAATTACATTGCAAAGGGCCGTCACGGTCTTTGTACTGTAGAGGAGCATTTGCTGCTGGAGCCCTGTTATGCATACAGACCTAGCCGTGAGTCGAAGATGTTGTTGGGATCAAGAAGAAAACAACTTTAATTTTTCAGTCAGACTTCATCTTTGCTCTCCAGAATCACTTTCAGTTGTCAGCAAACTTCATCACTTTCCTCTTCACTCCTTTTTTGTGTCTCATTTATGAAGGCACTGGATGGCTGGACACCCCAGGTGACTCTGCCCACTCTGAAAATTGACCATTTACTCTCACACTTTGTTTCTTAGCTTTCAGCCAATTATTTATTTGTATGATGACCTTCGCTCTTCTCTCATGGAAGACAAGTTGTTGAAGGACCTTCGTGAACACTTTCTGATAATCCAAGCAAACTGCACTAATTATATTTCCCCTTTCTACACCCTCATGGGCTCCTTCAGAGAGCTCCAACCTGGTCCTGAGGCAGAGCTTCTCTTTCGAAAGCCTGTGCTGCCTTTCCCCCTGTATGCTTGTTCACGTGCCTGTTCACTCTCTGCTTTATTCCAGTTCCTCCTTATTCATCACACTTACTGCTGCGTCGTCCCCCAGCTCGTCACTGAAACCTCTCTGGGAAACTGGCAGCACACTAACCGCTTGCTCACCATCCACTACGAAGAGAGCTTTGAGCGAGAAGGTCCATGGCACAGCGGATGTCAAAGGTGTTTCATCCCCGGGCATCTTTATAGCTTTTGGGTGAATACAGTTCTAAACCTGGCATCCTTGAAATGAATTCATACAGGAGGGGAGATTATAGTCTGGTGTATTTATTTTATTTCATTGATTGTCTGGCCTTTAACTCCCTACATAACAAGAAATCTGTGTTTTAAGATGTGGGGTGCATTACGCTGACTTAAGAACACTTAGACTGGGAGTGTTGCTTTTGAAAATTCATTTGACAGTATCAGGTCTGGACTGCTGACCCCAGGACCTTTCAAGAGGGATAAAGGAACTGTTAAATGTACCAGAGCACGTTCTTTGACATCTGCAGCTGGTAATACCTAACCCCTAGCATTATCTGGGGGGCTTTAGAAAGAAAAGGAACAATGAACAGGAAGAAAAATAATAATAATCTTTCTACTGTACAGAACATATTCTTTCCTGCTAGGACTGGTTGTGCCCAGGCTCTTGCTGTTCCAGGCTGCCTGCTCTGCAGCTCTTTGTTTGCTTTCTGTGATCATAAATCTTGTCATGAATCTGAGAGTTTCTGTATCTTTACATATTCTTCTTGGAAGCATTTTCTGTAAATTTTGCACATGTGAGTCTGGAAAATAAATCCCTGCTGGGGCTGTTCATGCAAATTGGCTGTGTTTAAACCCAGTGAGCGTGAGTGGCTGATGCCTGTCAGCTGTGAGGAGGGGTGGGCTGCATGTATCTGTTTCAGCTGTAAGTAGGGGTTGAAAAATGGAGGAGTGGCACCAGCTTTAGCTGGGCAAGTCCAGTTGCGGGGGGGAAAGGTGGCTGTGGCTTGAGGAGCTGCTGAAGCCTGCTAGGTTCAGGAAGACTGAGAAGCAGCAGAAGTTGTAAATAGAGGAGCATGAGTAAGCAAAATCTGTAAGTTTTGTTATTTCTAATGAAAAGTCTTGCTGTTTTGTGTCTGGACCCAGTTGGGCATGGGGGTAGCAGAAGTAACAAAAGAGCCTTATAACAAATTAAAACTGGGGTTGATGCTTGAGCTACTTGTGGGATACAGGCAGTAATGTTGTAAAACCTGATCTCCTACTTCATCTCTGCTGCAGAGATGCAGGTACATAAGTAGCAGCTGCAATGTAAGGAGTGTTTGAGGGACCTGTATGTTCCCTCTACTTTCCTTGTGTTCTGGAGAGGGCTAAGTCCCAAACCTGTTCTTCACTGTTTATCCTACTGCTGCTCCCCATGCACTTTGCTTAAGTTTGAAATTGTAATGGCTAAAACCTTTGAATTTTATAAGCTGTCTCAAAGTATTCAATTGCCTTCCTGTAAGAGGAATTGCCTTTCTTTCCTTCACCACCACTCCTGTTATTGTCTCTCACACATGTCTCTTCTGACTGAATGGTTGTCCTTGCTGGGATGGCTGCTGGGTGGGAAATCACAGGCTGTGAAAAGAATCATTGCATTGCTGTCCCTCCCTGTACAAGCAAGGGAAAGGGGCCTGCCATACCTACCTGGCAGCTGCTTTTCCATGCCCTGGGATGTCCTCAAAGAAGCTGGCTTGCTCTGTACCTGTTGAGTGTATGTACTCCTGGGCTGCTTGGTGATGAAGGGGCAGGGAGGCAGCTCTAGGGTGTAGGAGGGCAACAGGAGTGGAGAAGAATGAAGTGGCCTCAGCCCCTGTTGAACCCCGAGAAGCAGAGTCTGGGCTGTGACAAAGGAAGGGTCTTCATGTTTGCTCAGACTTAAGAGCATCCGATATCCTCCTGGGGTGGCACACCTGCCCCTTCTCTCTAGTTTAGCAGCTTCCAGCTGGGTGGGAGCAGGGGTCTGCTGCCAGCTCCAGTCTAGC
Source organism: Opisthocomus hoazin (assembly GCF_030867145.1). NCBI lineage: Eukaryota > Metazoa > Chordata > Aves > Opisthocomiformes > Opisthocomidae > Opisthocomus > Opisthocomus hoazin. The sequence continues at coordinate 12,626,442 of NC_134434.1, read as the reverse complement.
CCTTCAGCGTGTCCCTGTCCTGGGAAATTCTTTCTTCTTTGTCTCTCTGCAGGGAAGCCCTCTGGTTCCTCTCAGGGTCCCAGCTTTGCACAAAGTCGTAATGTTTTTGTTCCTTGCACAGTCCCTACCTGTTTCCAGGTGATTACACTGTGGCACTTGCAGTCTTCTGAATGCTAAAGCACTTCAGCCCTTCCCTTTTGAGTCATCCTTCTGCCTTGGCTTTTCTGCATTTGTAATTTCTGCTCATCGCTGTTTTCTCATTCCCCTCCACCCAGGGTAAGATAAAGTTGGCTCTGTGGCTCATTTTTTTATACATCTCATGTGAGAGTGCAACCCTTCATCTCCTGCTGTCATGGTTCAGACTGTGATAGAGCAGATCAAAGCGCAGGTGATGTCAGTTTTGTCAGAGGAACCTGAGAACTGGAATTTAAAGCTGGCATGCTGTTCATGCACTTGGTCTGACAGCAAACCTGCTGAGATGCTGTGCCTCTGCTGACTCGGCTTCCTCCATGTCTGGGAGATGCCAAGATGGGGAAGGCTCATGTGACTTTTGCTGAGGATGCCTGTATCATTTTCCTCTTTACAACAATCTCAAACTGGACAGTGTTTAAGTTACTGGTGCTCCCTCTTCTTTTCTGCAGGTCTGTGATTAAAAACAGCAGAGCTCACTAGCCTGCAGTTCCTTACTAAGTAGGGTGGGTGAAAGGGCTTGGTGAAAAACCTTGCCCTGCTGCACTAGAGATAATGCTCTCCCTTCCTTCCCAGCCAGACGAGGCTGGAACAAGAGAGGTGTGTAGACTTGTCTCTTTCCCGCAAGAGCATCCTATGGGAATAGTTTTGCCAAAAGAACAAGTAAACTTGCAGAAACACCACTGTTGGAGCGTTTCCCAAGAGCTGCACTGGATGTTCCCTGGAGCGGTAACTTACAGATGAACAATACAGAGCTTTGCCATCGGGATAACCTTTCAAGACTTTGGAATATATAAGGGGTGGGGGAGAAAGAAAGGGAGTTTATCCCCTTCTGATCAGAGCTGCTAGCCTTCTCTCTCAAAATTTGTAGCATGTTGTCCAAAAATATACCAGCTTTCACTGTTCAGCATTTCTTGACAAAGCTTCCTGTCAGCACATCTGACAAGTTTTGCTGAGGTTACTGCTGGCGCCTGTCAGCACCTGGGAGACAGCATTTCTCAGACACCTCTATCTGCATCACTTCTTCCTCACTCATGTGCCAGATCCCACCTTGCCTGTTTATCTCATCTTGCACAACCCTTGCATTGCGCCAGACTGCTTCATCTCTCTCTGTCACTGCTCTGTTCTTCCCTGTCTGCATCCACACTCCCTTTGCTCCAGGTGAGCAAACCCCAAATGTTCTGGTGTGGGTGGGAAGCACAGATGGCTTCTGATCCTCAGTGGCCTCTCGTGGGTGCGTGTCTTTAAGTTTTCTTTGTGTTTTGTGGCTGCTTTGAGACTTGACCTTGCCAAGAACTGCTCTATCTGACCCTGTGTTGATCTAATGGTCCCCGTGTCTGTGACATCCTCAGTAGCAGCAAAAATCTCATGTCTTGGTAGGTGGCAGGTAGGACTTAGTGGCTTGTAGGAGAAAATGGTAAAAGATGAGAGTGCAGAGGAACGATGAAGTTGTAGAGTGAGAAACAAGAGGGGAAGGAAAAGAAAAATCTGGCAGCGTTTTCTTTGGACTGCTCCAGTTCAGCAAGTTTCTCAAATGTCTGCTGGCTTCTCTAAAGGTTACCAAAGCCCACCCAGACCTTGGTGAAACCTTGAAACAGCGCTGCTCACATAGCTGTTTGAGCTGTGTAGACACAGGTTTAGTCTGTGGGGACCTTGGAGCCTGGTGTTAGGGTTACGTACACGCATAGACCCACCTTGTGCTTCTACCTTGAGGGTCAAGGGGAGGACAAAAGATGCTTGCCTGAACCAGATAGCGTGTCTGTCTTGGGCTGTTGCTGACAGCAGGTGGAAGGGGAGCTTCATGTTGTTTCTCAGAGAAGTGTCTGTTGGATGCGCCCATGCCCCTTAGTGTGGCACTGTTTCATGGTGAGCAGCAGGAGGGAGCTCTGGGCAGACTGGTGTGTCTGCCTCTGCGCTGAGCTCCAGTCCCTAAAGCAGGACGAACACAACAGTGTTATGTGGTGCTAATTAGCCCTGCAGCTCATTACAAGTAGTTAATTTGGGTGCAGGTCTGCACTGATGTGATTATGCTGCTTCTGGTCCTCAGGCAGGCTCGTGTGTTCTGTGTGGGGCTACAAGGCATTGAGCAGGGAGGGATATGGGGGTTTTATGTAAAGAAATGAGAAGGAAACCACAGGAGGGTAGAGATGGAAAGGGGCACCTGGGAGCAGTCACCCAGGGTGAGGAGCTGTTGCATTTGATGTTATGTGTGCAGCTTGTGTGGAGTGATGAAGTGGCTTTGAAGCAGACTGGAGCGGGGTGGACATCTCCTCCAACCTGCCCTGCTCGGCAGCCTGCGCTGTGCTGCTGCGATGGGCAGGCTTCCTGCAGGGAAAAAATAGACAAGCTGAACAACGTGATACTTTGGCAATAACAGCTTGTGTATCATAAATTAGATGGCCTGCCCCTTTGACCCACAGTTCAGTCTTGCTCTTGGCTGACGCTCGCTTTTATCAGTGCAAGCTCCCAGCTGCGGGAAGCATAATCTGCCCAAATCCTCCTGCCGCCTCCCTTTTGGCCCTGTCGTGGCAGTGGCTGGGCTGTGCCGACAGCTCTCATAACCTTCTCATGTTGCTCAGGTTAATGAACCCAGGCCTCAGCTGTGTGTGCACAGAATAACAGAATAACCATGGGCTAATCCTTTGCAGACAGCTCTGTTGCATTATTTATAGGTATGAAGTAATATACTGTCCGTGAGGGGAATATATGGGTGCTTGGCTGTCAGCATGTGGTACAACTTCTCATCTGTTTGTCTTGCAGCAGCCTGTATGCAGGTATCTCTTTTTTTTTTTTTCCCCTCTCTCCAGTAAAGTTGGTTTAAAAATGCCAAAAGATAATGAGCCAAAATTATAGCTAGCGAGACCTTGAGTTTGGACTAGATGACCCACAGAGGTCCCTTCCAACCCCTACTATTCTGTGACTTCAGAGAGTCAAGCATCTGTCCCGCTGGCATTGACTCGCCAACTCACAGCAACCAACCATGCTGTTGATGTCTGAAGTCCTTCCTGTAGTTACGCTCAAATCCCTTAAGCAAAGCAGTCCCCACATATCTCGCCCTTGTCTTCTTGCCATTCGCCCTACCTGCAGGTGAAGTAAAGATGATGCAATTGCCCTGGTCAAATGCTGCTTTCCAGGTCAGATTCACAGCCCTCCTGTCAAGTTAATCATCAATTCATAAATCTCCTCCAAAATCTCAGCCTTCTCCAAAGCCCTTTAATAAAACAGGTGAGAAATGTCAGAGGAAAGAGACTTTTTTAATAGAAAAGTGTGGTTCCACTGGTATTTTCCATCTGAAGCAAACAAGTGTTTGGATTTAGCAAAATATTGTCTTTGTATTGCAAATTCAACCTTTCTCATCCAGGACTCTTTAATGTCTGATTTTCCAGTTCATGAGAGATCTCATCAGTCCAGCTTTCCATTCTAGTTTGGAGTAATTTCAAACGTCTAAACTTCTATGAGGAAAATCATTACTTAGCCCCAAAAAGGAATTAAAACCAGGAAGAATATATCTTAGTTTTCTGTCTCTCTTCTACTAAGTTTTAAGTGATGAGTATGTTTAAGCATTTCCCTAACTGAAATAAAATTGGTATCTACAAGAAAATTACTGTTCTTCCTTGTAACCCGTGCAGTGTAGTGATGCTTGAATTTTGCTCAGTACCCACTTCTGCCTCATGCTTCCCAGTGTGAATTGTATTGACGCGTCTAGTGGTTTTCTCAGCATTAGTTCTAATCAGGAGAATGCTCCCATAAAGACAAATTGGTTTATTTAATAGCCTTAATTGTATTTTTTTCTGTGTATAGAGCCAAATACAAATGCTATCAAATATTGCTTTCCTCTTACCCCTGTGCCTGGAGCCTGGCTGATTGCACTTCAGGTGCAGGAGCTCCGAGCTGCCTGTTCAGATGCCGGGAGGTGAAATGTCTGGGGTGGCATGCGTTTGGGACCAAATTAATGTGTGGGGCAGGCTTTCTGTCTGGAACCTGACCAGACAGTGTTGCGGAGACCTCACTGCTCAGTACCCTATGGTGATGTCTCCGCTGTGCTTGACAGAAACTGTTCTGAAGGATGTGGAGGTTGTGGCTGCAGATATGATTTGTTGACGGAGTGAGGGAATGGAGCAGTGAGCTCTGGCACTGGAGGGATGAGGGTGGGATGCCTTTCATGTGGCTCCCCCCTATCCTCGTACCTGGCAGCGCTGGGGGTAGCAGAACTGCGGTCAAAACCCTGGTCAGACCTTCTAAGGAGGAAGTCATTGTCCAGGACTGCTCGTGACCAAAAGGAGCCACTTCTGTGCAAGGAACACAGCTTTTCTGCACCTCCTTGTATTCTGAGGACTGGGTCGTGTATCTCAGTCCTGCTGGGCAAAGCCCCAGTCGCCTGAGCTCTGGAAGTAGCCTGGCAGGGTGGGATGGGGAGGGAGGCAGCTAACACGTTTGAGGCTGTCCCAGCTGGCTGTGCTGGAGGACAGAGACTGGGGCTGCTTGCTTGTCTTGCCACCTCAAACTTCAAACGTAGCCCGGGGGTTCATTCCAGGCGCCTCCAGCAGCCCTGCTCCGAAAATGCGAACGTCTGCAGATAGCTGGCAGCCAGAAGGGGCTAGCCTGGAAAGCTGTTGCTCAGCCTCAGAGTGTTCTACATCTGCTTTTTTCCCTTCGATATCTTTATTTTTAATTATTCATGCTCTTTCCTTAGCGTCCTTCCCTTTTAGATTTTCTACATCTCTGTTTTAGTTTGCTTTCCGTAATTTTTAATTTTTTCCCCTTTACTTCCCTCATCTCTGTCGTTTTTTAAATTTTGTACTTTTCTCTCATTGGCTGCCTTTACATTTTAATTACATTTTCTCAGGTTACCTTAGCGCCTTTACTTTTTAGATTTTCTTTCTTTTTACATCTTGGTATAATTTCTCGTCACTCTTTTAATTTTGGCTTATTTCCTTAATTTCTTTTATAATGTTCTGTGTAATTTTATCCCGGTTGCTGTATTTATCTCCCTGTCCTCATATTTTAATTATTTCCTGTGTTTCCTTAGCACCCTCGCTTTGTAAGTTTTCTTTCTCTGTTTCTTTTAGTTTGCTGTTCTATTTGTTCATTTTTTCCCTTTATTTCCCTAATCCCCTCACTTTTTAAATTTTCTTTTTACACCTGCTTTTATTCCTTTTGCTTTTCTTTAAAATTATTTCTTGTCCTTCCTTTGTGCTATCGGTTTTTAAATTTTCTTTCTGAGTCTCCTTTTTAGTTTGCTAACTCTATTTCATAATTACTTCCTTTACTTTCTTAATGCCTATCATTTTTAAAATGTTCTTCATACACCTGCTTTTGTTGCTTCGATGTCTTGAGTTTTAGCTATTTCTTCTCTTTCTTTAGTGCCCACGCTTTTTAGATTTTCTTTCTGCGTCTGCATTTTAGTTCACTGTCCCAATTTTTCAGGTTTTTTTTCCTCCCTTTTTTTCCAAGGTGGCTGCAGAGGGGTCGGGGGAGGGGGTGATGTGCATTGGGGCTCGAGCCAAGGCCCCTGTTCGTTCAGGATGGGCTCCAGCTGTGGGCCAGGGCAGCCCGGGTGGGACCCATGAGGTAAGAATGGGGTTGGGCCAAGGTGTTAAGAAGGATGTGGGCAGGGATGGGCCGGGGCAGCCACTGGTAAGGGGCTCCTACTGGGAAGGGGGCTGCCCGGGCATGCCTGCGCGCAGGAGCTGGCGAGGAGGGAATCAAAGGGTGTTCCACGGGCAGCTGCCTCCAGCAAGAAGCAGCCAGACCCGCAGCGAGGAATGATCGCTCGGAGCCATCCCCGACACGGCGCACTGCCGGCACATGGCTCCGGGACCTCGCTGCTTCTGTCGGCTGCACGTGTGAGCCGCCATGCGTCTGGGAAGCCTCGTGGGACAGAAGCATCGAGGCTAGGATTGGGCAGCCGGCACTGCGGAAGACGAAGGTGGCAGAGACGGAGAGAGAAGCGTTGGGGTAGCGAAGGTCTCCTGCCGGGAGCTGTGGTGAGTCCTGAGCCCGGGCCCATCCCCACCGTGCTTCTCCAGATCTCTGCCTGCTTCCCTCTCCTTTTCGGGCTGTCTGGCTCCCCAAAGCGTTACGTTCTTGTGCCAACACCGCCCTGTATCTTGTCGCCTTCTATGTTTCCTTTCTACATCTCTCCCGTTCTGGCTGCCCAGCTGTTATTATTTCATTCTTCTCCCACTGATTTCTTCCCTCTTTCTTGGGAAAATTGCAGTTCTAGGTCTCCCTCTACCCAGGGACCTACATCTGTTTTCAGCGACCCCTTCTGCTCTGCTCCCTGTCACTCTTCCGATGCCCTTTCCCTGGGACCATCTATCAGGTTCCCTCTCCCGATGTTTAACTTCTTGCCCATATGGCCAGAACCCTGTTGCTTTCTAAATTTGCTCCTTGTGTCTACGTTTAACTGGTTCCCCGTCCGTGTGTTTTATTTCTTCCTACCTGTCCTCTACTTCATCGCTTTTTGAATTTCATTTCATTTATTTAGTTTGCTGAGCCAGTTTTTAGGTATTTTTCCTCTCTGTTCTTAATCCATTTGCTTTTTAAATTTTCTTAATATGTCAACTTTTATCCAGTTTATTGTCCTTATTTTTCAATTTTTTTCCCGTCTGTCATTTACTGCGTCACTTTCAAAATTCTTTCTGCATCTACTTTTATGAAGCTGCCCATCCCTGTTTTTAATTGTTCTTTGTTGGTTGTGTAGCCCCTCACTTTTACTATCATTATGAAGTTTGTTATCCCTATATTTAATTTTTTTCTTTAATTCCCTAATTGCTGTTGCTTTTTAAAAATTCTCCCTGTCTACTTTTATCCCGTGTGCTGTGTACGTGTTAATTTTTTTCTTCTCTCCTTAGCGCCATCACTTTTTAAATTTTCTTTCAGCGTCTTGGTTTTACTTCGTGATCCCTATTTTTGAATGTTTTTTTCCTTTCTTTCCTTAGTCCCCATCGCTTCTGAAATCTTCTTTCCTCGTACCTTTTTCCCAATTGTCGACAAAGATAATTTCTTCTCTTAGCGCCGTCGCTTTCTAAATTTTCTATGTCTGCGTTTTAGTTTGCCGTTGCTATTTTTCAGTTCTTCCTCTTCCTTTTTTAATTGTTTTGTCTTCTTTTTTTCCTCAGTGCTGTCGCTCTTTACATTTTCCTTCTGCGTCTCCGTTTTAGTTCGCTGTAGCTAATTCTTAATTATTTCTTTGTTTCCGTAATCACCATTGGTTTTAAAATTGTCTGTCTGCTTTTATTTCTTTTGCTGTCTCTTCATCTACATGTCATTGTTTTTTCCTTAGTGCCCTCGCGTTTTACAATTTTTTTTCTACTTCTTTCAGTTCAAAGTTGCTACGATTTAATTTTTACGTATTTCCTTGATCCTATTTGCTTCTAAAATTTTCTTTCTCCTTTTATTCCGTTCACTGTCTTTGTTTTTAATTATTTCTCGTCTTCTCTTAGTGCCGATGCTCTTTAGATTTTCTTCCTACGTTTCCGTTTTAGTTCACTGTCCCTATTTTTGATTGTTCCCTTTATTTCCCTAAAAAGGCTCATTTGCAAAATTTTCATTCTGACTAATTTTATTCCCTTCCCATTTTTCCAAAAATTATTGCTTTTCTTTCCTTAGCGCAGATGCTTTTTAAATTTGTTTCTATGTCTCTTATTTAGTTCTCATTGTGTTTTAAAATTTGTTCCTTGTTTCGTTAGTCCCTGGGGCTTCTAAAATTTTTTGTCTTCTTTTAGCCCATCCGCTGTCTTTACTTTTATTTCTTCTCTTTCCTTATTGCACTCGCTTATAAGATTTTCTTTCTATGTCTCTGTTTTAGTTCACCATTTTTCCATTTACTTGCCTAATCTCCTTTGCCTTTAGACTTATCTACTTCTGTCCCATTTGCTGTCTTTATATCACTGGTTTTTTTTAATCATTTGTTGCATTTTCTTAGCGACATCACTTTTTACATGTTCTTTCTACATCTGTTTTAGTTTGCTGTCCTTATTCTTTCATTTTTGCTTTCATTTCCCTAATGCCCGTTGCTTTTTCAATGTTCTTTCTATGCCCAATTTTTCCCCTGCGATGTCTTTATTTCTGGACTTCTAATAGCGCTCTTGCTTTTAAAATTGTCTTTCTGTATCTCCTTACAGTTTGCCATGGCCATTGTAAAGTTTTTTCTTTCCTTCCTTAATCGCTGCTGGTTTTAAATTTTTCCATCTACTTTTGCACCTTCTGCCATTTTTATTTTTTCTTTCTTGTCTTTCCTTAGCACTGTCGTGTTTTCAATTTTCTCTTTACGTTTCTGTTTTAGTATGTTGTCCGTATTTCATAATTTTCTCCTTCCCTGACAGTTATGGCTTTTAAAATGTTCTTTCTATGCCTACTTTTGTTGCTTTTGCTGCCTTTTAAAAATTGTTTCTTGTCTTTCTTTAGTGCCATTGCTTTTTAAATCTTCTTTCTGTGCCTGTTTTTATCCTGTTCACTGTTTTTGTTTCACTATTTGTTAAATAATTTCTTATCTTTCCTTAGCGCCCTCGCTTTTAAAATTTTCTTTCTGCATCCACGCTTTTGTATGCTGTCGCTTCTTTTTTTGCCATTTATTTCCTTAATCCCCATCGCTTTTTGGATTTTATATATGTATCCCGGTTCGTGGTCTTTATTTCACCCTTAGCGCTTTTGAATATTTCTCGCGTTTCCTTAGCTCCGTCACTTTTTAGGTTTTCTTTCTATACCCGTTTTAGTTTGTTGTCCCTATTTTTCAGTTTTTCTCTGTATTTCCTTAACACCCGTCGCTTTTAAAATGTTCTTAATGTATACTTTTTCCCCTTCGGTGCCTTTTTTTTGTTGTTCTTTCTTCTGTTTCCGTAGTCCTCCGGCTTTTTAGCTTTTCTTTCTGTCTCTGTTTTAGTTGTCTGTCCTTCATTTTTGATTTTTCCCTTTTATTTTTCTAACCTTTGTCGTTTTTTAAATTTTCTACTTCTATGTCATTCACCGCCTTGATTTTTTTAACTTTTCTCAGCTTTTCCTTAGTGCTGTCAAGTTTCACATGTTATTTCTACATCTCTGTTTTAGTTTGCTTTCGCCACTTTTTAGTTTATTTCTGTAATCCTCGTTTCATTTAAAAAGTCTGTCTACTTTTATCCTATGTTCCACCTTTATTTAAATTATTTCTCGTCTTTCCTTAGAGCAATCGCTTTTTACGTTTTCTTTCTACACCTGTTTCGGTTTGCTGTCACTATTTGTGATTTTTTTCACTTTATTTCCTTAACCCCCATCACTTATTTCAGTTTCATTCGTTTACCCTATTCGCTGTTTTTCTGTTGCTGTTATTTCATTTAAGTATTTATTGTCTTGCCTTAGCGCTCTCACTTTTAAAATTTTCTTTCTACCTCTTAGTTTGCTGTTCCTATTTTTTTTAGCTTTTCCCTTCATTTTCCTAAGCCTGCTTGCTATTGCAATGTTCTTTCTATGCTAGTGTGTCTTTGTTTTTGACGTCTTTGTTTTAGTTATTTCTTGTCTTTCCATAGCGCCCTCGCTTTTTAGGCCTTCTAAGTCTCCATTAGTTTGCTGTCCCTATATCTTTTTTTTCCTCTTTATTTGCCTAATCCCCCTCACTTTTTAAATTTTTTGTCTACGCCTGCTTTTATTCTCTTTGCTTTTTTAAAAAAATTATTTCTTATCTTTCCTTAGTGCCATAGACTTAGAAATTTTCTTCTAAATCTCCATTTTCATTTGCCATCTGTTTTTAAATATTTTCCTTATTTCTTTAATCCCAATAGCTTTTAAAATTTTCTCTCTGCTTTTATCCTGTTTGTATTCTTTATTTATCTACCTTTAATTTATTTCTTGTCCTTCCTCAGCACCGCCGCTTTTTAGCTTTTCTTTCTAGACCTCTGTTTTAGTTTGCTGTACTTTTTTTTTTTTCCATAATTTTTTTCCTTTATTTCCCTAATGCTCATCGGTCTCTAAATCATCCTTTCCCTTCGTTGTCTTTTTTTAATCGTTTCTTCTCTCGCTTCTACGCCGTCGCTGTTTAGATGTTCATCCTACCTTTATTTTTTAGGGTGTCATCTTTGCTTTTTAATTTTTCCTTATTGCCTTATTCATCGTTGTTTTTAAAAACTCTTCCTAATTGTATCCCATTCTCCGTCTTTATTTCGTTGTCTAAATTTTTACATTATTTCTTGTCTGTCTTTAGTGCCCTCTCCTTTTACGTATTTTTTCTACAGATTTCTTTTAGTTTACTGTCCCTATTTTGTATTTTTGCCCTTTACTTCCTTAATCCTCCTCACTTTTTAGAAGTTCTTTCTATGCCTACTTTTTTTTTCTATTCATTGGCTTTTTAAAATAATTTCTTGTCTTGCTTTTTTGCTATCCTTTTTCAGATTTTCTTTCTACATTTCTGTTTTAATTGCCCGTTGCCGCAGAGGGGTGGGAGGCCGGGGGCGAGTGACGTGCGGAATCAAACTTCACAACTCGGAGGGTTATCGAGCAGGTCTGTTTATTGTGGCGCCGGGTGCAAGGGGGATCGCTCCTCCTCACTTGCACACCGAGTCACGAAGCATGCACCTATTTATTACAAAGCTTATCTAGGTAGGCTGGACTATTGTAATTATTTCTAGGAATTCATTATCATACTCCACCCCCCTTTAGCGCTTGCGCAGTGTTGTCTGGTGGTCGTCTGTGGGGGTCTTCTGGATGAAGGCTTGTAGTCTTCCTCGCTGTGTGCTTTCACCTTTGGCTCAAAAATTCCTGAGTTGTCTGTGGTGGCTGAGGCCCAAACCATAGAACCAGTTTCAGCTGGAGAGTTGCTTCTTACAGACAACAAAGTTCTGGTTATCAGTCCTTGTTTGTCTGTCTCCCAAGCAGGCCTTGTGAGCTACATTTGAGCCTCAACAGTCCTTGTTAGCAAGATTACAAAGAGCAGAACTAAACTGAATAACTCTTACTTTAACATAGATGCAAAATTATGTAATAAAATTAAACTAAAGCTACAGTAAAATCGAACTGAACTAATTGTCAATTCCCCAGATCAAGTCCCCCCTTTTCTTTCTTCTTTTGCAAATTCTTTTGCTATAAAGTTACCCTCCTCAAGGGTTTTGGCAAAATGTTTGGCACTGTCACTGTCAGATATCTTGGGCCTGTAATGAATTTCATTCACAAATTTAGCCTTGGTGTTTTTTTGTAATGCATGTTTCTATGTTAACTGTTAGCCACCTATTCTTACTTTGTCTCGCCCATTTTTCATGTTTCAAAGGGTGAACCAAAGTCTTATTAAGGAATATCCTTAATGTAACAATAGGATAAATGTCATATACAGTGGCCTCGGATATTGTTAACACAAATGCTGTGGCTATGTTATTAAAGGGATTATATGTAAAATTAAGTAATTTCCACCAAGAATGAAAGTTCTTTTCGAATTCTGTTGCATTTTCCCAAATTACCTTTCGAATTTCCAGATGTAATATGCCTTGTTCTCCCTCCCTGACAACAGCTGCTGTCATAGATTGTATTTATAACTGAGCTTGAACACAGCTAAAGGCCAAGGAGGTACTATTCTAAGTGGCTTCTACAGCTTTAACTATGGATCTCAGGCTTTTCTCATTTAGCCCTTCCCATTGGGGTAGCACATCTTACACTAGATATTGGTTATTGCCTACGGCTAAGAGTAACAATCATAACGGGTGTTGTATTTTACTTAAATCTTGCATAATGGTGGACAACTTATTCACCAGCACCTCAGAATCTACACTGTTCAAAATTCCTAAACCCGTTCCCACAAAGCCTGTTGTATCCCTTTCTCTCCTTTGAGATGTGAGAATCATTATTAGCTCCACTTTCTTTAATGAACTATCATTTTCCGTTTGCCCATACGCTTAACTATATAGGGGCCCACTTCATATACATAAGATGCTGTCATTTTCTGGGCTGTAGGAGAAGTTGACACCGTGATGGGCACAGGTATAGCCGTAGTCAAAATCTTTTTCTGTGATATGTCCAACCCAAATTTAAATGATAATGCTCTGTCTCCTCTGCCAGTGCTCTTTAAACAGACAACAGATACTGACTGTGAATTATAGTAAAATTGAACCAACAAACATCAGATGCACAATGTTCCCCACCTATTGTGGGTTCTGTTCTTTGTTCAGAAAATCTTCTCATAGTAACCTGGGTTAAAGGAGGGAAATCTTTTCTACTGCTAGCATTAAAGATTCTGCAACCTACATGTATGGTTTTGCCTTTATCGACCTTCCGTCTATGCATTGAATGCTTCCATTCTGATTCATGTAATTGCAATTCCCTGTTGTCATACATGATGACAGTTGCTAGATTCATTCCCACTAAGTCTTTTCCCATAATTCCTGTATATCAAAAATAGGCTTTTGACCAAGGCCATTCCCAAGTATTAACTCTCATGGGTTTCAGCACAGTTACCACCCACATTATTGCAAAGGTTCTTAGCTTAGCTTGGTTAGTCCATGTTAGCGTCTTTGGATGCGGAGCTTCAGGGGTCCAGTGGACGTAATTTTCCATTGCTGCTGAGGAGCTTTCTTCACTCTTGTATGATGGATCCAGAATGTCTGCTCCTTAATCTTGACTGCTGTGTGGGATGTCAGCAGCACTTGGAACGGTCCTTCCCATTTCGGTTCTAGTGGAGAATCTAAAAAAGATCTGATATATGCATAGTCACCAGGTTCAATATTATGTACAGGCCCATTAAGACCTTGGGCTCTAGTTCCTAAGACCAGTTTCTCTACTTTTCGAAGTTGCTTCTGCAAACTTATTATATAGCTAGTTAATATCTCATCCCCAACTTGAGTTGATGTTCCTGCCTGTACAATGTAGGGCCTCCCGTATATTATTTCGAAAGCACTTAGTCCTTTTTGGTTCTGGGTTTGGTTCTAATTCTTAGGAGCACTAATGGCAATGACTGGGGCCAAGACAGGTTAGCCTCCTGACCCAATTTTACAACTTGCAGTTTAATTAGGTGGTTCATCTTTTCTACTTGACTGCTTGATTTTGGATTATATGGGGTATGTAATTGCCAATCTATTCCCAAAAGTTTACTAACTTGTTGAATGATCTTGGCAATAAAATGTCAACCTCTGTCTGATGAGATTACCACAGGAACCCCAAATCTCGGTATTAGTTCTTGCAATAGTACCTTGGTTACTTCCCTAGCTTTATTAGTTCAACAAGGGAATGCTTCTGGCCATCCTGAAAAGGTATTCGTCAAGACTAGCAGGTATAAAAACCCCCCCTTTTCTTGGCAGTTCTGAGAAATCAATTTGCCACTGCTGCCCTGGGTAATTACCTTTTCCGATTTGTCCTAGTTGGGCTTTATGTCTTGTCTTAGGGTTACTTTGTAAACAAACCCCACATTGTTTTGTTACCTGCTTGATAGTAGTGTATAGATTTTGGGCGACTATCAGCCGGTTCAAATAGTTATACAGGGTCTCTGTTCCCTAATGAGATTTTCTATGTTCTGCCATAACTAGGGCCCATAACAATGTAAATGGTATTATTATTTTATCTTGTGAAGTCTTTGCCCACCTACCGTTCTCTATTTTTCCCCCTAGGTCTTCAATTAATTTTTTTTTATCTTCTTTAGAATACTTGGGTTCACGATCAATTTGTACTTTACCGTCTGGGACTAAAGACTGCACCCCCAATTCACTCTTCTCCGCTACTCTTTTAGCCTCGCAGTCCGCCATGGCGTTGCCCAGTTCCTGAGCGGTGTCTCCTTTCTGATGAGCTTTACAATGCATAACAGCCACTTTCTCGGGTAGCTGCACTGCTTCCAGGAGCTGAAGAATTTCTTCGGCGTGTTTTATATGTTTTCCTTGGGTAGATAGGAGTCTTCTTTCTTTTCACACAGCTCCATGAGCATGGACTACCCCAAAGGTGTATTTAGAGTCCATCCAGATATTAATTTTCTTGCCTTTAGCTAGTTCTAATGCTTGAGTTAAGGCTATTATTTCTGCCTTTTGAGCTGAGGTGTTTGGCGCAAGGGTTTTGGACTTGATGACCTGATCTGTAGTGGTTACCGCGTATCCTGTCTTGCAGACTCCTCGTCGAAAGAAGCTGCTTCTGTCAGGGTACCAGCAATCTTCAGCGTCCTCCAGTGGCTCTTCTTTTAGGTCAGGTCAGCTGGAATAGACTGCTTCAATCACTTCCAAGCAGTCATGCGATACTGGTTCCCCTGTGGTCCTGCTGAGGAAAGATGCTGGATTGACAATGTTAGTAACCACTATTTCCACATCATCCTGCTCTACCAGGATAGCTTGATATTTAAGAAACTTTTGTGGTGAGAGCTAGCGTCTTTTCTTTACCTGTAATACTGCAGATACAGTATGAGATACTAGTACTGTAATCTTTTGGCCTAGTGTAAATTTACGTGCTTCTTGAATGTTCAGCACTACTGCTGCTACTGCCCTCGGGCAGCTAGGCCAACCCTTGCTTACTTCATCAAGTTGTTTAGAGAAGTATGCCCCACCGCCCTCCGATATGGTCCCAGGTTTTGGGTTAGGATTCCTAGGGCTATTCCCTGCTTTTCATGACAGAACAGCCAGAAGGCCTTAGTAGTGTCTGGTAATCCCAAGGCAGGGGTGTCCATCAGCTTATTCTTTAGCTGTTGGAATGCTCTTTTTGCTTCCTCATTCCAGATGAGGAGTTTTTTATCAGATTTTAATAGTTCATAGAGCGGTTTTACCAAGAGTCCGTAATTATATATCCGTAGGCGACACCATCCTGTCATTCTCAGGAACGTGCAGAGTTCTTTAGGTGTCTGTGGTCGAGGGGTCTGACATGATAGAGGGGATTGTAAGAAATGTGAAACTATAACAAAAAGCCTTAATATTTTCTAGTTTTTAGTAGTCTTTAGTACTGTAACTTGTATTCCTGCATGCACAGTGATCTAACAATAGAACTGTTACACTAATCCCTGTTTTCTCATTAAGGAATGTAGTGGAAGGACATGGGCACAAGCTATCACTTAGTCGTTAGACAAAATAATCAAGTGAAAGAAAAGTGGTCTTGGTTCTCAGCAAATAATTGGGATAATTGTGGGATAAAAGAGACTCCTAAATAATTCTACTCCAGACAGCTCGGCCTTGGGAGGGCAAATGCGCCAAGCTACAGAGATAAGGAGGCACCAAGAGAGCAACAAGACGGGAGCAAAACAACCTGAAGGACATGATATACGTGATTCTGTGATTTACATGTGTGATTGTATTTAACCTGAAGCAACAGGGTGCCTGGCGCGCACGTTTGGAGGAGAAATCCCCCGTGTGCCCGGCGCAGCAATAAAGAATCCCTGCTGAACAGTGTGCGTTGTGCTGTTAGGTTTTTCCTACCGGATCTTCGAATCAATTTGGCCCCCCAGATGGGACTCACTCTGTTCGGCTGTGGGACCTGGTAAGAACAGGACCCCCTTGGGCCCTCAGGAGCCTTTTCCCAAAGGGGCTCCTCGCCTTATCTGGATCACCGCAGGAACAGACAAGGACCATCCGTGAGTAAAGTACTTTTTACTAGCAACAGGGTTCGAGTCCCCTAAGTCGTAATTTAATTACGCAGGGAGAGTATACCGGGCTGCTAGCACCTTAGAGGTATACAGGGGTCTGAGTCCCCACTGGAGGGGTCTGAGTCCCCACGGCAGGGGTTTGAGTCCCCACTGGACACGGTCTTGACTGATATATGGATCATTATTCTGGAAATTGCCTACGATTCTGGCAAACGGTTCGGATTGCAGTAACTCCGGGTTAAAATTGTGTGACTGTGTGTGAGGCCTCTGTGTGAATGAGACATAGAAACAAGGGTGAGGGTGGAGTTTTGACCTGCGGTTCTGTTCTTCCGCGAGGGAAGCAGCCGGTAAAGAAGGAAGCGTAAGAAAACAGTGACTGTTTATTTTAAAGTAATTATCCCATTGTTGTTATCGACGGAATACTACTAGTGATAATTATAACAGTTGTTTTTGTTATAAGTGTGGTATAACGTTCTGGTGTAAAATCACGGTTCAGTAACTATTTCTCTTAGCTTAAAGTGTAGAATTTTGGTTAAGTAATTAGAGCTATCAGCGGTACAAGGATTTGTTTAGGTTTGTTTGTTAAGGTTTGCTGTACATTGATTGGGGAACAAAGAGGTGGACGTGCTGCATGATGGGAACTTCACAGAGCAAAGAGATTCTGAAGAAGAGCCCCTTGGGCTGTATTTTGCAACATTGGAAGGAGATAGGGGGACCCCCGGGAAGTAGTGTGAATAAAAGGACGTTAGTTAAGTATTGTAATCAATGGTGGCCGTTATACAAGTTAGATGATGAGGCAAAGTGGCCTGAGAATGGGACCCTGGATTATAATACTTTGCTACAGCTAATGTTGTTCTTGAGAAGGAAAATGGGATGAGGTCTCATATGCCGATATGTTTTTCACTTTGCGAAATCACCCCGAGTGGCAAAAAGAAAGTGGTACAAATCTAGCCCCGCAGGATCCCCTTGTGTTGGCATTGGAAAGGGATAGAAAGAAAGAGCCGGGAAAACTTAAGCGGTGGTGTTCTGCGTGCAGCATAGGGCAAAGGTGTCGAAAAACAAAAGGGAATCGGAAGAAATTAGAGGAGCGTATGGAGGATTTTGTCACACACACACACCCACCCCCCCCCCCCCCCCCCCCCGATGCTGGGTCGGCTGCGGGAACCCCCGTCCGCGCAGACGGGGACGAGGCCTCTGATGAGGGCGGAGCGCCACCTAGCGGTCAAGTCCCATCACTGCTCGGACTCGTAGTAAGGTGGGACCCATCATCCAAGCCCCTTCAAGACAGGCGATGGGGCCGGGGGGGCCAACCCTGATAAGAACACCCTTCCAAATGGCAGATCTAGACAAATGGAGAGAAACTGTAAGGGAGTACAGGGAAGATCCTAGCAGGGTAGCCAAGAAATTTGAATGGATAGATAAGAATTTGGATCCGGATTGGAAAGATGTGGATTTGATGTTAGAAGCAATGACAGAGACTGAGAAAGGAATTGTGTTAAAAACAGCAAGGGATCATGTGAGGGCACAAATTACTGCAGGTACTTTACAAGGGACTGAGGAACAACATGTTCCACTCAGAGACCCGGGGTGGGACCCTAATGATCAAACCCAGTATCGACTGCTACAGCAATACCGTATTTGGATTCAGTATGGGCTGGAACACGGGATCCCGAAAGCAGTAAACTGGTCAGCCTTATAGGAAGTCAAACAAGCTCCGACAGAAACTCCGACAGAATTCTTGGATAGATTACAAACAGCAGTGCGGAAATACACTACCATAGATCCAGCATCAGATGCAGCTAGACAGCAGCTGGTATCTCTATTTATAGGACAGGCTGATAATGATATTAGAAAGAAGCTGCAGAAACTTAAAGAACCAGATGTAAGGAATTTAGAGAAACTAGTGGAAGAGGCGTGGCGAGTGTATCGTAACAGGGATGAGAACAAGAAGAGGAATTACGATCAAAGGAGACTAAAAAGCAGTCAGTGCGCTCGTTGTAAGGGATTCGGACATTGGCAGAGGGAATGTCCACAGAAGAAAAAGGCACCCTGCCCCAGAATAGTTGCTGACCTACAGGATACTGAATGACAGGGACCTGGGGAATCCACCCTAGCGGATCCACTGGTTAACACAAAGCTAGGGAAACAGAATGTGCAATTTTTGGTAGACACTGGTGCGTCATTTTCTGTTTTAAATCAACAACTGATGCCTTTGGATAAGGATTTTATAACCGTTGTGGGCGCTACAGGCCAATCGGAAAAGGCGTATTTTCTAAAACCATTGAAGTACAAATTAGGTAAACACATTGGAATACACAGATTTTTGTACCTGCCTGGGGCCCCTAAGTTCCTTCTAGGATGAGACTTATTGGAACAACTGAATGCCACAATAATTTTCAGAAAGGGACAAATAGAATTTAAAATTGAGGATACTAAATCAACCGAAATTCTGAGCCTGGCATTGATTCAAATTATAGAAAAAGGAGAAATACCTCAGGATATACTGGACCAAGTGTATCCAGGTGTATGGGCTTTGGGAACTCCAGGCAGAGCCAAAAATGCAGACCCAAATAGAGATAAAATTGAAGCCTGGAGCTCGACCAGTTAAGATCAAACAATACCCCCTTAAGCTAGAGGACCGAAGAGGAACTAAGAAAATAATTAATAGTTTTATAAATTTTGGATTGTTAATAGAATGTGAATCTGAATACAACACCCCTATTTTGCCAGTGAAAAAGTCGGATGGGAAAAGTTACAGGTTAGTACAAGATTTGAGGGCAATTAATAAAATCGTGGAAGATCTCTACCCAGTAGTAGCTAATCCCTATACCTTGTTGAAGAAACTGGAAGATAGCCAGGGATAGTTTACCGTACTGGATTTAAAAGATGCCTTTTTCTGTTTACCTCTGGCCTCAAACAGTCAGAACCTATTCGCTTTTGAATGGGAAAATCCAGATTCTGGACGAAAAACCCAGTTAACCTGGACAGTGTTACACCAAGGTTTCAAAAATAGCCCTGCCATCTTTGGAAATCAGCTAGCTCGGGATTTCAAAAAATGGAATCCTCCGACACAAAAGGGGACTTTGTTACAATCTGTCGATGATCTCCTCATCGCTGTAGAAACAGAGGGGGATTGCAAAAAATGGACAGTGAGTCTTCTTAATTTTCTGGGACTTAATGGTTATCGAGTTTCTCAACAGAAAGCTCAGATGATTCAACAACAAGTGACTTACCTCGGACTCAAAATCTCAAGAGGACAACGAGACCTGGGAAGAGAGAGGAAAGAAGCAATCTGCCGGACTCCAGAACCACAAACAGTAAAAGAATTAAGAACCTTTTTAGGAATGACAGGATGGTGTAGACCTGGATAGGCTGGAGAGTTGGGCAGAGAGGAAGCTGATGAGGTTCAACAAAGGCAAATGCAGGGTCCTGCACCTGGGGAGGAACAACCTCATGCACCAGTACAGGCTTGGGGTGGACCTGCTGGAGAGCAGCTCTGCGGAGAGGGACCTGGGCGTCCTGGTGGACGACAGGTTAACCATGAGCCAGCAGTGTGCCCTGGCTGCCAAGAAGGCCAAAGGGATCCTGGGGTGCATCAAGAAGAGTGTGGCCAGCAGGACGAGGGAGGTTCTCCTTCCCCTCTACACTGCCCTGGTGAGGCCCCATCTGGAGTACTGTGTCCAGTTCTGGGCTCCCCAGTTCAAGAAAGATGAGGAGCTACTGGAGAGAGTCCAGCGGAGGGCTATGAGGATGGTGAGGGGACTGGAACATCTCCCCTACGAGGAGAGGCTGAGGGAGCTGGGCTTCTTCAGCCTGAAGAAGAGAAGGCTGCGAGGGGACCTTAGAAATGCTTATAAATATCTGCAGGGTGGGTGTCAGGAGGATGGGGCCAAGCTCTTTTCAGTGGTGCCCAGCAACAGGACAAGGGGCAATGGGCACAAACTGAGGCACGGGAAGTTCCGCCTGAACATGAGGAAGAACTTCTTCCCTCTGAGGGTGACGGAGCCCTGGCCCAGGCTGCCCAGGGAGGTTGTGGAGTCTCCTTGTCTGGAGATATTCCAGACCGGCCTGGACGTGGTCCTGTGCAGCCTGCTCTGGGTGACCCTGCTTGGGCAGGAGGGTTGGACTAGATGACCCACAGAGGTCCCTTCCAACCCCTACCATTCTGTGATTCTGTGACTATGGATATATAATTATGGACTAATGGTAAAGCCCTTGTATGAACAGTTGAAAAATAATGCCAGATACCTGATTTTGTCCGGAGATGCAAAAAGGGCTTTTGAACAGTTAAAAAAGGAACTTATGAGAGCCCCGGCTCTTGGACTTGCAAATGTTCTAAAACCCTTTTGGCTGTTTTCTCACGAGAGACAAGGCATTGCCCTGGGAGTGCTCGCTCAACAGCTGGGGCCACACAAGAGAGCAGTGGCATATTTCTCCAAGCAATTGGATGAGGTAAGCAAAGGATGGCCTGGGTGTCTGCAAGCTGTTGCAGCAGTTGTCCTTAACATTCAAGAAGCTCCTAAGTTCACTGTGGGCCAGAAAATGACAGTCGTAGTCTCACATACAGTTTCTGCAATATTGGAACAAAAGGGGGGCCATTGGCTCTCACCATCCCGATTCCTAAAGTACCAGGCTATTTTGGTGGAACAAAATGATGTTAATATTGTGACAGCTAACATTGTAAATCCAGCCTCTTTTCTTAGTAAAGATTCCGCCACTATGGAACCTCTAACGCACGACTGCTTGGAGACTATTGAAACAGTCTGTTCCAGCAGACCTGATTTAAAGGAGGAACCGTTGGAAAGCGCAGAGGACTCCTGGTTCACCGATGGCAGCAGCTTCATAAAAGACAGAGCTCGTAAAGCAGGGTATGCAGTAACTACTGCACACAAGGTAATCGAGGCAGAACCTTTACCTGCAGATACGTCTGCTCAAAAGGCAGAGATAATCGCTTTAACCAGAGCCTTAGAATTGGCGAAAGGAAAGAAAATAAATATTTGGACAGACTCCAAATATGCCTTCGGGGTCGTCCATGCTCATGGAGCATTTTGGAAAGAACGAGGACTCCTCACAGCTCAAGGTAAACAGATCAAACATGCAAAAGAAATCTTACAGCTTTTGGAAGCTATAAATCTACCAGAACAAGTGGCAATAATGCATTGCAGAGGGCATCAAAAAGGTAACACTGAACAGGAACTGGGAAATAAACTAGCAGATCAAGAGGCCAAAAGGGCAGCAGAAAGAAATTCTGTAAAAACCTTGGCACTGGTACCAGACAGTAAACTCGTAGATACAGAAATGGAATTTAAATATTGAAAAGAAGATATGAAATTAGTAAAAGATTTGGGAGCAAGTGAACAAGGTAAGATGTATTTAACACCAGATAATCGTATAGTTATACCTTCAAATCTATTATGGGAAGTAGTCAGAAAAGAACACAACAAAACTCCCTGGGGAGCAGATGCACTATATAAAGATCTGAACAAGAGAATAGTAGGCAGAAACCTGTACACTACTGTAAAACAAGCAACCCAAATGTGTGAAATGTGCCTGAGAAATAATCCAAATACAACATGCAAAGTACACTTTGGGAAAACTGGAAAGGGGAACATACCAGGACAACACTGGCAAATAGATTTTTCAGAACTTCCAAGAAAAGGGGGGTATTGATACTTATTGGTTGTAACAGACACGTTTTCTGGATGGCCTGAAGCATTTCCCTGTAGAACAAATCAGGCTCGGGAAGTGGTACGAATTTTGTTAAATGAAGTCATACCACGGTTTGGGGTGCCAGCAATCATATCCTCAGATAGAGGGTCACATTTTTGTGCACAAATAGTACAACACGTCAGTAAAATTTTGGTATTGACTGGCAGCTACACACCCCCTACAGACCACAGGCAAGTGGCCAAGTAGAAAAAATGAATCATTTGATCAAACAACAACTGGCAAAAATCGGTCAGGAGGCAAATTTGTCTTGGGACAAAGCTCTACCCTTAGCTTTACTGAGAATCAGAGTAAAACCCAGGAGCAAAGAGGGCATTAGTCCATTTGAAATTTTGTTTGGAAGGCTTTATCAATTGTCATATCAAGGGGAGGATATGGTGCAAATTGGGGAGGGATACTTACAAGAATATCTGATAGCTTTGGGAAAGCAGATAAATCATGTTCAGAAAAAAAAGGAGGAAGCTGGGGAAAAAATGGGGGGGGGGGGGGCAGACTATTTTGGGGATGTAGGAAGTCAGCTGCTTCCCGAGGTCCCTCCTGCTGCACCCACCAGAGAAATGGCAGCTCCTGGGGGAGCAGGAACACCCCAAGCCACGAGGACAGCATGGCCAGGCCCCTGCGGGAACACCCTGCCAAGCGCAGCGGCAGGGACAAGCCCCAGAGCAGCACCCAGGAAGGGGGAGGATGTGCCCCGCGGGCGGGGAGGGAGGCCCGGCGCTGTGGGTCCACGGCACAGCACCTCTGCAGGGTGCTCAGCCTCCCACCGGCCCCTACCCAGGCCCCTGGCCAAGGGGCTTGCTGCTGCCCTCCTTGTGCAAAGCCCTTCCCTCCTGCCTGCCACGCAGCTCAGGTGTGCGGGACAAGGCAGGGCTGCTTCACCGCTTCCCGCCCGGCAGCCTCCGCACACCAGCCTGGGGCTGAGGCTTTGAGTGCCCTCAGCCTCTGCGTTGCCCTGCGGGTCCCGCAGCCCCGGCCCTCATTCCTGCTGCCCCGCGGGGGGCTCAGAGCCACCCCGGCCGCAGCGGATGGATCCTGCCCGTGCTGTCACCTCCCCTCGCTTTCCCAGCTGCTGGGGCTGAGATGCAACGAGTTTGTGCGTTCTGCGCAGCAGACCCCGGGTGGCACCTCTGTGGTCGCCTCGGGGGACTTGGCAACACCCCAAACCCACCCCGCTCTCATGCTTCGGAGGTTCCCCCCGCCGTGGCCGTGTCCCCAGCTTCGCGCCTGCGGGGAGAGGCCCCGGGACAGCCAGTGGAGCTGCAGGGCTGGGATCAGCGCCCGGCCAGGGCAGCGGGCAGAGGTCGTGGCTGGTACCGCCGCGACAACCGACCTTTCTCCTGGGAAAGGGAGCCACTCGGCTGGCCCTGCTCTGCGGGCTCACGGTCATACCCAGCTTTACAGCCGGGCAAAGCAGAAGAAAGCAGCGATTCTGTTTGCTGAGGGAGTAATTAATAAGCAATTAATTAAGCAAAAAATGGTAAAGCCCAGCGGAGAAAAACTGGGAGGTTCCTTCACCAGGAACCAGCTTTATTTGTTGAATTTTAACAACCAGGGAGGGCGGTTTCTCAGCTCTGCCAAGTCCTGCTTCACTCCCTGGAAGAAAACCGGGGCCTCGGTGCT
Source organism: Opisthocomus hoazin (assembly GCF_030867145.1). Lineage (NCBI taxonomy): Eukaryota > Metazoa > Chordata > Aves > Opisthocomiformes > Opisthocomidae > Opisthocomus > Opisthocomus hoazin. Next base: position 12,603,404 of record NC_134434.1, on the reverse strand, counting down.
GCCCGGTGCCCTCCTGGCTGCTTCGGGGCGGTTTTGTATGGGGACAGCTCAGCGCCGGGGTGGGACAGCCACTGCGGCAGCGTCCTGCAGCGCTGGGCGAAGTTCTGCCTTTCCTCCCGTGCTGAGCTTCTCCCTGGAGCCTGGGTGGGGTGGCTGGAGCACGCCGATGATCCCAGCCCGGCAGGGAAAGAGCAGCCGTGAGAACTGCAGCAGCAAATCCCTCCTTCTTCCCTGGCCAGAAACGGTGGGCTGTGGTGGGACACTGTGTCCCCCATAAGTAAGTCCGCCCTAGAGATGCTGACCACTGGTGCTGAGCGTTGCGGTTGGGCTCCCGCTCGCCCCAGGACTGGGATCGAGCCTCCAAGCCTGGCCAACACAGCCCGGCCAGGTGGTTCTCACTGCAGCCTCTGACCCACCTCCCAAAAGTGGCTGCGCTCACATCATGGCAGGAAATCACGACCGGGAAGTGGTGAAACCCCTGCAGTGGCCTGAAATTTGGCTTTCCCCAGCAAAGGGGAGATCAAAGAGCAGCACTTCGGCCTGGATCCCTCTGACGCCAGGCCAGCCATCGGGGTGACCTCTCGGCTCAGCGGGCAGTGCGCGCAGTTACTCCAGACTCAGCAGCTTCTCGCAGGGCCTTTGGGAGTGTTTCCCTGGGGGGGGCCTGACCTCAGAAACATTTCTGAGTAAATCGTCAGCTGGGAGGAATGAAGGAAGGGGTTAAAAGGGATTTTAATACAAGTGGCATTACCTAATAGTTGCTGTGCATCTAAAAAACTGATAGTGCCTATCTATTGTCTAAATTAACTGAAGCAGAGTCTTGCGTCTCCATACAAAGGGGTCAGTTCCTGATAGGGGCTGGGAGTCGCCTAGAACTGGTCAAGACCAACCCTGCTGTATGGATGGGAGCCAGGAGAGAACGGAGTTTGCGCAGAAACAAAGGTCCATCAGCGGACTGACGTGCGGAATCAAACTTCACAACTCGGAGGGTTATCGAGCAGGTCTGTTCATTGCAGCACCGGGTGCAAGGGGGATCGCTCCTCCTCACTTGCACACCGAGTCACGAAGCATGCACCTATTTATTACAAAGCTTATCTAAGTAGGCTGGACTATTGTAATTATTTCTAGGAATTCATTATCATCCTCCACCCCCCTTAGCACTTGCGCAGTGTCGTCTGGTGGTCGTCTGTGGGGGTCTTCTGGATGAAGGCTCGTAGTCTTCCTCGCTGTGTGCTTTCACCTTTGGCTCAAAAATTCCTGAGTTGTCTGTGTTGGCTGAGGCCCAAACCATAGAACCAGTTTCAGCTGGAGAGTTGCTTCTTACAGACAACAAAGTTCTGGTTATCAGTCCTTGTTTCTCTTCGTCTGTCTCCCAAGCAGGCCTTGTGAGCTACATTTGAGCCTCAACAGTCCTTGTTAGCAAGATCACAAAGAGCAGAACTAAACTGAATAACAGCGTTTAACTCTTACTTTAACATAGATGCAAAATTATATAACAAAATTAAACTAAAGCTATAGCAAAATCGAACTAATTTTCAATTCCCCACATCACCATGGGAAGGACTCACGTTGGGGAAGTTTGTGGAGAACTGTCTACCATGAGAGGGACCTCACACTGGAGCCGGGGCAGAGTGTGAGGAGTCCTCCCTTGAGGAGAAAGGAGCAGCAGGGACAAGGTGTGATGAACTGACCACAACCCCCATTCCCTGACCCCTTTTGCCACTCTGTGGGGGGGAGGAGGTAGAGAAACAGGAGTGAAGTTGAGCCCGGGAAGAAGGGAGAGGTGGGGGGAGGTGTTTTAAGATCTAGTTTTATTTCTCACTATCCTACTCTGATTTGATTGGTGACGAATTAAACTTCCTTTTCTCCCCAAGTTCAGTCTGTTCTTGTCCGTGATGGTCACTGCTGAGTTATCTCTCCCTGTCCTTGTTTCAACCCACGAGGCTGTCATCGTATTTCCTCTTCCCTGTCCAGTTGAGGAGGGGGAGCGATAGACCAGTTTTGGTGGGTACCTGGCATTTATCCAAAACAAACAGATTTCTAAAAAAAGGTGCCTCAGTGCATTGGCTCCAAGCCCAGGTGTTGGGCCAGTGAGAAAAACTGCAAGCAGCTGAACAAGGACTTACCAGAAAATCTAATTTCTTACACCTGATCCTAATGCATGTTTACTGCCTGAGCTCTATGCTAGGCCCTTTATGACCTTCTTGTCCTTTGCTCGTAGCATGTCTGCCAACAAAAAGAATTTAAAAAAAAAAAAAAACTTTAAGAAAATCTTCTTAACCCTGAGTAATTCCCAAACATGAAGAGAAAAATTTAGTAGCGTCAAACTGGTATAAAAATACATTTGTACAAAGACACAGAAACAAACATCAAAAATAGAGTTCTATGCACAAAGTATCACTCCACATAAAAATGAGAACTTCACGAAAGGCCTTGATGTCCTTGTTTAACCAAACCCCATACAATTTGCTCAAAGCACATCTACTTCAGAGGAAATAAACTTGCCATACACATAGGACTTACTCTGCACTACCCGCAGCCAAACATAAGCCCTAAATTAGAAAGAGATATGCCTATACCTTTACATTTCTACTCAGATGAAAAACAAAGCAGTCCTTCACTTAGAAAGTCTGTTTGTATGGGTATGATGCAATGTCAATTTACTGGTAACACCCCCCCCCCAAAGTCTTAACATGCTTATTTCAGGATTGCAAAGAAAGATGCGAACTCATAAATATCACTGTATCATTCCTCGGTAATTTTAATCTGGTGCAAACAGCAGAGTACAAAGTGTCCTGTAGCATTCACCCATGGATGTCAACGCACCGCATTCCCACCGTCAGGCAATTTTCCCTCTCCATACTCCTGCATCCAATAATTGCACCTCTTTGTAATCCAGCCATCACTTTATGGAATCAAAGTCCTGCTGGAGGTGGGGTAATAAATTGGCAGCAATAAACTATGGTTTCATGGGCTCCAGTGTTTTACTGTTGAAGGTCTACATACAGAAAGATACAGATGTGCTCTTCTTCAGACGCGTCATCTGTCAGAGCTGCTATTTCTGTTTTTGAGATAGGCTAAATGCAGTCGTAGTAGTCATTTGTACTTTTCCTGTAGAAGCAACTTCCCGACAGCTGGAGTACAGCCCTGGGCATCAGGAAGCCAGTGCTCTAGTCCCAGTTCTAACACAGACTTCCTTTATGAACTTGGCCAGCTTACTCAAACTCTCTCTGCCTCAGGTTTCCACACCTATCAAAGCTGTTTGCTGCATCTATTACAAAGGAGCGTCACGGGACTTTAACCGCAAATTTCAGTGGAGTGCTTTGCGATGCTCTAAGAAAACTTCTCAAGTACAAACTAATCATTGTATCTTGCTTTGCTGAAATTGTATGTGTGGTATTTCCCAAAGTTCACTAAGGAAGAGTGGAGAAAATACACAAGCATTTTCAGAACAATGAACTTGGCAATTAAAGGTCATTTGGCCTTATTTTTGGATTAAATAATATGAAGAGTTTTTCAGCTACTGGAAATCCAGAACTAATGCTTTTCAAATGTCTGTTTTGAAGACATAAATAGCAGAATTCTGGAATGTTTCCACTTTCCTGAGTATTTCCACTTATGTGACATTTAGTGTAATCATGTTTAGAACATAAATCTCTGCCAAGCCCAGGTTTATTTTGAGGGCAGCTCATGGTTATACTTTACACAGGAACTACTGACCTAGAATATGCCCACAAATCTTTAACCCATCACCTGTCTGAATAACATAGAAGAAAATGCATTTGCTAACCCACTTTCAAGCCTTAAGATAATCTGGTTAGGGGCGGCTGAAAGGAGAAATAACAACATGTATATTGTTCTTTTACTGTGCCATAAAGAACTAGGCTAAACAAAAGTAAAAAGAACTGCAAATAATAATAATTTTCTCTTGATCGGGATAAAAAAAAAAAAGACTCTCAAACAGCTATATTTATGGAAAAACCTGCACTTTCTTACCTTCACAAAGAGCACGATTTCTTATTCATTATTATTAAAATGATCAAAAAACCCGAACATTCTCCCTGAACTTCTTGCTGATGGGCAGAAATTTGTGAAGAACAAAACCCATTGGCAATCTGGCATAGTCTGTACCAAAAAGAGAGGAAGATAACTTCAAACCAGTAAACTCTGGAAAAAAAGTTCTGATTTCTCTTTCTGCGACAAACAAGAACAAGTCCTCTGGCTTTGGTCACACTTTCACTGAGATTCTGCCCCATATCATACCCTCAAAATCACTACAAAAACTGCTGAAAACTAACCCATGAAGGCATTAACTCTGCAAACGAGCAGACACATCGATGACGCTGATCCCACTGTCTCTGCATAATCAGAACAACGGCCAAAATCTGCTCCTAAGGTCTATCTCAGTCTGTTATTTTGCTAATGGAACTTCTCATTCCATTTCCATTTACCTGCTCACACAGCTGACCCGAGGAATTTTTTAATAAATGTATTTTTCTCTCTCAGTGAACTATCGTTAAGGAAAGAGAGAGAAAAACATGCACTAACACTGAATCTCGATGAGTGTCTTACAAATCATCTCATTCTGTAATGGAAAGTCCTACATCCTTCCTGACCCACCCTCTCTGCCTATCCATGGATGTGGGAGAGGAAAAAAGACAAAGAGCCCACAGTGCATTTCTCATACGTTCACATAAATAAGAGGCTTGGAGCCCGAAAAGCCCTAATGCATATTTTCCATTTATATCTATAAACCAACCAAAAAAGGCTGCACATACGAATTACCTTTTCCCTTCTTGTACATACTGTCAAGCAGTAAACAGAAATTAGCAGCTGCAGTGCCTTTTTATTCAGGGTGCGTATATTAACTGATGACTCACCAAATAATTTGCAGCGCAGCATGCCAGTTGTCTTCTCCTCCACAGAAAGAAACACTATTTTAAACAGAAAGTTAACCACTGTGGATCTTGCAGGCAAGTCAGCATGCATCGGAACAAGACAAATACTGCTGGTGAACCCCAGCAGGGCAGAGGAAAGGGGGTGGTTCCAACAGCATACTGCAAGCTTTTTAAAATACTCAAAGAGGAATAAATAATAAATGGAGGGGAAAGAGTGGAGGCAGGGAAGAAAGGATTATTGCAGCGTCAACCCACACTGCCACATGGCCTTTTGTGCTGCACTGCCTTCACACAGCAGGCAAGACCTGCACTGCATGAACACCTTCTGTATACAGCTAAGGCTTTTCTTGTAGCCCTCTGTAAGTACACTTGGGGCCTGACTCAATAGTTTATTTCAAACGAGGAACAGTAATCTATGGCACAGAGGCCAAAGATGGCACGCAGCAGGCTTCGGGAGGGCTTGGAGCTGGAACTGGCACTGGAGAGGCTATCTGTGAAGGAGCCGCTCCCAGATGCTGGCTCTCACCAAGCTCCAGTGTCTGCGGGAGTTGGGAGCCTGTGCCTCCTGCAAACAGCAGCTCTGGAGCATCTTTGGGAACGCAATGTCTTGTGGGTTCTGCCGAGTTTCTTAACCTCTCCTTTGGAAAGCAAGCTCACAGCTCCTCCAGATTACGTCCACCGTGTAATTAATGAGCCTGGCATTACAATTTTGGCTGAACTCCTGTTACATCCTATCTGATTGGATGCAATCAGGAAGAAGCACAATCCAACTAAATTCCAGGGAATTAAGGGCAATTGCTCTTTACTCCTACAGCATTCACTATGTAAGTGCAGCATGAAAAACTTCTTTACTGACCGTACAGAATATTCTACTGTGACTTTGTATTTGAAGACTGAACCACATATTTCATTCCATTTTAACTCTTATTTAGTCAACAAATTCTGAGTGGTTTCTAATTGCTTTGTCAAAAGAAGAAATAAATAATAATAAAAATCCAACAGACACAACAGGAATTTTCCAAGAGTTGCAGAAGTGTCATTTAATAAAAATGTGGATTTTGAAGTCTTCCTAATCTCATAGTTCTTTAAAAACTACAAAATGAGTAAGCAAGTCTCCTTATTCTCAGGGTGGCCAACACTGCTTTGCTCTCTGCAGAAGAATGCAGGTTCAAAGAAAACCCACAGCACTATTTTCCATAGCACCTGCTGTTGATTCCTGGACTCCAAGAGCAGAATTGAAGTCTTCCTCAGCATAATCTCAATCATCCTTCATAACCATTGCAGACATCTGAATGCAACCTCTGCAACATGGGTTTAAGGCTAATTTTACACCAAGAGCCAGGAGAGCCAGTATGTGGCAGAAAACAGATTCCACCATATGAAACCATGTTCTCCTTTGTGTTTCCATACTTCTGTGGTACTAATTTATCCCTGGTTCTGAATAAGCCACAGGTTCTTGGGTTTTAAGCTATAACTGTCACATCCACAAATTACAACGCCCTCTACAGCCAACACTGTTCAGTGAAATCCCTGCTCTGCTACACAAAAAGGTAAGATAATACATACCATCCAACCCACCTTCTGCAAGCACGATTCGGCATGCTCACGACATATCTGCAGTGGCTAAAGGCCCAAGCTGCAGCTATCGTGTCCGTTCAGGATTTTTTAGACTGACAACGAATGTGTGCTTCTAAAAAGCACCAACTCTGTTAGAAATCTGCTACGCGAATGGTCTTGGCACACACACTAAATCTGACATGTGAAATTTCTTGTGCACCAAATGTACTCATTTGCTCCTGACGGTACGTTCACCCACCAAGTGCTTTCTGAGAAAGTAAATACATCATGCAGACACGCAAGGACTGTGCGGCACATCTCACAAGTTTGATAGATCTCACAAGTTGTGGAATTGGTGCAAACACAGCACACTGATGATTTGTCCAGGCTCTGTAGAAATGGCCAGATACACAAAGACCTAGCACAACTATTCACAGCAAGTGTTCCTGGATTGCTGTAGATACAGAAATCCTGCCAAATTCAAAATATCAGTTTCTACATGACGAAAAGTCCAGAACCTTAAAAAAAAAAAAAAAAAAAAAAAAAAAAAAGAGAAAAGCTGTACGGGAACTCTTGAAAAGGAAAGGTACACAGGCTTCTGGAAATAAAGAACTTCACTCCTCAACACTTGCTATTTTGCTGCTGCACAGGAACTATTAGAGCACTCTCAGCTGCAATCCTCTTGCACTAACCCCTGAAAACTTCCAAAAGCAAACTCCGTTTAAAGTTTGAAAGCACACATCAGTAACTCTAAATTAATCTTAGTTGCAGTTTATGTAAGCTACTATAAAGAAACAGGTGTATATCCATAGGTGTCTAAATCATTCAGGCAGCACACTAACACTCTCAAAAACCCCAAGCAAGCCAAATCAGGATAGTGACCAGGGAGGTAGTCAGGAATAACTAAAGATGAATTAGTGATTGTAACCAGTGAGACCACAGACATTCAAGGAAACAGTAGAAAACGGAGGTATGTAATCATTTGCTAACAAAGATATGAATAAAAGATCAGTAGGAACTCTTCCAGCTTCTATACTTGGAAATTTGTTTTAAATAAGAAGTTACTTGCTAAATGAATAACAAATTCTAATGAGAAAGGACATATTAATTTACTTCCAACCTACACTGGCCAGTATCCAATAATGTTATTGCTAAAGAACAGAATGAATTTGAGCAAATACCTTTATAATGATCAGAAAGCACATTAAGCCCAAATATTTAAAAATTACTATCCATTGCCTTTGTTACATATATTGCCGTACTGCAACATCTTTTCCTTGACATGAGCACGTTCTGCATCTATAGTAGGAAAGAACTCACCACATGCCCAAGGCACATGAGTTCAAACAAGAGCATATTTACAGGCTCTCGGCAGCACTAAACCCGCTCCAGGGGCGCTGGCATTTTGTCTGCCATTATTCAGCATCCCCAGGGCCTCCCCCGGGGGCGGCTGCCTGGGTAGAGCAGCGGGAGGTGACGCGGAGGGGAAGCCCCATTGTTGGTTAATTAATCAATTATGAATTTATTAGCAAGTGATAAAAGAGCAAAACAGCGCTGGGCGACCGGGGAGTCAGTGCTCCGCCAACGGATCACGCCAATAACGGATGCAACCCCTCTTTTATAGAGTTCCTATTTCCTGCATACGCGACTTCTGGTATTCTCTGCGTTGTGTTTGCGCTTGCGCGACTAGTTGCTAGGTGGTCATCCTGGTCCCTCTGGGGCCGTGAGAATGAAGGTCGTAGCTTTCCTCTGCGTTGTGGATCAGTTTCTTTTCTTATTTGGTCATGCTGGTTCAGCATGCAGCAGGAAGGATTCGTGCTTGTTTGCTCAGCAGGATGTCGATACTCAGATTTGGTTTGGTAATTTGTCAACGTGCATTTCAAGGCTTACAGCTATCACAATAGAATATCGCTCAAAATTTACAGCTAACATAACAGGATACAGCTTGCTATGGTTAAACAACATTAAGGTTTGGACATTTAGCAATATACCTAAATCTTTGGCTACCAGCTCCATGTCATTAGCAAATTATCTGTTAATGTGTCAGGAAGTGTTTTTGCAGTCCTTGCATAACAGCGATAAAGCAAACACCAAAGGAGAGGGAGGGGGCTTTTCCTCTTTCTCCATCTGCCGGTTTGAGAACAAATCCTATGTGTATACATTTATTACACCGTCGCCTCCCCCGAGGCCCTGAGGCCAGGCCGCGGCACCGGGCACCCCGCTCCTCCCCGTCTCCCAGAAGCGATTTTACGCTTCTCCCTCCGCCAGCCGGGAAGAAGCGGCTCCTTCGGGATCCCTCCCCACCACCAACAACGAAGCTCTACCCTTGGACAGTCCCTACGGCCGGCGGTACCCACACCAGCGCTGGGTCACCACCGCACCTCTCCCTCTCCGCCTCGGCCGCCATCTTGCCAGCCCCGCCTACCCGCGCGCCATTAGCGCACTGCGCAGGCGCAGGGGCCGGGCGGAGGCGCAGGGGCGGGGCGCAGGCGCAGCGCGCAGGCGCAGGCGCAGCGGCCCAGGCAGGCAGCATGGAGGCCGCGCTGAGGCGGGAGCTGGGCACCGCGGTGCTGCGGCCGACGGGGCACTCGGGGGGCGGCTGCATCAGCCAGGGCCAGAGCTACGACACGGACCGCGGCCGGGTGTACGTGAAGAGCAACTCCAAGGCGGAGGTGCGGGTGGCGGGCCCCCGGCGCGGGCGGGGAGGCGGCTGTGAGGGCGGTCGCGCTGAGGAGAAGATGGGCGGTGGGCTCACCTCAGCCCGTCCCGGCGTCTGCTTCGGGGAGGGAGGTTTGCCAGCCGGCCTCAGGCGGCGAGATGTCGGCTGCTGGTGTCGGGGAGGTGGCCTGCCGCCGGGCAGAGGGGTCGGCTGCGTCCGGCAGCTTCTGCCCTGTGAGGGCCTGGCTGGCGGTTGCCGGGGCTCTGGGGTGCCCGGGGTGGGGGGGCCGCGGTGGGGGTGGGCGCTGGGGTGGGAGGCAGCGTGTCTGGTGGGACGCTGTTGCGGTGCCAGGGGTGTTTGTCCAGGGCGTGCAGTGCCGTGGCGTGCTGTTGCCAGTTATGGCTGGGGAAAAGGTGTCCCTGTGGCTGTGTATGCTGTGAAAGTGTCTGGAGCAACGTAGGAGGTATGAAGTTATGAAATTATGTGCTGAGGGGGTGTGTCTGTCTGTGTTGTGACAAAGCCAGTAATTCCCTGCACATAAGAAGGAGCTTTTCTCAATAAATGGTATTTTCCACAATTGTTTTTCAATATGTTCTGCTTTGTCCTTTCAATACCTGGTACCGGCTACTGTAGAAGGTAGATGTTTGCATTAGATAGAGATGTGTATAATGTGACATACCTGTATGGTATCCTTATTTGCAAAAGCAGAGATCAGGTGGAATTTACTTGAAAGGTACTCTACATTTGTGTCTGTCAAATGAATAGCTTCACTGGAAGAACAAAAGTTAGAACTTGTATTTGCCTTTAATAGCAAGCAAATGTTTTTGAAAGCATGTATGCAACTGTATCTATTCCAAATTTGTTTATGCTTCCTGATCATATCAAGGAGCTGGATGGATGCACTGAGGTAGTAACGTGGGATAATATGGAAAGGTTCTCCTGCTTTACGTTAGATTGCAAATCGTAGGAATTGCTAGCAACAGAGCCCCTCCCCCTCCCAACAGAGCCTTTGTGAACTGCTTGTTTAGGTGTACAGTCCAGCTGGCAATAAGATAGGGCTTGGGAAAAAAGATCTGGATAGATTTTCTATTCAGTGTTTACTTTTCTGTGCTTTTGCCTGTGTGTGGATTCTGAGTGCTGATTAAAGCAACCTTTGCCAAACTCTATTAAAATGCTGTGCTGTGTGTGCAGCAGTGGGTGTATATCAGCAGTTTCTTTAGAAAGATGAAATTCTTTAGAAAATGCTGTGGTTTTTACTCTATTGAAGTTAACAGCTGGCTTTAACCTACTACCATGATTTCGACAGAGATACAGTAAATACTGTTTTCTTCTGAACAAAGCTATCTCATGGCTCAGTCATTCAGCAGTTCTTCATTCTTGATCTCCTGTAGGCTTTGGAATTTTTAGTCAATGTCTGTTGCAAATTGTCCTTTAACTGTGTTTCATGTATCAGTACTAGGGAGCTAGTATTCTGTTTTATTGATTATCTTTGCTTTTACTTTTAGCAGATACTGTAGGTTTCCCAAGTACTCTTTTCCTGCAACCTCTGCCTGACTCTTCTAGAGCAGCATTTCTTCGTGTGACTAGTGTCACTGATGAGAGCAGAGCAACTCAAGAGAACAGATTTTACTTGATGGGGATAACAGTTGCAGAAATAGGTCCTAAATTCAGAATGTCTTCAAACCAAATGCAGTTGGTAGTGCCTTGGGTTCTAAGGGTTTCTCTGTGCAAGTGTGGTGAGGGGCATTTGGCTGCTATCATTGATCCCCCCTCCCCCGCGAGGCAAAAGAAATAGGCCAGGGAAAATTGTTCTGTGACTGCAAATTAGGCTGTTTTGAAGACCAGCGATATTACTAAGCAATCTGTGTCAGGAAAGTCATGAAGACGATGAATGTTAGCACCATTCTTCTAGTCTCTCAGCTGCTGGCCTGTAGTGCCCATAGCTTTCTAGACATTTGCTGCATAATCCATTAATAAAATATGGCTTAGATTTTAGAAGTATGCAGTTTGCACTCCTTCAGTTGTAAACAGAGTTTTAAAGTTATTTTTATGATTACAGAGAATGTTGGAACCTAAGTCACTTCCATGTAGTTGGTTTATGTCGTGAAATTTCTGTAATTGTAAAATTACTGTCAAGTCTGCTGGTGTGGATCTCTCTGTATCTTGTATGTGCAGTAACCACTTGCTCCAGGATTTTCGTTTAACATTTGAAGCCTTGATTGTTTCTGTGAAAGAGCTTGCTTTGCCTGGGACTGGTGTTCATAGGGATTAACGCTTTCCTTTAATATTTGACAGGCTAGAAGAATGTTTGAGGGAGAAATGGCAAGTTTGGAAGCTATCTTGAAAACACAGACTATAAAAGTGCCTAAACCCATCAAAGTTATAGACCTGCCTGGAGGCAGTACTCTGTTTGTGATGGAACATTTGGAAATGAGAGGCTTAAACAGGTAAAACACAGTATTGTCTTTGCTTCCTTTAGCCAGAAATTTTGACTATTATGACAATGAAATCACTTTGTTTTCAGAGGGGAAACTTTTCTTTTAAAGCAAGTCAAGGTAGATTTGGGAAGTTACACAGCCGAAAACTATATAAAATACTTCATAATGCTTCACCTAGCAAATAGGTCGTACATCAAGAATTGAGTGTGGTTTTTCTTTAGTTTTGGGTTTGTTTGGTTTTTTTATAAGTAATTAGTGATTTTTATGGTAAGGTTCCTTTTTACAGTCAGGAACTTTACCTACCTGATCACCTGTTTTGTGTACTTGCCTTTCGTATAAGAACCAATGTCTAATGTTGTTTATCATGATTATGCAGAGGCACTTCCCCAGATGAATGAATCCTGATTTCAGAGTTTTTACAACCCTCACCCTGATTCTGATAGTTTCAAACTTTTGTCCCTCCTCTGTGGCAAACACTTAAGTAAATTAAAATATGATGAATACATCTGTCTGGTTCCATTAGGGATGTGGGCATGACCAATTTCTCATCCCAATCTTAGAACTTCTGCAGCCAGATTAAAGTCTTATCCCTCATCCTGCTCCTCCGCAGAATTTCTAAATCACAGAGACCCCCCCAGCGAGCTCCAAGAGAAAGAGCAGAAATCCTGTTGTGTTTGGGCTGATTGAGATGAAAAGTGTGAAAGTGCAACCTTTGGCATACAAATTTCAGGGGATAGCTACAATCTGTGTTAACAGGAATGAAATGAATAAATAACTTTGCCTTAAATGACAGAGCCTTGAGAACAGGGAAAGATATGAGAGGTCGAAGACAGGAAAAGGAGCACATTTTTGTTAACATGGGAGGCAACCATTTGTAAGAGTTATTTGTAATTACTGCAAGACTTTTGTGAACTGTGTGGAGGATAAGCTTTTATTAAAAACACATAGGTAAATAAATAAGGCCCACCTGACTCTTCCATTTTCTAGGCCTTTTAGAGAGGAGAAGCCAGAGACAGAGCTGTAGAGAAGAGGATGAGTCTTGTTTGGCTCTATTTCCCAAAGACAGATTGCGGGGGGGGGAAGGCGTAGCATGTTGTGCATGCTGTTCTTACAGATACTTACTGAAAGTTCATGTAGAAGTGATATCACACAGAAATTAGAATTGATAGTTTCTCATTGTTACTAAATTTATGATTGCTGCTCACTTGTATTAGTGTTGTCAGAAACAACCATATAAGTACATTCTGTTCTATGTTAATATGTAACTTTTATAGGAAGAGAATGTGTTTGAGCGGAATATTTTGAAAATGTATTTTGTTAGAGATGCAGAACTGCTTTGACTTGCTTGATACACCTTTTCAAGTAATTCCTGGAATATCAAGAGTTGGATTAATTCATGTGTCAGCGTCGCTAAGAATACTTGTTTCTTAGACATTCAGCAAAACTTGGAACACAACTGGCTGATCTCCACCTTCATAACCAGCAACTTGGAGAGAAGCTGAAGAAAGAAGAGACCACAGTTGGTACAGTAAACAGCTGTTTGCAAATTTAACCTAGTTAATCTACAAAACAGTTAAAATGGCTTTTGTTATTTCAGCATAAGTTTGTGTTCTTCCACTAAAGCTATTGTGAAAATAGATTTGAATAAAACACCCAGTCAGAGGGTCTTTTTTTTGCTTTTGTTTGCTCTATTTGGATCTCTGAGCAAAATGTTTATTCAATTTGGGACCCCAAACCACAGTTTCTTCAAGGACATGGTATCAGTGGAGATACACTACCTCAAAATATGCTTATGAAGATTATAATATAGATGCTGTACATCAACATTTAAACTTAAAAACCAACAGCAACAAGCATTATGACAAAAATAGTATTAAGGTGCAATATTTTTATTCCCAGTAGAAGCAGCATTGTACCCTTGCATAGTTTTTAAGGTCCATTTGCATTGTAGATACTTAGAATCTTGTCATTAGTATTGGATTTTTGTCTTTGGTTTGAAAGGTAAAGGTCAAGGGCAAATGGAAGTCCAGTTTGTGGATCAATTTGGCTTTCATACAGTTACCTGCTGTGGCTATCTTCCACAGGTAGGTTGTACTTCATCAGATTGACAGAATTTTAAGTTTATTTTGATTTCCCTTCAGTGACACAAAGGGCCAAAATTATCATACTGGAAATTCATTTATTTCTGTGCAGTCATAAAAAGAAAAAAACTTTGTTCAGCCTGCTGAGGAAAGCAGTGCTTTGGACAACACTTAGAGCTGCATTGGACATTCATAGCTCTGCAGTTGCTTGGTTTTCACCGCTTAGAAAAAATTATTTATTGGCCTAATTTAAAGTTTTAAGAGAACATTCTATTAAATGGTAGCTTTTGCTGTCCTGGATGGTATCAGTACAAAGGCTGTATAATCCTCAGAAGCTTTATTTGAAAAAGAAGAAAATCTGTATTTTGTGTGGTGTAGAACTAACATCTGCAGTCCTGTTCCTTCAGGTGAATGACTGGCAGAATGACTGGGTGACTTTCTTTGCCAAGCAAAGAATCCAGCCCCAGATGGACATGATCGAAAAGAATTCGGGAGACAGGGAAGCTAGAGAACTTTGGGCACAACTTCAGGTAGGAGAAATTCTCTCGGTTCTCATTACAGTGATACTAGATATCAATTGTTTAGATTTTCTTTTCACAAAACAAAGTTCTTGTTTGTTGGTATGCTCCAGGTTCTGTTGGTAAAAACTCCAGCTTTTAGTGATTAAAATGCCCATTCCTATAAGGTGTAATGGCTTTTGCCACATCACCCTATGCTAATATTCTAAAGTGCATGTGTGCCAAATAGCACTTTGCCTTACGGTTTGGGAAATACTAGATCAAGTTCACATTTCTCATTCCCTGCAACATGTTCTCGATGAGCAATGTCTGTAAGCAATACTGTTCTGCACATCATCTGTTCATCTGAGGTTTGCATCTGATTACATGACTGTGGTATTAGCTATTTGGGTGCTACTGTGTAGAGATGTCTTGAGGGTTGGCGAGAGATCCCTGAGCCTTCTAATGATGAAGTGGGTGGCTGTTGTTATTAAAGCTGGTCAATATTGCAGTACCGAATGCAGTTTTAAATTTTTTGTTTTCTTGCTGAAAAACATTTGGATGACTATTCTTCAGCTGCTGGATTTTATGAAAAATAAAAATCCTCTTGATTTTCTCAGCGTCTCTGTTGACTAGGTCCACTGCTGTTTCACGTTGGGGTTTTTTTTACTGACTTTTAAGAAGTTTCAATTCATACTTTGCATGTATGCAGATAAAACTCTGTAATCCTTCGCCTTAAAATGCAGTACTTACACATCTTGCTTTTTTCCCCTGCAGCTGAAGATACCCAGTTTGTTCTGTGATGTAGAAATTGTTCCTGCTCTCCTGCACGGAGATCTTTGGGGAGGAAATGTAGCTGAGGATGATTCTGGTCCAATTATCTTCGATCCGGCTTCTTTCTACGGCCATTCAGAGTATGAGCTTGCAATAGCTGGGATGTTTGGTGGCTTTAGCAGTTCTTTTTACTCTGCTTATCACAGTAAAATCCCCAAAGCTGCAGGGTTTGAGAAACGCCTAAAGCTTTATCAGCTTTTTCACTACATGAACCACTGGAACCATTTTGGTACAGGGTACAGAGGGTCTTCTCTGAACATTATGAGAAACCTTATAAAGTGACTTGCTGCTTAAGCAGAATATTTCCTATATTGCTTGGAAAACCCCATACTTGGCAGTGCAACTACAGGAGCAGTAATGTTAAAAAAAACCTACTAGACCCTTGACCTTGTTGCACAGCTAAAAACCTAGAACCAAGAGTCGTGCTGAATACCCAGTGTAACATAGTCATTCCTTTTGAGGATAGTTGGGAAAAACTTTACGAGGGAAATATCTAAGGAAGGAGTTTATTCAGTCACGCAAAAGATCTGTTGGTGTCAAGAAAGCATTGTATGCTTGAGACTAGGCAAGGTAATGCAAATTAAACACTCAAGTGTACATGATTTGGAAGAAGTTCTCTCTTAGAGACATGTTGTGCTTTACAGTAAAGAAATACCAGGGTTTGCGTATGCACCCTAGTGGAAAACATTAGAGAAGTGTTTGTGAAATGGATAATTGCTTTTCTCCATTACTGCGGAGATGGCTAAAAAAGTTGTTCATTGCTTTTTGCTGTTCCCCCCCACCTTTGTGATAGATTGCTCAGACTCTTTCAGCTCTTCATGTCCAGTTATGTGCATGAGAACAATGCTAACACAATATGTTGGAAGTCAACAAGAAAATCATATGATGGGAGCTGTGAAAAATGATTTGAACTTGCTATTCATTATGCAAATATGATTCTATTGGATGGAGATTGCTTCCTGTTCTGTTACAAAGCTGTGTGAAAATGCTTATAATTTTTGCTGACACGTGGATTTTGGTGCCTCGTGACATTTTTGTGGGCTGTTCTGTGCTTGCCGGTCAGTGGGCTTTTATCTACAGCAGTTTTGTTTTCACCAGAACTAGTGCTCTCTTCTTTTTTGGATTATGCTTTTCACCAATAGTGTGCGTTCTTAAAGGTCTTCTCAGGTGAGAAACTTTGCATGTACACATTCAGTGAAGAGGTACTAATACGAACAGAAGATGTACTTCTTGACTGTTGTCATTGCCCACAGGATAATGCCATCTGATCGTGGTACAGGCTTTCACGTAAGTTTTCTGTAGTTTAGACTAGCTAAGCTGACATTTTTCTTTAGTCCCTGCTAAATGCACTTTGTAGCTCTTGGGATAAGACACGTGAAACCAAAGGAAGTTAAATGTGACACCCGGAACAGCAGCTCTGCACCACTGTCGGTTCTTTAAGGATAGTTGCAGACTAGCTATTTCTTGTACCTGCAAGAAGATAGTGCTAAAATTGTACTCTCTTTGATGTAGGCTGATCATGACATTTCAGTGCAAGCGTACCAGGTAGGTGGGAGAGATGCATGATTCCTAACATCTATTTTGAGTGTTTGAGAATGACTTTAATTAAAAATGTTTTTCACTGGATTTTGGCACATTACTGAGGGTTTCTTAGTTGCTAGTTTTGCAGTTACAAGAATTGGAAGCAAGTTTTGAGAAGACTATCACTTGATACAACTTTCTTTCCTTAATTCTACTACTCTTTGGCTGTTTAACTTTTGCGACAAAAAGTTTTAAAGCCTTGCTTGGTAGAACAGCTTTTACTTTTACCTTGTTGCTTAAATAAAAAGTTTCCCAGCTGATAATTGTTGTGGCTGTTTTCTGAATTGAAGCCTTACGGCTTGCGTCCAGTCTTGGGTAGCTACTTGCTCTAACCTGTTAAAGGTGCCTGGTTTGTTAGACAGTTATGGTCATCACAGGTGTTTGATGGGAGCATGGTCTTGGATTTTAATCTGGAGCAGTGTCATGAAGAAAACTTATGTGTTGTTTGGTTACAGTATCATTTGAGGTCCTCTCTGTGCCTTCAAGTTTTATGTACTGTACCAGCTGTTTGGGTGTTGTTGATGAAATGTTATGTTATGTCTGTGCCCGTATCCTTATACTATTCACCCAAGCTTAACACTGCTTAGTGCAGCTGACTGAAGAGGTGCTGTGGAATTTTAGCCAGCAGTCAATCTGGTTAGATCCCTTAACTGCTCATTTCCATATGCCTTCATAATAAATTTATGGTGGATTTTGTCAGTCTTAGACTAGTCATAAACAGTCTTCAAAGATCACCTTTTCCCAATAGAAACAAATAAAAATATTTTTATTATTCACAGAAAATTGTGTTATGTGCAGGTTATGTAAATAGAAACAATTGTATTTAGAGTTTTAGTGAAAGGGGTATTATGTTCATGTTTTCAAAGCCATTTTGTGCTACAGTTAAAAATGGGAGGGGTGTAAAGAATACAAACGGGTTGTAAAAGCGAGCTCTACTGTACCGTGGATCCCTTGGTTTTGAGTTCTTATCGACAGCAGTTGAATCGGAGGATGGAGAAGGGGATGAAATCTCTTCTGAAGGCAGGCTGCTAGTAAACTCTTAAGAAGAAATTGCTGCAGTTCTGTAAGGTAATTTTTTTTTTCTTATGTATTGTATAGTTGTGCATTGCTCTTAGAACTCTCTTTCATCATTTTGTTGCATTCTGTGTTTCGAGGTGTGCCTTTGTTATTCTTTATCCCTTTCTCTCATAGTTTAAAGCTAATGTGTTCTGCTTTTCCTGCTCGTGTATTCCTTCCTCTTGGCTCCTTCTGTGCATTCTAAATCTGCTGAGCGTGTTTCCTTGTTCCCATGCTCTCATTCCGTATTTCCTGGTTCCATGTCATAATTTTGCTGACTTTCTATTCCTATTTGTACAAGGACAAAGGGTAAAAGAACCACTGAATTTTTCTTAAATGTACAGTGTACGTGTATTTGTATATTGTAAAAAATTGTCATATCCTCTCATGATGTTTCTAAGTCTTTTCTCAAGATGGGTCACAATACACATGATTATATAGACTAAAGCATCTCGAGGCATTTGTTTTTAATATTTTGAAAACCAGATCTCTATATTTTTCTTAAGTTAAATTTTCAAATTAGTTCCTCGAGGAATTAATTAATAGTTTGGGATATGGTTGTGCATAATTTTAATAACATCAGCTTCTGCCTAGGAGAGGAGTTAGGGGAAGGGAAACTTGGAAATCTGCACTCAGTAGTTAGGATCTCAGGAAGATTCAGGTTGGGAGAGACCTCAGGAGGTCACTTAGTTCAATGTCCTGCTTAAAGCAGGATGAGTTATGAGGACATGCCAGGTTATTTAGGACTTTATCTGGTCTGGTCTTGAAACCCTCCAAGGGATTTCATGGCTTGACTGCCCTCATTGTGAAAATACATCCATTTGGAACCTCTCTGCAAGAACCTGCATTTCTGCTGAATTGCTGATAGTTCCTCTGCACTCTACATGTCAGTGTGATTTTTTTTTTTTGTTTGTTTGTTTGTTTTCATTCTCATGGACTGCTGTGATCTGCAAAAACTGCCTGCAGATGCAAATGTTGCACTCTAGTACTGTTTCTCTTCCTGCTTTTCATCCTCGCTGTTGTTCCGGAATAGATCTGGTCATTTTAATTGACGCTGGACTGTTCTAGCAGAAGCAAAAGCAGGTGGGAAGTGGTATGTAATTAACTTGACTTGTAGGCACAGTTTGTGACAAAAGATTTAAGGGGAAAATATATTTCTGGTAACTAAGCCACACCAGAGTCACAATAGCTTTATTATTTTTCTTTGTAAAATAATATTCAGTTACTTTTCAACATTTTTTTCAATGAAATCTCCAAGAATTCAGTGGACTCTCCCAAGACACGGTTGATATTGTATACAGAGCTACAGCCTGTGCAGTTATGCCGAAGATCAGATCTACAGGATTACAGGAGCTCTGAATTATTTGTCCTTGGATAGTTCTTTACTGAGAAACTATGACTTCTGTCCAAGGAAGGGAGGTTTTTACGATGGAAAGTCCATTCTCGCTCTTGGCTTACACTGTTCCATATAGCTTCTTTGCTGTGAGCGAGCCAAGAGGCAGAGCGCTGCGCGGCTGCCCGGCTGCAGGCTGCGCTGGCAGCCTCGCCCCGCGGGCGGCGCAGAAGCGGAGCCGCCGGGCGGGGCTGGCGGCGGGCGCGCCGCAGTCCCTGCCCGCTGGCTCCTCCGCGGCCTGGCCGTGGTGCTGAACCGCTGCCGGCCGGGCCCGGCCGGGCCCGCCTGGGACGCTTCTCACTTCTGGTGTTTGAAATGATGCTGTTCGAAGCAGCTTGACTGGAAACACCGTGAACAAAATGTTAGGAAACCAGGCCTCTCACCTCTGCGTTACTAGTTAAATATTGATCCACCGTGGAAGCAGACTGAAGGCTTTCTTATCTCTTGGCTACTATGCAAGTGATGCAATATATGTGGATTAACAGAGTCCTGTTTCTGGTTTAGCCAAAAATGAAACAAAACATCAGAATGCTGAAAGAAGTGTTACAGTCAGTAACTGTTTGCATATTCACTGGACATTGTAGAAGAGACATCCATGGCATACTGGACTGCAAAAATTTCGGGTTCAATAGCAATATAGTGCATGAAGATCCATTCTCCTTGGTTGGTTTGTTTTTTTTTTATCTTAACAAGTAAATAGAAAAATGAATTACTGTATCTTTCACTATGCAGAGACAAGAGTCCATGCTCATTGTTATTTATTTTGTTGCCAGAAAAGTTTATTCCTTTCCCCAGCTGCTCCATTGCAACCTAGAGTATGATTCCCTCCCTTCAGCAGTTGGAGACCATTGTTCTAGTAGTAGGGTACTCTTTATGGCTTCGTTCCTGAAATTCAAATTGCTTGGCATTTTCACCATCTGTAAATCAATGAGAGTCGTATTAACTAACTGCTTCAAACTGTCCAAGATCTACAGTCATAATCAAGTTGCTTTGAGTGTGTATGCACTGGTTTACTGTGATTTAATGTGTATGCTGAGCCCTTATGCTGTAAGCTTGCTTTGGGCTGGGCATAGTTGTTTGCTTTAGCAGCTGTGGCTCCCTTGCTAGGCACAAATGCCCCATGAGGCTTTATGGACCAACTACTTGAGACTCCTACAGTAAGTGCTGACTCTGCCTCTCCCCTACAGTATTTTCTGTAGTTCTGTTTTGTGAATAATCTGTTTTACAGTTAGTCTATCAGTGATGCAACAATTATAAAATATTACAGCTGGACTTTGTAGAATGATTGCCAAAGCAGTCACTGGTTACTTTAGAAATAATGCAAATGTCCAACCAAGATACGTAACCTCGAGTGTGGCTTCTTGCTGTTCTTGAATACTCTTCTGTATTTGAATCGCTGTTTCTGATTACAGGCCATGAGCTGCACCCCTCCAGCTTGTGCTCTTACTCTGTAAGCAATGTCCTGCTCAAATAAATCTGGATGCTAAAAAAGTTCCTCCTTAGCGAGTCTGTCCCTCTGAGGTCTGCTATGTTCCAGCTGCGCCGTGTACCATACGGAGCTATGTTCTGAGAAATTGCTTGTCTGAGAAGTAACTTGTTACTACACTGATATTTTTCACTCCATGTAGGACTGGAACCATTTGTGAACATAGTGAAAAGCCTACTTAAATGAAGCCATTATTTGTCCAGTAATCATTCCTTTCTCTGTCAAAACCAAATGGCATATATGAATTGATGCAAACAAATAGTAGTGAAAAGAGATAAATGCAAGAAAGCACAGTGCGACAGTGGCAACAGAATCCAGAAATTCCGTGGGGAGATGGTAGGCATTGCTGCTCCATGGATTGTAATGTGCTGGAAGTCGATCATAGCCACCTAAAAAAATATGTTATCTTTACAGAGACATTATTAAAACAAATATTGTAGGGTCTGGGTTACGATAACATGTTTTAAAGGTTTAACACTATATCTTAGGGTGTCAGTGCACTTTGCAAGTACAAAGTGATGAAATTCAGCAGTACCCAAGGGATCTTCTTTCTCTGTGTTAGAGATTATGAAAGGAGATAAAAAGGTGGAAAAAATGTCCTAAAGATCATGTTAAATCTGGACAAGCATATAGGAACAGTATCCCAAATTTCTTTATTTCCAGCTTGATGCTTTTAGTATGAATTTTTACTTGATAATGTACAACCCTGAGCATGTTACTGCATCACTGACTTGAAGGTGCTTTCAGGCAATCAAAGTCTTTTGAGTGTCTCTTACAAGTAAGAGACTGAATTATGTCCCAAGAAAGCAAAGCATTCTAAAGATCTCAGTGGTGACAACAGAACTCCAGTCCACACAAAGCAACTACAAGCAGAGAAAAAACCCACCAACATTTCCACATGCTTCTGGAGCCTGACTTGTGGTCAGCAGCGTGATTTAATTCCATCTTACGGACTGCAGCTGTGTTTGCATCTTCAGTGACCCCAATACAACAGAGGCACGGAGCTGGTATTGTTGCACTTGGACTCCCTCTAGTGGGTTGGCTTAAAAATGACCTCTTCTACAACGCGATCACAGAGCTGAAAAAAGAAAAACGGGTCCAAACTACAAATACCAGCAGCTCTCAGCACAGCGGAGAGAGGACCCAGGACACGCCTCTCAGTTTTATTCTAGCAAATATTTCTAAAGATTTTTATTTTTCATGTATAAAAGCCCATGGGAAACAAAGCATTTTGAAACATTATCTCTGGGTTTGGTTTTTTTTTTGGGGGGGGTTGCGTTTTTGTTTTTTTTTTTTTTTTTTTTTAATTTGGTGGGTGGCCCTTTCTACCTCATCGCAGAGTGACAGTGAAAGAAGGACCCAAACCTTTAATCTTGTTTTGCAGTGGATTTAGCAGAAAGCAGCTGCAGCAGCCTGGAAATTACCATGGAAAAAATCCTGAAAACAGAATTGAAAACTTCCGTTCTGAAGGCGTTTGGAAGCTCGGGAGGAGGATACATTAGCCAAAGCCAAGGCTATGAAACAGACAGCGGACGAGTATTTGTGAAAATCAACCACAAACCTCAGGTTAATGCTAGCAGTTATTTAACTACTAATATTGTATGTAGAGGGCTTTTTATTTTAAAAGCACCTGATTATTAATAATTTAGGGTTCTGCATTTTCAGGCTGACTTTTAATTATTCCAGTTTTCCTTTCAGGTTTTTTTTTTTAAAAGCTGTAGTCTGTTTTATATCAAGTATTAATGCAGCAGGTTTGGTTAATGCTAAATGAGATGTAATGCAATGCAATAACCCTCAACAACAGGAACTGCTGTTGCGATATGTAGAAAGGAGGCTACGTACAGAGCTGTTATTGTAGTCCTTAGAGTCTGGAAAAGCCTAATGCTGAATTTGCATTCACTGCGTTCCTCTGCATGTTTCAGTTGGGAAGACAGAATAGTGGGAGGGAGGAAACAGGGCACCAGTGCTAAAAGTCGTGTATTATTTTTAAAGCTACAGAGGTTTCAAACTTCCTCGATGCTTTTTGTGTTTCTAGTAGTAAGACTCTTGCAATTTTTCAGGCCAAGCTCTTGACTTTACCATTACTAAACAAATACGCAATTACTTTTTGTAACACAAAAAAAGGCATCAGAAATTTGCTTTACCAATATCAAAACCGTACTAAAACTGCTGTGACGAACAGCATCTTTACTTCAGAAATGCAGAGCATAGGCTTAATATATGTACTGTCATCTCCATCTGGTGGCCATTGACCTGCATGGAAAGGAGAACGAGGTTAAGAGTTCAATCTTCTACTTCATTTAGTAGTGGTCAGCTGGGGTTTTGAAGGAGGAGGTCTTGGATATTATCCTCAGAGATACTGTTACATCTGAGAAGTTTGGTATCTCCCTAAGCATCTGCAAATTATGGTGAAATGTGACATATCCTACTACCCTGGAACGAATTTGGAAAAAAAAAGAAGTTGGAATTAAGGTCCTCAAATCTCCCTGTGTGGACTGAAAACTTGCTGCAGCTACATTCTTTTATCAAGATGAATTAACTCCTTATAACTTTGTAAACAAGGCTGGTTTTTCTGAAGTACTTGTTGCAGACATCCATAGTTTAGCCCAAGGATGTTCTTATTCCTTGACAGGCTAGAAAAATGTTTGAAGGGGAAATGGCAAGTTTGGAAGCTATTCAGAAAACCAATATTGTGAGAGTGCCTCAGCCTATTAAAGTAATTGACCTGCCTGGAGGAGGAGCAATGTTCGTCATGGAGTACCTAAAGATGAAGCACCTCAACAAGTATGTCTGCACATCTGTTTTTGCTATGATTTGGGGCATATTTTCTTATATCTTACAGTCAGTCAGAAAACTTAATGAGAAGAACCTCTCTGTTCTCGCAGAGATAGGGCTTATATCTGTCAAGATCCATGTTTGCATGTGTGTATGTGTACACATTAAAAATACGTCGACACCTGTATAGTTATGTGTGTATATTCTCCTTCCCCATAGTTTGCTCTTCCCTGACCCTCTACCTGCAATAGCAATGGCATGCTATCACTAGCCTAGAGCTTTGTATGCTGGTCCACGTGTGCTGCGATGCTACTAAAATGAATGTGATAATGGCTGAGTTTAGCCCATCTTGCCCTCACGAGGTTTTTAATTTGAGTTTCTTTTCATTGCCTACCAATTTTCTTTAAACTTATAGGCTGCTCATGTCTTTGAAACCTCTGCTTCTCTAAGTATAATCTTCAAGTACAGTCAACAAGCCAGTCAACAAGGTCAAAGGCACTAGGGTGAGGAAGAACTAAATGAATAGGTAACATGAAGTTCCATTTCGTCTGTCAACCAACCTGAACATGGAACTCAGGAGCCATAGGCTCCTGACCATAGGCTCTCAGGAGTTAACTGTTTTGTTATGGGCCTCTACGGGAACACAGTAATGCCTATGGCTCTTCTGGCAGCTGTTTGTCCATCCTATCTATTTATATTGGGAGAATAATGGCAATTCCACAGCCTCCCCAAACAGTCCATTCCAATCCATTCCACTGTTCCTAGGAAAGGTTTTCTAATGTCTAACCTCAGTCCTCCTGGTTGCAATTTTAAACCCATTATTTTCTACCCATTCTGGGCATGGAGAAGTAGTTATTTTCCTTCCTTGCAGCTCCTGTTCAGGGATCTGTGCAATATTTTAACTGTTTTTCAGTTGCTTGTCTTCTGCATTAAGCAACCTCAACTCAATCCTTGCTTCTCTTTAGATCTACCATTCTTACTGCTGTTCAGCTGATCTCAAAGTATGAGGCCCAAAAGTAGATACCATGTTCTATTCTCTGCTTATTAATGTGGAGCTGATAAGGAAGATTACTTGATCCTCCTGATTCTGTGCTCCTGTTTATATAACCTTGTGTTCTGTTTACCTTTCTTGCAAGAGCATTGACTTATGTTCATTTTCTAATCTGTTACTGCCTGTTTCTTCAGAGTTGTTGTCTAGTCATTTGCTCCCTCTTATGTACTTGTGAAGTTGATTAAGGTTCTGTATTTGCCAAAAATATACTTCGTCATATTTAATTGAAATTTTTTTTCCCTGTAATATTTTGTTCACTTACCTGGTTTCAATTTCATTTTGTTTTTTGATCCTACAGATATTCTTCAAAGCTTGGAGAGCAGATAGCAGATCTTCATCTTTATAACCAGAAGCTTGGAGAGAAATTGAGAAAGGAGGGGAACACAATTGGTAGAGTATTGATAACATGTACTAAACCACAAATGAAATAAATCATTTGGCTGCTTCGTATTATAATTTTAAAGATAATTAAAGCCAATACTGGGACACTGTTTCATGAGATATGTCCCTCCTGTCCCTATACTTCTCAAATGTACATTATATACACAGGAATTATAATTACTATTACAATTTTTAAACATACCATTTTAACCTTGACAAAACTAAATTTAATTCTGCATTTTGTATATACTTTGTTGTATAAAATTAAGCGGATACTGAAATTTATTAAGAAAAAGTGCCAATGTTTGATAGTTCAAGCTTTCAACACTTAGTAACTGAAAATTTGGACTAGTTGTCTTTTTCAGTGTCAGTTAAACTTTTCAACCTCATGTACCATCAGTCTCTTAAAATGCTCATGATCTTACAGACATCCTCTTTATTTACTGTTGGTTTAGATGTTTAACTTATTACAGAATATGGTCCCAGTTAGTAAATACATAATTAAGTTTTTCTTTAAAGATGTTGGGGATTACGTTTTTGGACTCAAATATGTGGCAAAATATACAACAATTGCTGCTCCTTGAAGACAACTGTAGTTCAGCAGCGTGAGGTCTTGATCCAGTTTCTGTTGACTTCAGTGAAGATGCTTTCCATCATTCTTTGGAAAGTGGATTAAGGCATAAATGAAAAAAAAAAAAAGGAAGCTATACAAAGAACTATTATTTTACAGTTGTTATTATTAAAATCTGAACCACCAGTCTGTACCTGTGTCTTTCCCATGACTTCAGGGATGGACCAGGTTTGACTCTTAGTGGTGGACATATTATAATCCATTATTTTTGAGTGAAGGCCACATTACTGGCAGGTCACAAATAATCTGTAAATC
The DNA here is from genome assembly GCF_030867145.1 of Opisthocomus hoazin. Classification (NCBI taxonomy): domain Eukaryota; kingdom Metazoa; phylum Chordata; class Aves; order Opisthocomiformes; family Opisthocomidae; genus Opisthocomus; species Opisthocomus hoazin. The sequence continues at coordinate 12,577,831 of NC_134434.1, read as the reverse complement.
AAAAATAAGCCATGTTTAATGACAACGAGTTCAAGTGTCGGAACAGTAAATTGTGAATCTGGTATATGGACTTTGTTCTTGAATGTCTAACTCTTTTACGCAAAGAAAAAATCACTAACTGTGACTAATTGTGTCTCCGTTTCCATTCCGTATCTTCAAGTGTAAGAGAGTTCTTACCATTTTCAGAGTGGGTTGTGACCATGAAGTAAGTGTAACATACTGCTTAAAATTATTTTATATGCCTATTCTCTGAAATTTAGTTCTGTGTTTGCAAACTTTACTATGTAAGGATCTCAAAACTCCCAATATTTATTTTGTTTCTTAGGTAAAGGAGCAGGCTGCTCTGAGTCTCACTATGTGGATAAGTTTGGATTCCATACTGCCACTTGCTGTGGTTATATACCACAGGTATGTTCCGTGCCTGTGAAAGCTGTCATGTACCCATACAGCTTTATAAACTGCTTATACAAAAGCTTGTTTCCTTGGCCTTCAGCTTTGTGATCAGAGTTTTGCTTTCACTGTTTCATTTTAACCTGACAGTGAAGGGACTATGATGGCTGTTCAATGTGTGTGGCTTGCTGCAGTGCATGTGGCAAGCAGACACAGTGGATTGAGTAAGAGTTTGAAATTTTGTGGTGGTTATTTAGCTTGGTGATACTTAGTAAAATAAGTATCCCTTCACAAACCCTGTCTTGGTTTTGTTTTTTTCTAAACCCCTACTATATGGATCTCAAATAGCAAAATCCACTGCTTTTAGAGAGCCTCATCATGTAACATATCACATAAGATGTTGGAAAGGGCTCTCAGAGATAAATCAGTCATTTGCTGTCTCTGCTCGTGGTAGAATTTATTCTACTATTTAACTGAATGAACTTTCAATATCTCACTCTTTGCAAAGTACAACTTTTCACCCGATTAGAAACACATTACTCAATAAAAATCAATGAATAATTACAAAAATGAACAAATATTTATGCATTTCCAGAAGGATTTTTGGAATTTCATATGGAACAACTCAAATGATCTCACCAGAAGCTCTCCTCTAAAATACATTAAGAAAATTTGAATGAATGAAAATAGCCAGAACCTCAACTTACATCTCATGTTAAGGACAGCCCCACCTAAGCATAGAAGAGAGCATCACTCCCAAAAGGACAATCCACGAAATGTCTAATAACATTGTGCGTAGGTCAGACTAACGTTGTCTAGGCCATTGTGTCCGCATCGGACATTTTAACTTGATATACATAGTATTAATAATACATAGGTATGTTGAAACTATTTATTACAAACCTCTGCATCGTATTTTCTAGGTGAATGAATGGCAGAGTGATTGGCCGTCCTTCTTTATTCGTTACCGACTCCAAGCTCAACTGGATTTGATTGAAAAAGATTATGGAGACAGAGAAGCCAGAGAACTTTGGTCACAGCTAAAAGTATGAACCATGTCTTGAGTCTGTTTTTTAGAGTGTTAGAAAAAAATGTACCAGTGGAATTTTAAAGGTGTTTGTACGAGATTTACATAGCTTTTAATGAACAGCAGTAACTGCACTAGCTTCACAGCTGGTCCAACAACATTGTCAGCTGAAAAGAATTAATGTTGCTCTTTCCGTTTTTTAATAGATAGTGAATAGATAGTGAACATAAACCTGCAGTTCAGCACTGACATTTATTTCTTAGAATACAGCTAATACTAATAAGATGGTAAATACTATCTAAGAGCTTGATGTTGCAAAATAGGTAAGAATCTGCTGCTCAGGCAGATTTTTTGTTTTTCAAATTGATCCAGGCTCACAGGTGAGACTGTGGTTCAGGTCACACTCCATGCAGCACTGGGGAAACAGCCAGGAATGTATTCCTCTGCAAGCTCTACATCACAAATTTGTTCCTTAATTCTGCTTAATTGGTACAGATGTTTACTGCTGCCCTTTTGCCACTGAAACCTTTTAATTTACATGAAATTTATTTTATATTTCTTGTGTCAGCGAATAGTATCGACATCTAGAAACAATACAACTAGATGTTGATACTAGACTGAATTAAATGATTTGCTAATCTCTATCAAGAACAACCAAGAACATTTATTACTGGCTTAGAGTTTAGGTTTATGCTTGTAGCTAGCAACTTCAAAAGCACTGCATGAGGACTGAAAACAGGCAGTATTTAACCAGCTTGGTCTCTTTTATACTACAGTGCTTTGTTTTATTTAATATTTTGTTAAAAATTATGTAATTGTTGCATGTTTGTTTGTGCTCTTTCAGCCAAAGATTCCTGAAATGTTCTGTGACGTAGAAATTGTTCCTGCTCTTCTGCACGGGGACCTGTGGGCAGGAAACGTGGCTGAGGATGACTCTGGACCAATTATCTTTGACCCTGCTTCCTTCTACGGCCATTCAGAATTTGAACTGGCCATTGCTGGAATGTTTGGTGGGTTTAGCAGCTCTTTTTTCTCTGCCTATCATAGTAAAATACCCAAAGCTCCGGGATTTGAGAAACGAAACAAATTGTATCAGCTCTTTAATTACATAAACCACTGGAACCATTTTGGGAAGGGGTACAGGGGGTCTACCCTAAATGTAATGAGAAAACTTTTAAAGTAACCAGATAGGATTGAGAAATTCTGACACAGTCCCTTAGTAATGAACAGCCTCTGCTTATCAGAAGAAATGCAAACTAGGAATTAATGTTGATGATAAAACATCTGACATGTCAAAGACTTAGTACACTTTTGAGCCTCACTAAGTGTTAAATTATTGTGTAATTTTTGACTTGTACACTAGTTTACTAGCACAGAGTCATACCCTGCTGCAGGAACAGACTGCATTCCTTGTGAGGACTCCACTAGGTTGGAAAAGTAATGTGACAGCCTAACCTTACTCTTCACAGAGTCTCACTTCATAGCTGCTGCGTTTCCACAGTTGTTTGCACCTTGCCACTGCTGCTCCTGCTCTATCGGCAGCTCAGTACTGAGAGCTACTGTGGTAGCTACTAGTTCCTTACATCTCCCCTTTTTTGTTCTGTTTTAGTTTTCTGTCTCTGTTTCCATCCCTTTTCCCATTTATATTTCTGTCGTCATTCCCATGTTAAGTGTCCTAATACAAAATTTAAATCAGATTCTATGAATCTGAAAATGAAAACATTCTCTTTTTGATTTAAAGAGCAGAAATGGCCCTTTGGACTGCACTTGACAAGCATATATAATTAATAAATTTTCTAGTATTTATTTTAATGTAGTTTACTTACATGCTTTTGTTTTTCTCTTGCTAAGAGAAATTAAGTTACAGTGGTATTTTGTAAAAAGGATGTCTCTGTAGTTCCTTGGTAATTAACTGTGTAGTCAGAAAGTGGGTTGTTACCACACAGGTTTGATAGTAACATATCATAGTTTTAATATGATATTTTAGTGTGTTACAACTTTGTAAGAAGATAGCAAAAAGTGGGATGGAGGCTTAGGGTTTTGATTACAAGAAAGCATCTATTGCTGCTGTGTTGGTTGGTGCTTGATGTATTTTCAATTTTAGAAAATAATATACAGTAGGCAAAGCTAGTCTGTTCTGCCACTGCTGGATTATTGAAGGAACAGTGTCAAATTATATGGTTTTATAATGTTTTTTAATATTCCTAGCTGCTTTATTTTTACAGAAAACATAGGCAATGAGAATTTGGGGAAAAAAAATGTGCAACAAAGATATTGGCATACAATGTGAGCTAGAGTACATTAGCAAATCCATGGGTTTTTAATGAAAGTTGTAAAGAAAGTAAATGTAAGTGCAGTCCCAACAAATGCTTATGAGAATCAGAAGATCTGAATGACTGAACTTATGTCTTTAGGCTTCAGACAGTTGTCATGACTAATACCTAAAATATTATATTAAAAAATGCTTAAGTGTGTTTAGACTTTTTTTTTACTTTGGCTGTGCTATAAAGATTTCATAAAGTTTAAAGTTAGTGTTGCAATTGATACGATTTAAACAAATGCATTTCATTCTCTGTAAATATAATACAAGTGGTTAAAATTTTTTACTTCCTTTGAATTTGGGTTACAATTAGGGGAGGTTATCACAGCGCGGTTATAACACTTAATACAATTATAACAGTGGAAAAGTGCAATAAGAGAATACAGTTGAAATTGTAGCTGATAGCTGAAAGATCCAGGTCTGAGAAAACAGCACAGTGCATGTGTACTAGTATTTACTGTTAACACAAATACATGTATTACAGTGGAAAGTACATGTGAACTTCATCTCCCTCTCAAATAAAATACTTGCCTTGCAGACACTAGGTGTTTGGCGTACCTGCGCTTTGTGGTTGTGGTTTGCTTTGACGAATTTGAGCCTGAAGAGGAGATATTTGGCTGTGGATGGAGTTGGTGGATGCTGGGAAAGAGAAGTTACCTGTCCTAATGTCCAGACCAGGCTTCAGGGTCTCCCTGAATTTCCTTTATAATCAATGGAGTGGAGCGAAACGAACCCCTCTGAAGGTGACTCACCTCACCCTGAGCACCCATTTTTGTTTGTCAGCTGGTCTGATCCTGCAAGTTTATTTTCTATTTAGTAAAAAGATAACCTGAGGTGACTTAATGAATGTCTGCTTCAGACCCCAAGTTTAGTTTTCCAGCATTGGTGGTAAGAGAACTGGTGTAGTGCTGTTACCTGGTAAAATATTCAGTGTGAGGGGAAAGATGAATGGGTGGAGACGTGGTATGTCTAGGGCTGAAATATGACAAAACATCTTCCCGAGAAAGCTTATGGGGAAGAATCTGGCCTGAGGGAGAGCGCCTGCTGTGAGGTGGCAGGGATGCGTCCACCCACTTGCTCCCCTTCCCCTTCCCGTAGCTTTCGGCATCCAAACTTTGAATTTTATCAGGTTTAGCTAAGGAGTTACCATGCTAACCATGGCATTTCACGTTTTGGCGTGGACAGGGTAAGAACTGGAGGAGGTCACGGGTAACGGCGTGATCCCTCTGCCTTCCAGGCGCCTTCAGCCACCGATGCAAAACGCCGTGAGAGGCGCACTAGGGGCAGCTCTGCCCGCCCTGAGGGAGCTCCTGCGCTCGGCGGCCTGGCGGAAAGGCGGGCAGAGCCTGCGCCGCAGCCGAGACGGAGAGCGCCGTCCCCAGCGAGCCCCGGGGCCCGGCAGACGCCACACCCCGAGCCGAGCCCCGGCCCCGCCGCCCGCCTCCCCTCAGCCGCCCGCCCTGCGGCAGGGGCGGGGCGCGCGCGGGCGCGCAGCCGCGGCTGCAGCCTTTGGTCCCGCGCGGCGCCCCGTAGGAGGGCGGTCGCGGGCGGCGGCGCGCGGGGCACGCGGCGGTGGCGGTTGGCCGGGTAACGCGCGCGGAGCGGCCGGCTGAGGCGGGGGCGTCGCTCGCCCTCCCCGGGGCCGTGGCCGCGTCTTGACCGCCTCCGGGAGCCGGGCCGTGAGGAGCAGCGCGGGCGGGCGGCGGCGGGCATGGCGCTGGACGAGGCGGATGGAGCGGAGCCGGAGCCAGGGGAAGGCCGGGATGAGGAGCCGGGGGTCGTCACCGCGAGGAACGTCCTGGAGAGCTTCGCGGAGAGCCAGGAGGTCCGGGGGCTGATCGGTGGCCTGGCGGGGCTCTGCGGGGATCCGGGGGCTCGAGAGACGGCCGTGGAGAAGTTCATAGGTGAGCGCCTCGGCCCGAGGGAGGGCTCCGCACCGGGACAGGGCCGGGGCGCGGGCTGTGCCTGGGTGGCTGTGCGGACACGTGCTCAGCAGGCAGCTCAGGTTCGGCTTTGTGCTCGTTGTGCTTTACAGATGCATATTGCACTGTCACGGGGTGCTTAATTGCTGTAAACAAATAAAAACCCAGGTCTTGGATGGAAGCGATCTGAATTCTGAACCATGTTTAGGCTCCAGATTCCTGTTCAAATGCAGGCCATAGTGCAGTTAGAATTTGTATCTCTGTCAAATAAAGCCATTTTTAAACCAAATTACTTGTTAAAAATGCATGCGTTTTGAGCTTCAAATTGGTGATTTAATGTTCTTACTTCTATATCTCATAGGAAACAGGAAGGGTAGCTGACTCCATACTGATCAGGTAGCTGTTTCTCAGCAGAGGCAAGTTGGGTCTGACTTAGTAGCTGAGCTTTTGTGCCCTATAATGAAAGCTGCTCTGCTTCTAGACCTCAGCTGTGTACTGAAGCGATATAATTACATGCATGTAGCAGTGTCCTAGGTAATTAGCCCGTTATAGTGCACATCTGTGTTTTGGCTCCAGTGTTCTGACCAGGTGGTTTGCAAAAGTTAATTCAAAGTTTCATGTATTTACAAATCAAGTGGGCTAGCATTTTGCAAGTACTTTTGCAAAAATGGTGAAGTTGCAAAAATTTGCAGTAAAAATATTGATCCAATGGCTTTGTTTTTGACAAAAAGAAACTCGATAGGCAAACAATAAACCAGAAACCCCCAGATTTGGAAATCTGACCCTGCATAAGTTGCTCAGTAGAATTATAATTGAATGACTTAAAGTGACTGTTCCACCTGAGGATGTTAATGATGAACATCTTCAGAAAGAAGCAGCAAGAGCATCTCCACTCTATCACACAAGTTCTTATGAGAAAAATTGCTTTGCTATCCATTGAAACTGGTGACTTGTGCACTGCTTGGGAGCAGGTCTTTGCAGGTGGGGGATAATGCTGTACGACAAGTATTAGAAGAGCGTATCAGTGAAGTGTTAATAAACTGATAGGTGCTGTGCATCTTGTTCAATACTTGTTTATAATATTTAGCGTCATAAGGTGCCGTTTGATCCTTCCTGGGCGAGGTGTCCCAAATACGGTAACAGGCCAAACGAGTGGGATGTAACGTTGAAGCTTAGGGAATGCCTTTTATCTCTATGCAGGTAACGCAGTAACGATCAGTTATGGAGGGTTTTAATGTAGTTCTGCAGAGCATTCACAAAAAACAAGTGATGCTCATTGTTTTGGGACCTGTTAGAAGTTTGGAAGATAGTTTAATCTGGAACTATAATTTTGGAGGAAAATTTAGGAAGATCTTATTTTGAAATAACAGCATTAGAAGAACATTTTTTTCAGTTCATTCTCTTCAGCGTTTAGATTTGGGGTTTTACTTTAGATTGCCAGACCATGATCTGGAAAACCAGTTTGGCAAGATAAGGAATTTGCTGTTAAACTCCACTTCTGCTTGAGAGACACTGCTTTGAGCGTTGATGTTATTTCTTGTGTTCCCTAGTTCTGTTATTTGTACGTGCCATAAGATATCATTAATTACAATGGGAAGTTAGTGATGGTTAGGAGCTCAGGTTTCCCCCTTGGCAGGAGACAGTGCGATGGTATCCCAGTGGAATTGTAGAAGTTACTGCGGGGAGGCTGTTGGACTGGCTGGTGTCTTGGACGTGGTTGTGCAGTGTCATCCACTGGTCAGCTGCAGCATTATTGCAGTTGAGTCATGTCTGAAATCTAAGTGTTGATGTGACAAGCAGAGAAAGGGGATAGAGAGCAAAACTGTTTGAGAAACAAAGACAAGAAAAAGAGAGGTTAGGAAGATATTGTAGTTTTCTAATTAAAAAGCTGTTTTCTGACTAGATATCTTACGGGACTGGAGCATCTCTCCTACGAGGAAAGGCTGAGGGAGCTGGGCTTGTTTAGCCTGAAGAAGAGAAGGCTGAGAGGGGACCTTCTAAATGCTTGTAAATATCTTCAGGGTGGGTGTCAGGAGGATGAGGCCAAACTCTTTCCAGTGGTGCCCAGCGACAGGACAAGGGGCAATGGGCACAAAGTGAAGCAGAGGAAGTTCCGTCTGAACATGAGGAACAACTTCTTCTCTCTGAGGGTGACGGAGCCCTGGAACAGGCTGTCCAGAGAGGTGGGGATTCTCCTTCTCTGGAGATACTCAAACCCTGACTGGACAAGGTCCTGAGCAACCTGCTGTGGGTGACCCTGCTTTGGCAGGGGGTTGGAGCCGATGATCTCCAGAGGTCCCTTGCAACCTCTACCATGATGGGATTCTGTGATCTAAAATGACCCAGGCAATCTTCAGCACAATACTGGGCCACTTAATGATCTCTTCTGAAATCCAGCTTTCATTTCTGTAGCTGCTTCTTGTTGATTTTAGGTTTAAGCTGAATTGCTTTTGTTTCTAAAAACTGTGGCAAGTCATTCTTAGTTTTTTCAATACTCAGTTTCAAGTTGTCTTTCCTCAAGTCAGTTCTCAAAAGGAAGATAGCATATTAATGGCAGCAAAATAATGTGAAAAGTTTTGAGGAGCACAGATTGCAATAGCTACAGTTTGTATTTGTCCAGGTTAAAATGTGTCAAGAATTCTTTGTCCTTTGCAGAATAATTTCATAGAATCATAGAATGGTTTGGGTTGGAAGGGACCTTAAAGATCATCTGGTTCCAACCCCTCTGCCATGAGCAGGGACACCTTCCACCAGCCCAGGGTACTCAGAGCTCCATCCAACCTGGCCTTGAACACTGCCAGGGAGGGGACAGCCACAGATTCTCTGGGCAGCCTGTTCCAGTGCTTCACCACCCTCATGGTGAAGAATTTCTTCCTAATATCTAATCTAAATCTGCCCTCTTTTAGCTTAGAGCCGTTCCCCCTTGTCCTATCACTACACCCCCTTGTGAAAAGCCCCTCTCCATCCTTCCTGTTGGCCCCTTCAGGCACTGGCAGCTGCTCTAAGGTCACCCCGGAGCCTTCTCTTCTCCAGGCTGAGCAGCCCCAGCTCCCTCAGCCTGTCGTCGTAGCAGAGGTGCTCCAGCCCTCGGTTCATCTTCATGGCCTCCTCTGGACCCGCTCCAACACATCCATGTGCTTCTTATGTTGGGGGCCCCAGAACTGGACGCAGGACTCCAGGTGGGGTCTCACGAGAGCAGAGTAAAGGGCCAGAATCCCCTCCCTCGACCTGCTGGCCACAATTTCCCGTTTTTTATTTCAAAATAAAAAACTAGCTCTCAGAATTGTGAAGAGCACCTTCACATGCAAAGCAGTACTATGTTGGTTGTTCTTCTGCTATTGTAAGGTAGCTCAAAAGCAAAGAGATTCGGAATGCCTATGCCCTGTTTGAGTACAGATCCTTGGTGGTGGAATATCTTTAAATTTGTTCCAGGCGCAGGAACAAAGATGGCCTTGTGGCAAAACCCAGTGTGTTCAGGGAGAATTTCCCCATGGCTGTGTTAGCCTCAGGGTTGGAAAAGTGTCATGCTACTACACTTCTGAATGTTGAGATGTTTCCGTGTGTGTGTGTGTTTTTAAAGACAATAATTTGACGTGCTAACAGATAGAACAGTGTGTAAAAGTAAGTGGGGTTCTGTGCTAATGAAGAAGATGCGAACAGCAAGGCAGAAAGGTGTAAAGCAGCATTCTGGTTGCTGTGTGGGCTGAAGTGCCAGGTAAAGCTGGAGCAGCTGCAGTCTGTAGTGGTTTGGTGGTGGTCTCTGTTTGCAGAGTTCCGTTGGAAATGGTGTGCTGGTAGGTTGCACTTAGGAAAGGAGAGCCACAAAGAGCTCTGCCGTGAAGGACAGCAATGAACTGAGCGATTGCTTCTTTCATCTGGCTGTGGGATTTGTCCGCAGTGATTTGAGAGACCCCCAAAGGGAGCTTATTCTTCAGCGCAGGTAAATGATTGCACTACGGACGTGGACAGACTGTATTTTTACAGTCACGTCTCTGTAGTTTTCTTACTTTTTGACCTCACTTACAGATGCTGACAGCGCTTAGCTCAAGGGTACTGAAATCTTAAGCTAAAGCTGTCTAGAATTAGGGGTGTATCTCACAATTAATGCCTGAAAGAGCCTTTAACTTGAATAGCTTATTGCAGATATCTTTGCCTTTTCAGGTATAATGGACAAATACCAGGAGCAACCTCACTTGTTGGATCGCCACTTAGGTACGAGTCATCTTTAAGTACTTTTTTGTGTATGTGCTTGAAAATCTGTGAAACTAGAAAGTCTATATCTGCATTACAAGATCGCTGTGATTGATATTACTTATATGACTACTGTCTCCATCTTTATTATTAGAAGTATGAGAAACTGTAAGCTAACTGCATGTAGTCTCACTTTTTTTTCTCTCATTGCATTAGAGTGGATGATGAATTCGTTGTTGGATATAGTACGGGACAGTGGATCTCCTCCCCCGCTAGTGCACCTGGCTTTTAAATTTCTTTACATCATTACAAAGGTAAAACCCCCCAAATTTAACATTCTGTGAGTGAAATGTGTGTATTTCCAGTATTTTCTTTGTTCTTTGAGTAACTTAAAAAATTTCACATTATCAAAAATAGTAAAATGTGTAAGTAATGCAGTGAAGTATTTGAAACTGTACTATGAAAGATGAGTTCTGTTTTTTACAATTTTCATGATAGCTTATGTTATTCAGTGATCAAGAGTAGTAAAAATTAAGGTCTGAGCGCAGAAAAATTGCAGACATTGAGATACTGAGTGATAAAACAAGAGTCATAATGTTAAAAAGAGGAGTAAAGTATGGTGAAGAATTAGATGGATTGTGGAATTTCCATCTGAGCATAAGAAAACACATTTTGACAGTGGGGGTTGAACACTGGAATAGATAGCTCGGAGGGGCTGTGGAGTCTCCGTCCCTGGAGATGCTGAATACCCTACTGGGCGTGGGCCTGGGCAGTCTGCTCTAGGTGACCGTGCTTTAGTAGGAGAGTTGGACTAGACCCAGAGGTCCCTTGTTTTAAAGTTAAAGAATTGTCATTCCATTAATTCCTAATAAGTTTGTAAACACTTACTAAGAAAACAGCAAGATATTTAAGACCTCAATTCATATCCTTACTGTTCTTAACTACATGAGGATCATATACAAGAAGCTCCTCAAAGGGTCTTTTCTTTTTCCTCAGTACTTGATGGCGCCAGACGGCTTACTAAATTTTGAAACTTTCTGTTACAGGTGAGAGGATACAAACATTTCCTCCCACAGTTTCCTCATGAAGTAGGTGATCTACAGCCTGTTTTGGATACGCTTGGAGACCAGAATCCAAAAGACTCTGAGGTAAGAACTTGCTGTACTTTTAGTTTAGTTTTCATGTCTCCTGCAGAAAGAGCTGATGAACAATGGAAGAAAAATATCTGGGGAAAAAAGTGTGTAAAACAGGGATACACTGTCTGGTGTTAACTGAACATCGGTATTTAGTGTGAAAGTCATCTTGTCAGAAAAGAAGTGTCTTACTGAAGGAGAGGTCTTGTGTTTTTCTTTCATGAGATATGTTCTAAGGATTTAGAAGCGATGGCGGTACAGGTGCAAGTAAAGTCTTTAACCTTTAACTCATATAAGGGAACATATTAGTTGAAACAACAGTAATAAGAAAGGCAGTGAAAGATATTGAACCTCTAAAAGGAGTAACTGAAAAATCCTCTTCCTGCTATGCGTATTGTTACAGTCATGCTAATTTACCTTGAAGTCATAAAAGTAAAATCGCAGGAAATGGAGTATTTAGGTTTTATGTACTTATTCCTATTGCTTAATGTAAACAAGCTGGTTTTTAAACCTTTGGGTTTTGCCAAAGTTGGTATGAGAACTTCTATTTTGATGGGGAAATGAAGACGATAGTTATTTTTCCTTGTTTAATTTAATCAAATGTTTTATTCTTCCCCATCCCCCAAATATCTGTCTTCAGGTCTGTGAGGGGTTTTGGTTTTTTTTTCCCTTTTTTTTGAAAGGAGAGAGGTGAAGGTCGGACAAAATTGCACAATTATGGCACGAGGCTTGAATCGCTTGTATTTTTGCATTTTGAATAGTGTATTCCTGGGCGTGGAAGAATAACACAGAACTTCAGATTTTTTCCTACCTGTTTGCAATTTGAAAAACAGTGTGACACTTCATTATGTGTCTTGATTTAAAATTTTATTTGGCTGGGAATGTTCTGGGCAACAATTCTGATTCAAAAACATATTTAAGCAAAGAATTTTTAAGCATGGATTGAGATAATAAAATCATAGACTATCTCAAGTTGGAAGGGACCCATAGGGATGATCGAGTCCAACTCCAAGATACCGTAGTTCATATTATTGTATTTTTGAATAAGGAAAAATAAGAATTCTAGAAGCCTTATCACTATAGATGAACTTTAAGAGAGATCATCATCTATTGTAAGTAACAAAAATCATGAAGACAGTAACTGTATTGCTGCTCAAAATTAAAATAATTTTCTAATAAACATTATTGCTTCTGACCACTTTGCTGCTGCTGTTGATGTAGTTTTACAGGTTTAAAGCTTGTAAATGTTCCCTCTTGTCTGTGTGTCTCTCAAAACACATCTGAAGTTGTTTCAGTAAGCCCAATGAAAACAATACAGAAGAATTGAGGAAGAACATATTTCTCTCATTTGTGACTGGAGGCGCAAATGGGCTAAGGGAAGGAGAAAACAGGAAAATGGCAACTTGAAGTTTTCCTTTGTGAAGAAAATAAACTTGTCTAGAGTTCAGATTTAAAGGGGGGGTCCATTAATTTTGTTACAGTTTTCCGGTTTGAAATCTCTTGTAGTTCTGTCTCCTTTGGTGTTTCAGAGCATTCAGATTTGGAGTTTTCTCTTCATCATCTTATTTTGAAAGTTCCTTGGAGATAGTGGATAGTTTGTGCTCCTGGCACTTTGTTGCAATATGTTCCAGAAAACGGGAGTGCATATTTTACTTTACTGTTCTTTTCCAGACTTGGGAAACTCGTTATATGCTTTTATTATGGCTCTCCATGATATGCTTGATTCCATTTGATCTGGCCCGTTTTGATGGAAATATTGTTTCTGAGGAGGGGCATGCTCGTATGCCAACAATGGATCGCATACTTAAAATCGCAAAAGTGAGTATAAAACATCTTGTAATGCTTTCAAACCTGTGATATTTTTGTTACGCTTAATCTTTCAATATGTAATAAATTATTTTCTTTTATTTAAGCCCATATTTTCTGTATCTAATCTGTAAAGAATTTCTCCATAGTTTTGGAATCTTTAGTATGTTCTTTGCTGCTCTAGTGTAAGATGAGATTGTTACTTGTTTTCCCTGAAATAATAAAGGATCTTATTTTATGACTATCTGATATGAATGCATGCCCTTGATTGCGTTAACCGCTTTTGGCGTTTGAAAATACTAGCTAGCTTTTTCTGAAAGCCAAGTTTGGTGATTTATATAGAAAATTCGCATTCAATCAGGGTGAGTAACGTTGGAAACTATGACTACATAAAGAATTTTCAACAAAGATAATAAAGTTTCGCTAGGCGTAAGCTAAAGTGGCTAACTTGTCATCCTTTTAAGATAAAAAAAAACAATAACCCCCTTCCTGCAAACACCTGAACGGCTTATGCTTTGGACACTTGCAGCATTGAAGTGGCTTATCCTTTGTAGGCATGTAGTAGCACAAATATGACCAAGTTAAGGTTTCAGGATAGGTAAACGTGCTTTGAAAGCCACTAGAAGGGAGACTTTGTTGTCTGAGATATGGTTTGTTAAATGGGAAATTTAATTTTTTACAATCTTAAGCTCAGTTCGTAATCATAATAATTACATAATATATGTAATCATAATAGTATTTGTAATCGTAAGTATTAAGTAGTATATTCGTGTACAGAGTTGTTATATAATTGCTATTAGATCTTCATGTTTGGCTTCTTTTACAGTTAGTTTTCTTTTACCTTTAGTGTTACTTGGTTGTCAGTGACAAGGCTCGAGATGCAGCTGCTGTACTGGTTTCAAAGTAAGTCTCTTTTGTGCTTCTTGGCAGAAATGAAAAAAGCTAGCTCCCATTTTTTTCATTTCTCCTGCCATTTTTTACTCTGACGTGCTACTAATGACAGCTTTGGGAGGACTGGACGTGCCAGCTGTATGCGGATTGTTAAACTTGCTTGAATCGGATCCAACAGTGTGTTTATTATTGGAAACGCCATATTTTCTTCTGCTTATGAGAAGAACAGGTATCTATCACAAGTGATACAGAACTTCACAGTTAATAGGATACCGTTCAGATTGCCTGCTAGGGACTGGTTTGTGCTACAGGATTTGAGAAAGACACAGTTACTTTGTGTTGCTGCTGATTTTTGCAGTGTGTTGCGTGGTAATAGAGAATTGGTTTCTAGTATTACCGGCTTGACGTTTCTTAGTAGTACTTATGTAAAAGGAAATAGTAATGCTAGAATATATTTTCTTAATATCCCTATTGTCACTTTCTTCATTCTCTCGTCCAGAAAACAATCCTTCTGTTTTCTTAGGTTTATTGTTGTCAGATAATTAACCAAATGAAACAGGTGTAGGATAATGGAACTTCCTAAATCCTATTGTTTTACACGGTTGGTGTTCAGACACTGAACAATTTGTGACAGAGGTGCAGTTGTTCTGACTTTTTTGGCATCACTTCAGTAATACTGATGCTAGGGTTGTTTATAAATTTGAAATAACAAATTTCTGTACCTCTTCTTTCCTCTCCTAGTGCATTAGTGGAGATCGGTTTCATCTGTGATGCGTATGAAAATGAATTACAAAGACCATGAACTGTGCTAGTACACACATATATTTTTCCAGTGTGTATCACAGTACATATTCCAATATATTCTGGCGGAAGAGGGCTTTAGTGAGCTCAGTTTGTCGTTTGGTTTTTCTTTTCTTATTTTCTCTCTTTTTAAAGCAAGCGAAAGCCCAGAAGGTTTCCGTGAGCACATGCTCTGTCTACACTAGAGGGCTCTGCCAACATGGTTTTGTCGCTGTAGGAGCAGAGGCTCTGTAGGATGAGCAAGGTGAAACAATGATAGTGGGTGTGGGTAGCTAGTCTGAACGATAAAATCTGTGTTAACGTTTTTCTCTGTATTAAGATGCACAAAATTTGTGGGATTAGTTGTATTGACATAGTTGTTAATTATAACAGTTAGCAGAGCAGATACTAATTGTCTTTCGGGCAAATAACTGTCCATGTACTTTAAACTTACTCTGAACTTCACTCACAGCACTCAATGCTTTAGAAATTTGTATTTAGTGAGTATGGTTCCACAGTTCTGAATTGATGACAAAACAAACATATTTTTGTTTTCGAACTGACAGTGTCATGCGGAAAATTCATGAGGGAGTTGAGACTAAAATCATAGTTCTCTGGTGACTAGTACTGTACTTTTCTGATTTACTGTGAGATATTTCAGAGCAATATTTAAGTGAGTGCATGAATCATTTGAGTAGTCTTTAATAAATAATCTTGTCTGTTACATACTTATTTTCAGTATGACAAGATGTAGGTTTGTCTCCTTATCCTAATTAGTTTTTGCAGTTGTTTTGGAAGTGATAACTGGAAGTTGCTTTTCTAGGATATTTATGTATCTACGCTGGTAATCTGCCGTGTCACAGCCTGATGGAAGCAGAGGATTTGAGGTGGAAATGTGATATTATTAGAGTGAATTATTCTTGAGCATTCATATGTGCCTGAATGTGCCCTTTATGTTCTTCACTTCTTAAAAACCCAGAAAAATACCCAAATCAGCCGACTATGATACACTCTTGAAGTCTATCATATCTTCTATTTGGAAGCCTTGTCAAGTAAGGATGACAGTAATTTAAAGATATTCTTTCATCACATTATACTAAATGAATTTACACTTCATTTGCACTCCGTAGTATCTGTAAACCTAATTACTAGTGGAAACATGTATGATAGAATCATAGAATCATTAAGATCGGAAAAGACCTCTAAGATCATCAAGTCCAACCCTCAACCCAACACCCCCATGCCTGCTAAACCATGTCCCAAAGTGCCACATCCACATGTTTTTGAACACCCCCAGGGATGGGGACTCCACCACCGCCCTGGGCAGCCTGGGCCGATGCCTGACCATATATAGTAATGTGATTGATTGCAGTGTCAGCAAAATTTTGTGTTCATGCAGTGCTCAACCCTGGGTTTCAGGGGGATTTGATAAGTGCCTTGCATCCTAATGCAGGGTACTATGCAGGCATGTTATCAGCAGTTGTCTTATGTTCTCTTCACCTCCCTTTTATTGGCTGAATTAGTTTTTATTAGAAGTACATATTCATAACAAATAAGGTGATAGAATACATTTTAAGCTGGTTCTAGTACCAGCTGTATCAAGGTGTGTAAGACTAATAGGAGCAAAATTACTCTTTAGTGCACTTATAATTATTTAGTTTATTATGAAAACACCGTTTTCAAAATAGCCTAATGATTAAAACACTTCACCAGGAATTAGAAGACCCAGATCCAAGGCCTTTTGGCTTTCACATCCCAAAACAGTTCTTTAATGAGTGGGCATAGTTATGCTGAGATGAGGTCACTGTTTCATCTTCTTGAAATTAGACTGTTAGGTAGGCAGGAATACAGAAGTCCTAGACGGAGAGATGAGATACAGGAGTCTAACTCTGTAACACACTGAGTAGGAAACTCCTTGGGAGGAAGTCTGCGTTGTAGTTCCTGCTCCAAGGAGTTTATGAATTGCAAGTGAAGTTTAGAAATATCAGGATCCAAGACTTTCTCTTTTCCAAAGTAATTTGTTTTTCATAGGGCAAAGGAGCTGGGATTTGTTTCATGAATTCTCTTTTCTGTCTGCTCAGTGACCTGGTTGCAGTAGGAGGAGATGAGGCTTTTCCTTATCTTGCTTCTAGTCTGGAGGTTAGGACACTCCTTTGAAAAATTAAGATTTAAACTCCTTTGGGCTGAGAAAGGGTCTAGGAACCAGTTCATCTACTTTAGAGGTGACTTCTGTTACCTGTGCTGTTGTGCAAAGGAAGACTTTGTCCTTACTGCTCTGTTATAAAACGAACCACCCCCTCTCAAGTAACCTGTCCCCCAAATCCTCATCGTTCTGTTGCTGAACACAACAGATACCGCCTTTGAGGACAATTCAGGTGATCATGTCTGCTCACTGTTTCCTGTGGTCTCTGCATGTATTATTCCCCGTTAGTTGCTCTTGGTGCAGTTCTGCATTTCATTTGTAGCTGTGTAAAGTAACCAGATACAGGTTCTGCACACATCCTTCTTTAAGCACTGTGAATTGTACTTTGTGGGCTTTCCCATGTACCTTGTTTCCTTTGACTGCATTGAGCGCAAAGTTTCTTAATTTAGTCTGAATCTCTGCTGGAAGAGGACCCTAATTTTTAGGAGCTGTGAATACTAAATTAGATAACTGAAGCGGATGCCGTAACCGTAGCTGGGCTGGCACCGCTGATGGCTGAGTGTAAGTTCAGGGAAGTAGTTTAACTATGATGAGCCTTTTCGCACTCTGTAAGGTAGGTAAAAACACGTCTCTTGACCCATCCAGTGTGTTAAATAACAGGTGTTTGACCCTTTCAGATATTCAAAAACCGAAATATAGCACTCATGATTATGTTTTATGGGCCTGGCTGTTAACAGCGTGCTATGGACCAGTTGTTGATTTGGTGAGAATGGTGGAGAATCTTCGTATTTGTTTCAGCTTTTCACAAATTCTAATGGAAATACGTTTTATGTGGGACCTCTGGAAAGTTTGCTGCTTTACAGTTAAGATGAGTAATCTCTAGAATCCAAGTTTGTAGGTGGGTTTGAAGTGAAAGTGAAATTCCGGGTCAGAGCCTTGCTCAGAAACAAAAGGATTTAACATGGTTTGGAGTGTTCCCACCCTCAGCGATATAGGAAAATGTCCATTGGAGAATTCTTTTTAGGAACTCCAACCAGTTTGGACAGCAGGAGAAATGATTTTTCATTGAGAGTCACAAAGGTAGTAACTGCAGTGTTTTGTTTTTTTTCTGTGACAGATTTATTGTCCGCCCTGACGTCAGGCAAAAAAGGATGGCAGACTTCCTGGACTGGACACTTTCAATGTTATCTAAATCCTCCTTCCAGACCATGGAGGGGACTGTGGTTGTGAATGGCATGCTCCAGGCCCTGGTAAATACTGTTTTTCCTTTAAAATATAGATGACTGCATTTATGATCATATGATACTGCAATGGTATAACTTTACTAGCAAATGGACAGAGAGGTTTCTGTTTATGAAAAAAGAATATGATAATCTGCAGCTAGAATTTCCTCCACAACAGTTTTGAAGTTACAACTTTCCATGTATATATATTTTCCTTCAGTATTCTTGTCATCACCAAATGAAAGTGAAGTTACCAGTACAGAGACTGATAGATAACTCTTGAAAATACTTTTTAATATCTATTTGTATATTAGTAGTTATTTCATAATTCAGTTTGGGTTTGGTTATGTTTTAGAGTTTTTTTTGCTTTAAACAAAACCTTTGAAATAAATGAAATAATTGGAACTGTACCAAATGAAGAGGCTGGGCTGAGTGGTAGTAGTCCTTCCTGGACTTGTCAGAACTGGTAACCGAAATGCAAGTGAGTCTTGAAAGTCACATCCATTCTCCTTCAACTAAAATATTGTTCTCAATAGTTTTGATAAGACAGACTAAACTTATTAGACAGTGTCCTTGAGTAGTCTGGAAAAATGCACTATATTCTGTGGTTTTGCTTGCTAATCTGAACAAGTTTTTTATTTAATGCTTCTTAGCTTGTGAAGTAACAACAGTTTATGACTCAGAGCTGAATTCTTAGTTTGGGTTTTAAAATTTATATGTGAACGGTAAATTATCTGTAATACCTGAACCACTACTATATGATAGCAGTCCTCTGGCACATTCTAAGAATATCTTTTTATAAAAGCATTCTTGTAGTTTTAGACCCTTAAAAGTGTTGGTATGCATTTTGAAATACTTGAATGTTCTGATATCTGTTCCAGTTTTGATGTCCGAATATATTTGGGTGGAACTGGGGGAGTTTGTGCGGGTGGAGCTGTTCCTTCTTGGTTTTGTTGTTGACCAGAGCCGAGGTAGCGCGAGCAAAGTCAGATGACATGCTCTTGTACAGACTTTGCACAGGTTTAAGGATTTGCTGGTGTTTGTACGAGTTTCTATAATTTGCATAAATTTGCAGCTCTTTTTACATAATTGCTATGAGGACTTGTATGCAGGATGTTACTAAACATCAAAGCAGAGTTCTGGAACAAGTGTGTGATGTGTTTGTTTTTTTTTTTTTTCCTTTTTTTTTTGTTCTCTAGCAGCTCTTCCAAATCAGAAGATACAAGAAATGATCTATATTTAGAATAACTTAGGACTTGCTGCTTAAGCAGGAGGAAGCATTATTTGTATGCATTGCAGCAGGTTTCAAAAGACAGAATGATGTTTCATCATTTTATTGTCAGATCTGGAAAGGGAGCCTGACTGTTTGCCATTCTGGGTGCATGATGAGACCTGCAGGATGTATAATACATTAGTGTTTTGTCATAATTCCTTTGAGTTTGGCTTTGGCTCTATCCACCTGTTCATTAGTGCATACTAAGCGAAACAGGTGAATACTTAACAAGTAGAATCGAAACTAGAATGTGATACAATATACCTGGAAGCAGCATCCTGCCTTCTTGCATTTATGTGATTTTTTTTCCTCTTCTGTGGGGTAGGAGAAAGTATTTACCAGGCCAGCTTAATTTGTGTCCTACAGTTTATAGCTCCTGTTCCAGTTGGTAGGTATGAGCAGACTGATTTTTTTAGAGCCTTTTCTTGCATTCAGTCTTCAATTTTTAGTTTCAGTTACTACAATGTAAGCATGAATTATATCATTAGGGAATAAACGTTTTCAGAAGGATATGTATGCAGGTGTGTGTGTATGCGGACATGCTTAAGTGGAGTAGGAAATATTTATTTCAGCAATTTAATATTAAGAATTTTGTAACATACTTGTAATGATAGCATGTTGTTAAACTAAAAATATCAGCTGAAAATAAAAGCAGTGTTGAAAATAAGTAAACCTTTTCTCTCAAACGTACAAGATTCTGAGAGTCTGTACAGAAACAGAAGAAGTAATTGCTGAGTGTGGAAAGCAGTACACAGCCTCATGAGGGACAACTAAAACTTGTGTCACAAGCTTCAAAATTCTTTGCCCTTGGATTCTTCCAGCAGTTGTTACTTTGAGTCGAACTGTAGTTGCCTGGGCTTTTCTCTCTGGACAAGCAGGAGAAAAAAAAGACTATTTTTCAGTTTCTGGTCAGTACAGCCAGGCAGGTTTGGGGAATGTAACAGGTTTCGGGAATGCAGCCCACCAGGGTGGGGATAAAAAGTCTTTCTCTTCATCAGGTCAGTTTAGGGCTGCCCCTGACAGGGTGGATGTCAGCCGGGTTGTAATACTCTGCTGCTTATGGTCTGCATTTAGGAAATAGCTTGCAGTGAGATTGGCATGGCCAAACTGTGTTAAAAAGACATGAAACTCTTGCATTTCAATGAACTGAAACTGCAAGTTAGGTACGCAGTGAGTAGTTCGCCGTGGCTGCACTTTGATCTGCCTCTTCGTGGCCTGAAGTCTGGGTGATTAGGTATGCTACTGTTTAATCTAACTCAGCATTGTGTGCAGAACAAGTACTACTGTTTCAGGGCTCTTGTTGAAACACGCAGCCTGCATTGCACATTTTAATTCCACGGGTGCTTTTTTTTCTTTTTTTTCTTTACACCTGTCGCCAGCAATATATCATTTCACAACAGGTGTGCGCTAGTAGGAATCTGCTCGCAGTATTTAGCTTCACTTTTTAAAACTGCCCTCTTTTGCTGAAACTAGCATTGCAGTGTTGAATCAAATTCACTTTTGTGCTTGGATACTTTGTATATTTGAGGGATTATAAATGTTGGGTTAATAAGAAATGGCTACACTTTTTGATAACATTTGTTTACTTGAAGGAAACTTCTAACCTGTTTCAAGAATCTGCATTTTAAATTCTCTTGGTCTGGAGGTTTGCTTTTAAACCTGCCATTATATCAAACAGCTTTTTAGTTATTGCTGCAGGGTGTAGCACTCCCAGTTCTTGCGTGACAGAGATGTCATCATGTTGAGGTAGCCTTGGGCATTGAAACTTATTAAACCTTATTTGTTTTATAAGTGATTCAGTATACAAGTGTGAGTAATAATTAAAAAAACAGAACGCCCTACAGAGTGTTCTGATGAAACTCGAGAGTCTTAAGAACAGGGCATTTCCCTGAGCTGTCTCTAATGCAAAAGTTATTTAGCAATAGCTACATGCTTATGTAAATTTTGCTCCAGGGAAGAAAGAACTCTCTAACTCTATTCTTTCAGACCCAGAGGCACAAAAATAGAAGATTTCCAAATAGAATGTTTCCCAAGTCTCTGTATTTTTGGCATTCTCAAAGAATTAGCGATGCTAGGATTGTCTGTTGGCGTTACTTTTTTGAAAAGGTGTCATTGCTTAGTGGTTTGGTGATAAAAGTGTACAAAAAGCAGTGTTGACATGAGGAGAACAACAAAAATCTTGTGTCCGCAGATACCGAGGGCGCTGACCCCTTTCTGGGACTGCTGTATCTCCCCTTTTTGAGTGGCACAGAGTATGCTCGTGTGGCCCTTGTCTGATACTTCTGAGGTTTTTCCTTCTCACCAGAAATAATGTGGTTAGTTTGAGGCTCAGAAGTTCTGTTATCATAAGACTGTTTCTTTTTCCTGTTAGAATATAGTGCTGTCTCAAGCTGCTAATTTTTTGGTTTTTTGCTTTCCTTCCAAGTATTTCAGATCTGTGTTTTTGGGCAGTCTTGTTAATTTGGGAAAGAGCTATTCTGTTAGCTGTCCTTCGGTTAGTCGAAACTTTTCAGGCTTTCAACTCGTAACTCAGAGCTTATGAAAAATGGACTCCTTTTGCCACCCATTTAACTGGGCTCTGTCTGGAAGTTTGTCAGCTTAATTACCGTATTGATGATGACATTATCAATATCCTGACAAATACGTGACCTACGGGAGGAGTACTGTTTGCGTTGAAGCTGTAGTAAGAATGAGGGCTTTAGCTAATCTGTTTTACCATGAGCTGCACATATCATGCAGTAAATATTCTCTACTCCTGAGCGTACTTATTATTCTGACAGCATGTCCTCCCTGCCCTTGTTTAGCTCCCTGCACCTGGCCTGGAGGCAGGGATGGCTGGTAGCGTTCCCTGGACCTGGCCGTTGTGTGACTGCTAGGGGGTGCTCCAGAGTAGTGAGAGATCCCATTCGCTCCTCTGCCCGGCGAGGCTGAAATCATCCTGCCAGGCCTCGACTGGGTTGGTTACAACCGGAGGGTAGGTTCAGGCTGGTGTCTCCTGCTCGGCGGGAAGATACGCTTGCGACCGAGCAGCCAGGCCACCCTTAATGGTGATTTGTATAGCTTGGGGAACATGTCCCGGAGATGATCCTGTTTGATAGATCTCAGGAAGGTCGGGCCTAAAGTGGGTTATGCAGACAATTGGAAGGTGTGGTGTGTTTCTTCTGTGATTATTAAGAAACTAGGTTTTGTTTTCCTTGCACCATGCTATTTCTAAAGCAAAACCAGACCTGACAGTCGTCATTGCTTGCACACCACTGATTTTCTCTAATTTGTAGGTGGCTTAATTATTTATAAGAGAGGGAGTCACATACTTTTCAACAGTTCAACAGGTTGGGTAAGTTGGTGTATGCTCTATGTCCTCATTAAAGTGAGGAGACCATGGCGTAACTTTGATTGCCTGGATACTCCAATAGACAGGCTCCTGACTTTCAGTATTGTTAGCTGCTGACACTAAGAAGTCTATGCAGGTGGCAAACCAAGCTTATTAATTATTTTGTTTGTATCAGATTTTTTGAAATGGTGTGCCTTGGGTGTTTTTCTTTCTTCAAGGCAGGAAGTTTAAGCTGAATACTGTAATGCTTATTCGGCCTTTTTTCTATATGGCTTTTTTTTATGTTGTCTGTTCATGCATTGTGTACTTTTCTTTTTAGTGTAACCCCCCATAAGCTCTACGTTTATGGGATTTTTCTGAGACAGTAACGTTGCCCTACATGCGTGACTGTAGCACATGCTGGAAGAAAATACATACCCTTTTTTTTTTCTTTCTTTCTTTCTTTCTTTTTCCCCAAAGGCCAACATTGGTTAAAGCGCTCTTTCATTTCCTCTGAAAAATACATCTACTAGATGATCTATAGTGTCCCTTCCAACTGAAACCATGCTATGATTCTAAACTCAAAAGTTTGAGAAGTTTGGGCTTGTGACTGCTTTTGCATGCTTTGACTCATAAAGAAGTAATGAAAACTTCTTTTCTTGACATTTCTACAATCAGAAAAAAATCCCAGATATTTGATTTCCTACTGTGTTGAATATCTGAAGAGTAGTTCTCAATAGTTTGGCTATTAACTATTTACTTTTGTAAAAATTGTTTTTAATAGGGCTGCTGTTAAACTTTTCTCTGATAAAGAGAAATACTTGATGTGCCACTTGCTGCAACACCAGTAGTCTGGTGGAAGCTGGTATCTGATCTGCAGTGTACGTTAGTGGGTGCAAACAGAACTTTCTGTCCTTTCAGACATTTGGCATTTTCAGCTGTATTTTTTCCAAAATCAGTAGGTGACATATTTTATTTAACAAAAACCGTGTAAATATTAAGGCCAGATTTTTTAAAGTTTAGTTATTAATTTAAACAGAGTAGCTATGGTGTGTTTTGGTTAATTTTTTCTTCCCCGAAAAACTTGTATTGATAAAATAAAATGCCTTAATCCATATCTCAGTTGATTTACAGCAGTTGCGATGATCATTTTAACTTCTGAAAGTATATTATAAATCCTTCCAGTATTTTGCTTGAGAATAGATGTTGTGTGTTGAATGTTAAAATAGTTTGTTATTTAAGTATGTAGTGAAACTGTTGTAGGGAAACAATGTATGTTTCAGTTTTTTGTTCAGAAAGTAATAGAAACGGTTGTGAAATGGAATCTGTCAAATTCCCTCTTCAGAATTGATTCATAGGTGTGTGAGGCTGTTTTCTTTTTTTTTTTTTTCAGAAAAGTATTAAAGACATTTCTTACACAGTATCTGAAGAGTTTTCTCCTATCCTGCTTGTGTGTTGGTTTAATGTCTTCCCACATCTTGCTTAGAGGTGATACCTTCTAGTTATGTTTTTCCTGAGGAGTCAGAACTGTATTCAAAGTTGGCCTTAAGGATGTGAAGATTCGCGGAGGAACTTGTAGAAAGGTGCCTGACTTCAGGAACGACATAAGGCTGAAAATGTGTAGGTGCTGTCAGGATTCTGTTCTATCTTTGCAGGAGCTCCCAGACGGTGTGCTGGGAGCGTGGGGGCAGACAGCCGCACACGTGTGTCCAGGAGCGTTCCCAGGGCTGCATTAAACAGCTGTGTCTGCATTATCACTGCTTAAGGAATCGTATTGGGTTTTGTTGGAGTATGCCTGAATATAATCCTGATAATTTGAAGGCAGCACTTATGTGCCTTAGAAACATTATTTGCTCTTAACTGGCAAGAAAGAGAAAGGAGGTCTAATTGTGAAGATAAGGTGCTGCAGCAATGCTGCGGTATCTCCTAGCAGCTGCTGCAGACTTGCTAACCTTGTGAAGAAACCACCTGATAGGTTTTTAATGCAGAACCCAGGAACAGTGATGAAGAAATGAGTTTTTTCGTGTTTCAGCAAAGAGGTAGAAAAATTTTAGAGAAGCTCTAGATTTGTTAATTGTACCAAAGATTTGCAGATTTTCTGTTGTCTTTCCTTTAGGCTTTTTAATACAAGCAGAGTGTTGTCCTATGTTAGTGGGAAATATTTTTTTTGCCCCCGATACTGATACTGTATGTTTGTAAAAGCTATACCATATTTATACCATTTGTGCTGGTGCTTATTTCTGTTAGGTGGTGTTCTGGCCCTGAAGTAGTTCTGAAGCATTTCTGCTTTGTAAATGCAGTTTTTAAAGGATGCCTTACAATTGCCTAGTTATTCATGAAGATATTAAAAATCTTAAACAATTAAGTATATATTATGAATTTCCACTATATAGCTTGTAGTAGAGTTGATCAGAAGTGCTAATTTAGGATCCTAAAATGCAATTTAGTAACAAAACAAAATAGAATGGGTACATAGCCTAAAGGTGTTTTTATTGCCTTTGTTGCTCTTAACCACACCTGCAGTATGGGAGGCATGTGTGTGTTTGGTATGTGTGAGAAAGTACATATTTTTAAGGTAAGTCTGTTCTTATTTAACTCCTAGGCATATTTATTGAGGCAGATTTTTCTTCTGGTGAATGACAAAGCAAGGAAAAATAAGTGACTGAACACAGTCGTTTTGATGCATACTAAGTGAACTGAGGAAACTTTAAATGTGTTAACATGTTTTTGTCAGGTGTTAAAAGTCCATTCATCTCTCTGTAGTGCTAGGGCTGAATCTTACTGGGATATTTAATTGTATGTGAAATTATTTTGGAAGCTCTTTGCTTCTTTAAATCCCTCGGCGCAGGAATTGATGTTTGCCTGTTGGAGGTATGCTTGTAGCAGGCTTGCAGCCAGAGATTTCTGTAGCTGGTTTTGTTTAGTGTAACAAGGAGTTCTTGGATGCTGTTGGAGAAACAGGGTGAAATCCTCAGCATTTTAGCCTGTACTGCGTCCTGTCTGTCAGTGTGTGGTTGAGCTTGCTCACCCGTGTCTGCCTGTCCTGCTTCTTAGCAGTGACTGAAGCGCTGGTGTGTTCTGTGTGCTGGGTCGTCTAAAGCATAAGCAAGCCTCATGTTCAGCATCAGAAAGTTCCAAACAGGATAGAAGGTTCCCCTAGTTCTTTTGCCTTGATTCATGTTCTGCAAACTCTGCCTCACTTTTTAGAGGTTCAAAGCAACACGAGCTGTTTGAGATAATAGGTGCTGTGGCTGCACCTGCATTTGCGCTCGTGTGACCAAGCACTGAGCTGGATGGTTCAGAAAGCTGAGCTGGCTGAAAACTAGTGGCTTTTTTTTATCTTTTTTTTTTTGCTTCTTTTTTTTTTTTCATTCTCTTGAGTGTTTTTTGGCCAACTCATCTCCCTGAGTCAGCTGTCTGCATGGTTGTGTGGATGGGAGGGGAGGGCTGGGCTGCAGTATCCTTGACGTGTGGTGATTTACAAGAAGTAAAACTGCACCCTGAGACTCTCTTCCTTTTATGCTGTTCAAATCAGTAAATGCTACAGATTATTGCAAGAACATTAAAAAGTATTTTAGAACTACATGCTTGATATATTGTGCTTTAGAATCTCTATATGCTTATGTCTGTTTTCTCTCTTTTAATTGTAGGCACAGTTATTTAAGCATGGCAAAAGAGAAGATTGTTTACCATATGGTAGGTTTGTAATACCCTGATTTCTTTTTTTAAAACCATTCCAATAAAAAAGGGAAAGAAAGATTAAACTGATAACAAGTGGTGCTGTAAAGAGTGAAATCAACAGGGAAGTTATAAAGCATGCAAAATGAGGGGAAAAAAAGAAGATATGATGGTAAGGGAGGAGGAGACACCACTGGGAATGTTATGTTGGAACAGTTCATCAAAGAATTTGATAGGTGATCCCATTGGCCATTGGTATAGTACAGGAGCTGAACACAGAACGTATGAACTGTAAGATGCAGAAAATATTTTAAGAAATTACTTAGAACATAAACTGGTTTTATACTTATTACTGCTGAAAATTTTGCAGAAAATCTTCAAGTATTAATGTAAGTACAGGATTTCAGAAAATCAAGGTTTAAAGAATCTGCTGTGTACAGGACCCAGCTGGAATCGTGTAGGTTGCGAAGTATTTTGCGGTATGATTCCGCATTTGCAGTACTTATAGCAAGAATGATAGGTGCTTCAGAGGCCAAGTTGTTAGTCTGTATGAACTAATGACCAGCCTTCAAAACAATAATTAACTGTTTCAGGCTGAAAATGCAAAAGGACTATTTTATTTGTAATAGGAGTGTGTTCCTTGTGAAAATTTTGAATCCTGGAATTTTATTCTCATTAATCCAAGATTCTCCTTTCGTCTATGTTTTTTTTTACTGAGCTGGACAAATAACTTTGTTACCTTTGATGTGCCCAAATGAAAGGTTTTGCTGCTGATTGTTTACATATACACAATATTTCTCATGTCTAAACATTTATGGACATTCATGGTCATAAAAATTCCTGTGCAAGAGGAGTTAAATTGCCTGAAAATAATAAATGAGGAAAGGGAACGCCTTCTTAGTATGCAGAAACTGGCTGCAGAGTAAATGAGTTAGATTGTCTGACTCCTGGTTCTGTTAGACTGCTAAAAATTCTTAGACCCCAAAAGAGACTTGAACATGTTACTTCCAGTGGGAAGTAGAGACATAAATACTCTCAGAATCTAGATTCGTTATAATTTTCATAGTCAGAAAAGTAGTCCTTAAAGCAATCCTTCCTGTTTGGTAGGTGAAGGATATTACCATTGTTTGACCAATGTCAAAGCAACTACAAAGTAGGTAATAAGGCATTTACATTTCAGTAAAAAAAAAAAAAATCTAAATCTTCTAAAGAACTTTCAAAACTTTACAAAATTTTCTTACTGAGATTTTTTTTAAGAACAGTTTTTCTAGCGTGTTTATTTTCTTTTACAGCTACTACTGTGCTTGAATGTCTTGATAACTGCAAGCTGTCAGAAAGTAATCAGATGGTTCTTCGCAAGCTAGGGATGAAACTTGTTCAACGACTTGGGCTGACATTTGTGAAACCGAAGGTAGCAAATTGGAGGTGAGTTTAAAGCTGAAGCAGTTTAACAAAAACATGAATCCAAAAGCACTCAAAAACCTTAAAAATACTTAAGTCCATACGTTTGACTACTGGCCTTTTGCCCTCCTAACCTCCCCCAAAAGGGGAAGAAAGAAATCCCCGTGTTATATGGGAATGAACACATTCTTCATTTGCACTGTTTTGGAAAAGTAGATTTCTTCCACTGTATTTAGTTTCCCGGATTTTTTTTCAGTTTTGGTGTAGTAAGCTAGTGCTATGACAAGCCAAATCTTTTGACTTTTCATGTTGCATGTTACACAAGCAGAAGCCTGTTCCTATATAATGCATAGCTTGATAAAGATGGGAAGACAGTGACCTTTGTAACTGGAGTTGATTTAGTACAATTTTCTAAGAGTGAACATAGCTTTTTCCATTACATAGTTCTACCCTGATTCGAAAGAAAGTTCACAGGGGAAAAGTGGTTTACAATCCCGCTTTCATTTCGTATATTAGTCAGGTTTTGGTGTCTGGTTTTACTTATTGCCAGAGGGCAAACTCTTTTTTAGATTTCTCGCGCTGATATTTTAAAATTGCAGGCTCCCTTGGTGACTATTTTTGTTGTATGTATTTTACTAAGTTTTGAGAACGTCCTTAGGCATAGAAAATTCTTTTTAGGTGGAGAGTCTACCTTGCCCAATGGCAAAAATCAGTTTAGCATGTAAAGTATATCTTTTGTAAGGATGTATCTACACCACGGGCTAAATATCTGAGTATAGCTTGGTCAGAAAGTGCTAAGTTAGGTTTAACATTTAAGAAACAATTTTTAAGAAGTTGACTTTATTAATTTTTTATTTTTTTTTTTTTAGGTTTTGGAGAGGTTTTTAGGGCATGGGAATTTTGCCTCTCTTTATTGTCAGCAGTGGAAAGTAGGTTATACTGAAACAGGAAAGGGAGAGATAATGAAAAGGAACCATTTAAATAGTCTAGCTCTTCTC
Organism: Opisthocomus hoazin; assembly: GCF_030867145.1. Lineage (NCBI taxonomy): Eukaryota > Metazoa > Chordata > Aves > Opisthocomiformes > Opisthocomidae > Opisthocomus > Opisthocomus hoazin. The sequence continues at coordinate 12,549,345 of NC_134434.1, read as the reverse complement.
ACCTTGGAAAAGAGATGACTGGGTCAGGAGGAAAAAGAATGGGTACTTTTCCTTTAAAGCAACTGCTAAATAACTGGAGAGCTGCACGCTGGGAGGTGTAGTAAGTTGGCAAGCAGGCTTTGACAGTATGTGCCTACTTGAGTTGGAACTTAGATCAGAAAAATAAATCAACTGTGTCTTTCTTGCACAGATACCAGCGTGGCTGTCGCTCTCTGGCTGCCAATCTGCAAGCGCAGGGTTCAGTTGTGCAGAATCAAATTATGGCAGTTGCTGCTGCTGAAGATGACGATGAAGAGGAATATGACATTCCAGGAGAGATTGAAAATGTTGTAGGTGTGTTAAAACTGGACAGAGATGATTGTCATGCCTGCAAATTAAACATATATTGAAAAACAACCTGCTTAGAGTTAAGAAAGTCATGTAGGTATCTGTGCTACTGTGAGCAATTGGAAAGACTATAAAAATTCAGTCTACGCAACAGATTAAAATATGCTAGATTTTTGTCAAATGGATTTCAGCATCTCAAGAGAAACTCAATCCTGTAGCACTTGTGGAGTTGGGGTGTGGAGTTACTGAAATGCATCTTACCAATTTTATCCAGTAATATGACGAAGAGATCTTGAACCTTTCACAGGTGGAAGGATGAATTCAAATTCATAATGAAAAACAAAACAAAAAATTGTGTTACATGAAAGCTAAAGAATTATGGTTGAAATTTTTAAGCTGTGGTAGTATCAAAGGTACAGCATTTTTTTTGGTAGTATCCAGTCATACAGCAGGTCCTCTGCTAGCGTGCTGGTGGATATGCTGTAAGTAAATAGGCAAAAGTTGCATCAGATGACTTTTATAACTGAGTAATGTAATGAACCACTGAAAAAAGCACCATAACCTCCATTTTGAATCTTCCACAGTACTTAAAATGTCAAACCAAGTTTTCTCTTTTAGAAAACGATTTTGACACTTCTTGTTTCTTTTATTTCAAGCTGTACTTGTGTGACAAATAAAAGAAATCTAGATACAAGTATTTTTATTTAAACTAAGAGGCAGTTATGTTAAGAGGAAAATGAATTTTGAACATTTTAAGGAATCTTTCTGTTGTTAAATGAGAATAATCTGTTTTGTTTAAAATTATCTGCAGAGCAATTGTTGGTTGGCCTGAAAGACAAAGACACTATTGTCAGGTGGTCTGCAGCAAAAGGGTAGGTTTCTTATGGTTACTCTATGTTAGTAAACTAAAGTAAACAACATAGAAATACAGTCGTCTGGAATCCATGATTGATAGTTTGTATGTATTGTCAATATTCACAGTTACTTCAAATGGCTTTAGCACAGCTCATGGTATAAAGCCATGTTTGTATCTTTAACTGATAGGAAATTGGGCTGGTCTTCAGGAAAATTTCAGACAGGCTTGGAAATAATCAGTCTGGAGAAGACATGATGTGAAGGGTGTCAAGTAGCATTTCTTCACAATGTTTTTTCTCTCCCACTTTAAAAAATGTGTTTCTGTGTTAAGTTCGCTACTGTGTAACTTTGCTTCAGGTTTGAGACTGTTGTTTTGGGGTAATGTTGGTAGGGCAGTGCACTGTCACCTGGAAGTCAGTCATCTTATTGTAAGTTTTAGTAAGTAAATTTTTTATAGACTTACTCATCAAGTGCAGTACTAATGAATCACTGTATTTTTTTTTTCTTTTAACTTCTGTAGAATTGGTAGAATAACTGGAAGACTTCCAAAAGAATTAGCAGATGACGTGATTGGGTCTCTGTTGGACTGTTTTAGGTAAAAATGCTATTTCACATTTTGCATGCATCTAAAACATCTCTGCTTATGAAACAGGAGGACAACAGTTAGGAATACAGGTCTAAAAGTCTGTAAATTTTGTTGTCCTTCTCCCAGATTTCAAAATCTTCTAAGGGACGGATGTGCTAAGGGAGTTCAATAAAGAAATTGTTCCTAATCCTTCATCTTGACCCCATTCTTAAGTGACGTGGAAGGATTGAAGTTGAACTTTGGAAAATTAAGAAAAAAGTTTATTAACTTGCTGCTTTAAAAATTCCTGGTGTGCTCACGTCTGGAGTGTTGTGTGTGTTTTCAGAAACAGTAGAACTGGAAACAATAGGCAGAAGGGTTCTAAGGATCACCAGAGATGATAAGCAGTCTGCAAGTGAGGGGAGGCTACAACATCCCAGAAGAGTGAGGACTAAATGGGGTATAATAGAGGTCTGTGAAATTATGAATGGCATGGGAATGATTGCCCTCTAGATTTTATATTATCAGAAGCAAACTAAAGTGTCAGTTGGCAGGTTTGGAATGAAGAAAAGATGGTGGTTATTCACACAGCACATAGTTAAACTGTAAAAACTTCTTGCTGCAGGATGTTGTGGATGCTAAGAGTATATACCCGAACAAAAAGCGTTTTTCTTTTCTGCAAACTTGTCCACAAGTTGTGAGTACAAATTAAAAATACCAGCTCAAAGGAGAATGCCTTAAAAAAAAAAAGATATAAAGTCTTAAAAACTTGCAAGGAAAGTATCTACTTAGCTGATTCTTCCACTGTGCTACTGTGATTAATTAAAGAGGTGCTGCTGATCTCAATTATCCCTGGAGCTTCAAAGACCTGTACTCACTGTGTTTTCTTTCCTTGTTTTTCAAGTCATAGGGATGAGTAATCTGACTTGTAACCTGCTTTCTTCAGAAACACCCGGGAACAAATGTAGACAGGGACAAAGGGACTCTCTTTTCTCTTCTTTGCGCTAAATATCTAGTGATCAAAATAAAAATAAGTCATTTGCTCATCAGAGACACTTTAAGTTCTATCTCTTGGGATAAGAAGAAAGGGTTTGGTACATGTAGATAGATTAAAAGATAAGAGACAGGGAAGAAGTGATCATTTTTCACAATGTAGTGAGATGATCAGCACAGTCCTGCAGGAGTCTGCATGAGCCCTGTGCTGTTCAACATACTCATAAAGGATCCTGGAAAAAGGGGTGACAGAGGGGGTGGGGAAGTCAGTTGATGATTTAAAGTTAGCTAATGTATTGAAAACTAAAAGGTGACTGAAAAGAAAATGTTACAGAAGCTGAAGTTAAGTAACTAGACACTAAATGACGTGAAACGTAATGTCTAATGAATGCCAACTAATGCATTTAGGGAAAAGTGCAGCTAGCTATGAAACAGTTATTACTACTCAGGAAAGAGATCTTTAAAGTCACTGATAGTTCTGTCAGAATGTCAGTGGAGTGCTCAGCAGCTGTCGGAAAAAAAGAAGGCAAGTGGAATGTTAGATATTATTAGGAAAGGAAGGGATCACAAAACTGAATTACGGAAAAGTGATTCAACTGATGGGGATTCTTCCAAGTGGAAAGAAAATTAGAGCGATATAACGAAGATACATAATATCGTAAATACGAAAGAAAGAGGGAAAGCGAGGAATTGTTTACTATTCACTCTTTCTCATAACGTGAGAACTGGGAAGCATCAGGAAGTACATTTTCAGACAATTATTATTAAACTGTGGAAGACATTGCCACAGGATGTTATGGAAGCCAAAAGTGTAAAGGGATTTCAAAAAGGGATTAGACAATTTAATGGAAGAGAGTCCCATCAGAGGTTGTTAAAGATGACATCTTGGCCGCACCATCTGGCTTGGGAAGTCTCCGTACTGCTGACAGCCAGAGCTAGGAGGAGGCCAATAAGGGAATGATCCTTCATGCTTCGTCTTTGGCTGAGCATCTGGTGTTGGTCCCTGTCAGAGGCAGAATACTGGGAGAGATGAAGCTTTGATGTGACCCCGTCTGCCTGTTCACTGTTTTATTCTTGGATTCCTATTCCTAGTTTAATACAAGTGAACTTTTTGCATGTTTAGTCGTGCAGCATGCAACCTTTCCCCTTTTCACTCCTTTATCTGCCAGTCCACCAGACATTGTGTACCTTTTTGATATTTTTTTGCAGCGTTCACTACAAGTTGCTCAGTTTTGTTTTTTGTGTTTTAAAGGTGGGTAAACACCACTGTTTCCTCACTGCATAAGCTCATGTAATATGTTTACTGGAAACTATCACTTGAACCTCTTTTGCTACTTAAGGCCTGTGTTTGGCACAAAATTCATTAGTTGTTTTGGGTATGTTCTGTAAATCTGCATCTCTTTTGCCAGTGTACTAGAAAGTGGTTTTCCTTTTCTGGATGAGTTTCAGGTATTTTACTCTTCTGTACTGAGGTTACATTTGTATTGATATATGTGTTTTTTGCTTATCTGATCACATTTATAGCAGTATTTATGTTGCACAAAATGGGAAAGAAAACATGTTCAACTTGTCATTCCTATGTTTTAGAAATCTAACAGGATTAATTACACAATATACACATGCTGGTTTGGATTATGTGCCTTTTAAAATGTCAGGAATTCACCATGAAAAATGAAATCCAAAAAGCAAAAGCTAGTCTTAACAAAACTTGTCTTTGTTCTAAAATCAGTTTCCAGGAAACAGACAACGCATGGCATGGTGGATGCCTGGCTCTGGCTGAATTAGGCAGAAGAGGATTGTTACTGCCTTCCCGGATTTCAGATGGTGAGTTGTAGCTGCTGAATGTTAGTAAGTTCATGAATTAACAAGTTATAGTATTAGAGATTGAATGTGTGGCAATAGACTGGAATTTGCTGATGTGAGTGTGCTGAATAATGACTCTAATATTGAATTCTAGAGTAAAAAATATGCCTCTGGGGATATTTAAGGTACTTCTGTCAAAAGCACTGTCTTGGGTGTGTCTTTTTTATACTTAATAAATTTTTCTTTCCAAAATGAAATTAGTTTCTTGGGGTTTTCTTCTTCTTTCTCCCTCCCATGTTTCTTTGTACAGTTGTATAAAAATAATTCTGTGTGCCTCTACAATGTGTCAGTGTCATTATTTAAATATAATATATTAAACAATTGAAGACTAACTTGCACTTTAAAGACAGTAACTTGTTTCTGATTAAATTTTGGAGGCCAATTTCGTGTAATTTATAACAAACTGTTTAAGTCTTCAATGGGTTTGAAATATCAGGATGGAAAGGGAAATAACAGGGCAGAGGAATTGTTTCTTTGTGTGTTCTGTATGTAACAACATATGTTGAAAAACAGGTATTGATGTGAAAGTAGTAGTATCTGTTTTATGATTTTTGTTGATTTTTTTTATGGAGTTGATATGACAAAAGCATAATGTAGTAGTACACATCCACTACATTTCTACAACACTATCTTGGGCTAGATGCTTTTTTTGATCTCATCTGGTGCTCCTGTGTTGGACAGAGTAGTTGACACTCATTTTCAAAAGTGTTTCAAAACTGGTGTTTCATACTAGTAAATTAGATTGCCAGATCTTTTCTGTTCTGAAGATCTGCTGACTTGTTCTAAAGAAACTGTAAAATATAATATTTAATGCAGTTTATTATTTTGTCTGCATGAAGAGAGTTCATGTCCAATATAGTGTCTGTTTTACATAGAGAATTTTTGTGCAGCTAGCCATTAGTTGGTTTCCCTTTTCTAGTTATTTTTGCCCTTGTATGATAAAAATGCAACGGTTAAAAAACCTCGAAGTTTAAGAATGGGAAGTCATCCAAAGGTAAGCCTCTGTTTTAGTTCTAACCACACCGAAACTGTACACCTCTATGAAGAAATCAGGATAGCCTCATGTAATAGCATTTTTTTTTAATCTAAACTGAATTCATACATGTTTGATATTGTATAGGACTGGAAAAGACACAAGTGAATCCGAGCTCTGCCAGTAACTTGAACTGTGCTGTGAAACCATCTCCACTTTTTAGGTTGAGTTTTTGTACATGCGGAATGGAGATGATAGTTGCATCCTTCACACCGTGCTTCTTCTGCAGAGGTGTCGTGAAAATATATTGCTGTCTGTGAGGGTGAATTTAATATATGTAGGTTTATACACAAATTTCTAATTTGTCAGATTCTATAGGATGCAGCCTTTTATTACTGGAGTGGAAGAATTTAAAGCTAAGATGGGAGGAATGGAAGGAGGGAACACAATCACGGCTGCAAGGTCTTGCTGGGAAAGAGACAGGCATAAAGGCCTAAGGAAAAATAATTTTATGGGAATTGGAAGTTTCTTAATAAAACAGTGCTGAGAATTCCAACAGTTTTATATAAGAAGACTGGTAAGAAACCTAATCTGAGATTATCTTGACTAAACTGTGGCTCCTTTGGTTATGTGACACTCAAAAATGTGTTATACAGAAGATGGAAATTATGATATTGTGAAGGATGAGTAAAAGAGGATAGTCTGAATTTGTAGGGATAGAATTTGGAAAGACTTGGATGTAAAGTGTGATGCAGCTAGTGAAGAATAGGGCAAATGATAATCATGTTTTATCTTCATCAGAGCCAAACGTTTGTTGTTGCTGAGCGGATCTAGGCTGCAGAATAGCCATGGCACACTTGACATTGTCCCTTCTCTGGTTTTTTTTTTTCCCCCTTTTGCTTTAATAACCTTGTTTTCCATCTAAATTAATTTGAAAAAAATAGTTATCATAAATACAGTATATTCTTGTTTAATTTTGAAGTCTGCCTGATTCAGTTTTGCTTTATGTAAGTTATCCAATCCACTATTAATGTAGAAATTGGAGAAAGAAAAAGGAATGAATTCTGGAAGTTGGAAGAAAAGCTAGCGCAGTGATGTTAAGAGGAGCTGTGTTGTACTATGGAAGACAGTCATCTGTTCCAATTGTCCTTAACAAAATTATTTAAGAAATTAGGACAAGTGCAAAGCAGTATTCCTGGTTAGGAACAAGTAACTACACAATTCAAGGTACAGGGAGTCACTTATAGGCAGCAGTTATACAGGAAAGGGCTCAAGAGTTCAGGTAGGTCACCCACATCAATCAACAATTTTATTTATCTCAGTAGAACAAGACAGTGAAAAAGAAGTCATAAACAGAGTGTGGTAATCTTTCCGTCTCACTGGATACTAAAATTATCACACGTAGGGTACTCATCTTAGGACATCGTGCTTAAAAGATTATTTAAAGAAAGCTAGCCGAAAGTAGCAGGTATCACGAGAAGAACAGAAAATAAAACTGACAGGGAAAGACTGAAAGAACTGACATTGTTTGGTTAACAGAAGATGAAGCTGAAAGCTTATTCTCTTTCCTCTTAGAAGAAAACCTTTACTTTTGACAACTATTTTCAGTGACCAGAGCAATACTGCAGGCAATGGGTACGGTTTGCAGCAAGAGAACAGTTAGGTCAGCGTTAGGACAGATTGTCTTACTCTAAAGGAACTGGAGCCCCAGAAGAATTTGTTTATGGACATGAGTTAGAAAGATTTCTGTTAGGAAGGAGAGAAATCAAGTTAATCAGGGTATGGAGGGCTGTTTGAGTAGTTAACCTTCATTGTTTCCTTCAGCCTTTTTTTTATTTAATTTGAGGAATGGAGATGAGGTAGACTGCAGCACTGGAGCTTGTTTTTGTGAACAATATTTACACAGACATGGTGAGGAATAAATCCTTGAATTGTATGGAAAGCCACCAAAAAGTTTTTCCTTGTTCACTTAAAGAAATTCAAATTAGCAACAAAAGAGATACATGAGACTTTTTTAAAATTATGGATAAGGGGAACTATGAAACTTTCTGCTTCCAGAGATTAGTGAGGCAAATGGCTCGGCGTAGTTTAAAAAAACAGCAGCGGCAACACTGGACTCTGTAATTCCATGTTTGTAAAATAGGGATGTGGTAGCGCACATCCCTAAGCTTGAAACTTGGCCTAGAAAGAAGCGCTTTCTCCTTGTTTCATCACGTACTGATGTACACCTTGCTACATCATACTTTCTTACTGCCTTGCTGTTGTAATTTGAGTTAATTGGACTTAGTGTGTTACCATATTTCCTTTGTTCAAACTTGACTGATATTCTTGTCTTTTAATAATACAGGAAAAGCCTTTCTCTACCAAAGATTAAATTAAAGATCAATTAAATTATATTAAAGATCAATTACGCTTTTTGTTTCTTAACTCGGAGACTTACCCCCTGTAATTTAGAGTTTAATGATAAATGTCTTAGAATGCTCTGGCTACCTGTTAGCTCAAAAACCATAGCATAAAAAATGAGAAAAACAATTCTGGGAGCTCTACATTGTATTGAATACAGCTCTGCTTCCCCTGGTAGGTTTGTAACTACCAGTAATGTTTAGGCAGGTGAGGATGTCTCTCATCTGAATAATGAATCAATGAGAAATGTATACCCATAGTTTTAAGTGAGGATTACTTAGTGTGGGATAATGCATACTGCAGAAATTTATGCGAGGTGTTACCCAGTGGAACAGCCGTGTGTTAGTTAAGCCTTTTGCAGAAATTTGGATAAGCTTTAAGGCAGAGGGAATTCTGAGGTTTGTCATAGGGAGCTAAAGTATGGATGAATTAATCTGCCTAATGAAGGTCCTTCACTGACGGAAGCTCCTTTTTGAGAGTTCATTGGTACTCCATGCCAATTTCAGCTTGTAAACTGAAAATTTAGCTGGCAATTTCTTTTCTAATTTTTCTTCAAAATATGTGTTACAGGTAGTGTAGTGAATGTATCTGTGTTCATTAATAACTTTCCATATATTTTAAATACAGGTCATAGATTTATTTGAAAAATTGCAAGTTTATACATAGTTATAGAAGCAGAAAAGAGTTTTAGGATGTATGCAGAAGCCCACTGAAACTGATAATTAGCGATACGTGTATACCGAAACAAGACCTTCACCAGGAGAGTTTGCCTCAGGTGAAGTAAATTGTAGAAGTAACGTTTTCGGCTTGGAGTTTCAAGGTTGCCCAGTGTCTGTCTAACCTCAGAGGATTAGGCACCTAAATTGTTCAGATCTCCAAATTTTGAATATTGTTTTCATAGTGGTTCAGTTAAAAGTGAACATAAACTGCATTTGTTAAATTGGTGCAGGCTTTTCTTGGTTTGACTTGAATCTTGTTCTTAGTCGACACAAGGAAAGCTTGCTTACACGGGGTTCGGATCAGTTTGTTTGAACGGGCGTCTGCCTCTGAGTACCAAAATTTGGTGTGTGGTTTTGTATTATGGCATAATGGCAAGGTGCATTCATACACAAAACAGTTGTTACAGTAAATTCTAAGTAGCCAGGTTTAATCTTAAGCTTATTTAAACTACTGCACAGTGAAATAAGAAGTTTTTCAAAGAAAAAAAGACAGAACACCCTATTAAATGAAGTTAAGCTTGAAGAAGACTATGACAGTACGTTATTGAACAGTATTGTTTCTAGAGCTTAAACATCTTTTAAGAAAAGAAGTTGTAAAAGTTATTTTACATTAATAAAATTGCAAAAAACCTTAAAGATTCATCTAATGTACTTTGGCTTTAGTTATGAACGCAAAAAATCCACTCATCAAAATCTGAGCTTATATAAGGGAAAGTTCAATTACTTAAAAATATTAATATAAAATTATGAACATTATTTACATGGGAGAGATTGAATGTATCTTGGCATGGACCAAACCCAGTAAGAGATGATTTGTAGAAATTTTATGCTGTTGCTGGTAACTAGCTTCTGTGACCAGAAACTCGTGGGAAAGTGAAGTGTTAAGATACTCTTGTTCTCTTCCTTAAAGTGAAGACTCTGCTACAGTCATTTGACCTTACTCTTTTAGTGCCTTGCTGTGATTTTGCTGACTCTTTTTGATTTGTCCTTTTTTGTCCTTTTACTTTTTGATTGCACTGAGTATCCTGAGTATCAGAAGAATTAAGAGTAGCTTCTGTACTGGAAGCATTACTGTCCTGAGGACTCTGCCCTTCGTTGTCCCTTCTGACTTTGCCGGGGCTGTATGCGGCTAGCTGGCAGAGCGCTACAGCCGCTGTTTGTTTCTGTTCGTCACAGCTGTCAATTATTCTTAAGTCTTGAGCTTCATTTCGGCGAGCTGTGAAAGAAGCCTTGTCGCAGGCATTGTCAGCAGGGTTCTTGGGGCTGCATGCATCTGCTCCGGAGGTTTCGTTTTCGGTGTTTGGAGAAGTAGCAGCACCATTGTCATGCGGTGGACTGGGGAATGACGTTTTCAGGCTTGCTGTGTTACAGGAATCTTTTACCGAGAGGTTCAGAGGCATGTCTTGCAATTCTAGAAAGTTCTGACTTTCTGTTTTGGATGTGGTTTTGTATGCATGCTCATGAATAGGTCCTGGGTTTGTGTCAGCCTTTTTTGAAAGATTAAGGGGAGCTATCCCCGTGTCTTCTTCCGTGTTGGACAGTGAGCCTTCATTCTTATGGCATTCATTCTGTGTATGTGAGTCTTCATCGGTGACGTTAATGCTGAAAGAAATGAACAGAAAAGAGATTTTACTATCAGCTGCTCTTTAAAATTGGGGCTGAGGAAGTGGGCAGGAAGAAGAGAAAAAAATCTGCCTAAACGTCTGACAATTTTGTTGTTTCTTCTTTAACTCCCCCAAGGCCCTTTCACCATACACATTGCTGTAATACAGGTAATTTCCTGCAGTATACAGACACGTGCATAGTAGTGGTCTTGGAAATACCTGATACACTGAAGGAGAAGGAGTGGTCTACTCACTGTACCAACTGTGAGTTGTACTGTGTTTTGCACAGTTAATATAGAACAAATTATCTCAATGCTGTAAATCTAAATGTGTTTTAGGGGCATCGCATTAAATGTGTCCATCTAGCTTTGTGTGTCCCTAGTGAATCTGACAATTTGCAAAGTGATTTTAGTATTTTACCTGGTAGGTGAATCTCCTCTCTCTTGCTGTGTCTGCACACTTTGAAGCAGAGTTGGTTGGTCAGTGCTTTTCCTCACAGGTCTGAAAGCTGTGAAGCTTTCTTCTGGTGGATCATACTTTGCAAGCGTCATGGAAGATGACTTGTTGGAGAGGTCAAATAAGCCTTCGCATGTGTGGCTTGTCTGAGTGAAGTTGGTTGGGCTCGGTCTGCCGGGGGAGCCTGTTGCTGCACTTCCTGCGAGAGGGCTCATTTTAGCATTCTCTCTTTCATTTTGGTCATCTTTGGAATGACTTTTGGCATGCAACAATGTCATTTCTTTTTCATAATCTGCTTGTTTTTTGTGTGAACTTAGAGGGTATTGTTGGGATGGGCTTAAAGAACCTGGATACAGCAAGGTAGTTTCTTCCATTAGATGAGAATTTTGATCTCTGTTTATACCAGCTACGTGTGAAAATCTGTAAAATGGAGGATCTGTTGGCCTACAAAATCCATATGGTATCGGAGGAGTGGAATGATATTGCTGGAACAATCGGTAGTGTTCGTATGCTGACGGATTTATGGGTTTTGGAAGTGGCCCAGGATGGGGAAGAAAGTGTCTTTGATCTTGTGTGCCGTAGACAGACAGAGCAGAGCTTTCACACTCTGAATTACCTGGAAGCAAGTAAGGTGTGTAGATAGCCAGCCTATGCTCATAAAAATGGGGTGAGTAGTCAGGAATCATTGGTTGCATGTAAGGTGAGATGGAACCAAAGCCTTTGGTGGGAGCAACTTTATGTGGAAACTCTGGGAGGAAAGGAGAACCTGCTTTCCAGGGGTGACTTGGTGCATGAAATGCAGACTTGGAGTGAAAAGGTGAACTTTTGTTAGAGAGCGATAGAATTTCAGATACTTCACTAGTTTCCGTGCCTTTACTATCTCTGTGTTCTCCTACAGGGACGAAAGCCGAGGGCCTCACAATGCTGTCCAACAGGGGCTGCATGCTGATAGCGCTTTCTGTTGTAGTACTGGCAGGGGTTAATTCCTTCTGAATCGCAGGTTTTTGTCCTTGAATTGCTGTGTTTGTTGCCTGGTTTTGTAATTCAATGTTTTCCTTGGCATCTTCTTTTGCAAAAGGATATGGAGGCTTTGGATCGAGATTTGGCAGTCCGTTTGTGACAGATTTAGAAGTTGTTGGTTTGCCTGTAGATTCAAGCTGGTTGATCTGTTTGGGCTCCAAGGAACTGGTCTTTGGACACTTGATAACGCGATCCTGCTCTGATACTAAAGTAATGGAGTTTTTGCAGAGGCCATACTTCATGTGGTTGAAAAGATGGGATTTCTCATTGCAAGTAAAGGGGCACTGAAAGCACTTGTACTTAAATGGCTTTCCTGGTGGTCTTGGGATGTAATGAGGCTTCTTTGGTTTACGTTCTTTGAGGAGACTCATTTTTTTTCTGCTTTAAACAACTAAACGTAGTGGTTCTGTATATAAAAACTTTCTTGTGGTTAGCTTTCCTTGTTTTTAGCCTCTTGATGTTTCCAGTTTTTCAGGTTCCTAGAGTCCTCCTTCCCCGGTGAAGAGAGGAAGCCAACTCCCGTGGTGTCTCAGGGTAGAGGGGGTGCCGGAAAACAACACTCTGGCAGCTGGTAGTGCAGGGACTGTAACACAAAGTTTAAAATTAGCTGTAGTGGAACAGTACTTGGAACTAAGTACAAAGTAATACATGCTTTTAACTATGTTCTCCTGACATATCGCACATGGTGTGTTGTGAGGTTTTTTTAAACAAAACAAGAATGCTGGATGCCAGATGAGGTAGACACGCGTTAAACTTTAACACCCTTCCACACCTACACCTAGTCGCAGAAGTGGCCCAGTTTCCAGCGGTGCTAGTCACCGGCCACTGCTGCTGGCTGGAAGGCGTTGTCGGTGAAAGCTGAAGGCTCTCATTGAGAAGAAGGCTCCTCATTGAGAAGGAGAGCAGCAGTCTAGGTGGAGCTGTTGAGAGAGAAGCGGAGGTGGGCAGGGTGCGAAGAGGCAGGTCCTGGCAGCGCTGGCTGTGGGGCGAGCCCGTCGGGCCGGTTGGGGAGCAGGAGGGAATTTCCTGCTGGGGTGAAGGGCGGCTGGGGTGGGCTGGCTGCGCTTGGGTTGCTGACTTGGCTCCTTCAGAGGCTGACCAGCCCCCTCCGTGCATGGGCATGGCATTTCCTAACAGCCTCATCTCAAGGGAGACCTCAAAAGTGGCCAATCTCTCGAAGGATAAAACCACACCAATTTTCTTCCTCTTCCTAATTCAATTAAGAGAAATGAGTACTGCAATATCTGACTAATAGTATCTTCTGCTTGATAAACACATTGCACATTCTTCTGCTGCGTAGCACCTCCGTATTGCGTGTACTTAACACAGACGCACAAGTCTATTAATTCAGGTAAAAAAGTGTCTGACTAATTGATTTATAGGGGAACGATCCATCTGCCTTTCTACAGAAAAACTAAGGTTGTGGATACTTTATACAGCCTAGCGATTTGCTCAGTAGATAAGTCAGGAGGGCTTGTATCGGCTTGTTCCATTATGTTCACCGATTCTGAAGGCGTGAGAAACTCTCAGAGTCAAGTTCTCATGATTTTATAGGATGTGTTATGGCAGAGATCTAAAAACTGATGATTTCATCATGAACTATAAGCATCATTATCAAAATGATGACTGTTGCAAAACCACGTACTGTATCTATTGTGTTACCCGAAACTACAGGAATACTAATTGTACGAGTGACTAGGTAGCTTGGATTTTTTTTTTTTTTAGAAAAGCTTTTTACATAGAAGTTTGAATTAGTAGTATTAAAATACTACATTTATGAAAAGAATTGCTGGTAATTACATGCTCTGAGATTTTAGTTGAAGTAGAGATGTTTTGCATTTCTTAAATCAGATTATTTAACAGAGAATGACATGCAACACATTATGAAAACTGAAGGCAAAGCTACAGAATTGCTGCTTGTTTCATCAGGTATAGTAATTCTAGCAAATTGTATTAAATGTTGTCTCTGATGTCATAGAAATATTAATTTTGTTAAAATGGTAATTGTGAAGGCACCCTGAAAAATGCAAAGCTGCTCTGTAAGTAGAAAAAACAATCAAGCTTTTTCTTAAAATTAACAAATGATTAAATGTACAGTAGCCTAAAGAAAAAGGAAAGTATGGAGAAGTAGCTTTTTATTTTTCAGGTTTTAGCGAAGCTTTTTTGGTTGTTTGAGTTGGATTCTGATATTGTAACAATGAAAAATAATGGAATTATACAGCAGCATGTTAATGTCATTGGAGTCTGGTTAAAATGGTAGTTCAATAAATTAAAAAAAAATCACATAGTATTTTAAATATATCTTAAATAATGATAGCCAGAGTTCCTTTGAAAGATTAAGAATAATGCTTTTATGTTAAAAAAAAAAATACTGGAGCATACGAAGGGAGGTTTTTTTTTTTTTTTCAGCCTGAAGTGAGCTTGTTGCATTTATTTTTGACTAATGACGTATAGCTAACGTGGACAGTTTGTAATGGACTCAATCAAGTGGGTTTGTACCTGTTGTTCTTTATATCTTCTTGGAAGTACTTGTACTAACTATTCTTGAAAAAAAGATACTGCTGTCAAAACTCCATTGCATTCTTAGCTGAACCATTTATGATAACAGTCCGAATTTGCATTCAGGTGCAGCACTTATAATAAAGAGATGTTAATTAGATTTTCTTGTTCTGCTAGCTTTCCTTTGCTTAATAATGAAAATTCCTGTGTGTCCTGTTCCCCCCCACCCCGACTTTGTACTCGGTATTTAACTTTGATTCAAGTTATTCCTGTTCAACAGAGTATTAGCTATCGTTTCTTAATAAGACAAAAAAGCGTCGTTGCAGTTTCGGCGTTAGACATGTGGGGCCGTGGAGCTGCGTTGCCGCGTGTACCGCAGCAGAGAAGGACAGCGGCTCGTGCCGCTGCGTTTGGTTTGTGCTGGTGGCTGCTCAGCGCGCGGGCAGCAGTGCGGCCGCGGCTGCGCTGCCTGCAGAGGCGCGGAACCGGGACCCGGCTTAGAGAGCGGCTGCCCGGTTGTAAGCTTAGGCTCGTGGCAGCCAGGTGAACGCTCCGGTTCTCTCTTTTACTATTTAATCCCTTTTTTTCTCATGGTTTAAAAATGCCAGTAATAAAATATTTCTAAACCCAGACAAGAAGGATAATTTCTCTTTCAATATCAAAGTAAGACACAGGAGTATCTGGCAGAGGTATATATTGCATAATTTAAAAAAATTAAAACTATTTGATCCCACATACGCAACTGGAAAAGACATTAATGGTTTAAAAGAAGTGCAACCAATTAAAACTGTCTCCATATAAATAATTTTAGTTACTTACTGTTGTACAATGTCTGTTTTGTGCTACCAAAAATAAGATTTAGTATTAGAAAGAAAAATCAAAATAAGCATTTTCTTTTTCCTTAAATTTGAATGCCATAAATTGTGACATCCTTTAAAAATGATAAAAAAATTCTTCAGTAGCAGGATGATAATTTTCATGGAACTTTTTTTTCTTCATTGAGAATTTATTTCCTGTATGCTTGATTTTAGAAATGCAGATAGTTATGTATTATTATAATTTTCTCTTTCTAGTTTTGAGAGGTAGTAGTGTTATTTATTCATATTTTTGTCACAAACAGGTTATTTGGATAAAGTTGGTTAAACGTGAGGTTGTCGTAGTTGTTTGTTTCTTGTACATCTCCTCACGGCTTGCTCATCTGTAGCCCTTTCCAGCCCGAGACTGGTAGCTGCAAGTTTTCTTCCTTCTGTTTTCAAAAGTCTGTTGTTGCTACCTCCTTGCCTTTAACATATTAGCAGGTTCAGAAATCAAGAATATCATTTAACATTGTGTGCATGTGTGTGTGAATAAATATATAAACAAAAATGTACGTGGGTATATGCACATATGTATTCATACACACACATATATATGTGCATATATATATATATATGTGCATGTTGTTTTTTAGGTTTTTAAGTAGTCTAAATTGTTTAAGATGCCCAACTGATCAAAGGGGAAATTTCAAAATGTCTTTTATTACAAGCAGGGATGGTAATTATATTTCTTTTTAGGACACTGCTTTGGCAACTACGTAACAGTTTGTCATGCACACTCCATTATTATTGCAGTATCCTTTTGGTGATGTTGATCTCTGACCAGGAGTACTCACTGGGGTGGAACATTTTGAAGGACATGCTATAATTAAAATATTGTGATGTGGCATTATTGCATAACTCAAGGACATGCCATTGTCACCTACCTTGAGTGTTGCAAGAACAAGATTTGTGAGTTTTATTCTAGCTGAGATTTTCCAGTGATTAACTACCACTCCCTGCTCAACTTCCAGTTCCTTTACACTGAAAGATAAATTTTAACGCAACTGTTTGGTAATTGGGAGGAAACGTGGGTGAGAGGAGTGGGTTGGCGAGGGCTGGGGAGGAAGCGTGTGTGGAAGGTGCGGAGCGGAGAGGGCTGCGTGCTGGTGTGCCCGGGTGCGCGCGTGTCAGGAGGCACAGACACGGAGCTTCGGTGGCAGTGCGGACGAGAAATAAAAACCCTTTTAAATAGTAAATTAATCATTCCATGTCTCAATACACTTCAGCTGACTAGAGAGAGGATATCTCAAAACTGTCCAAGTTTCTGTGCTAAATTCCCGGAAGCTGGAAAAATAATGAATCAAAACTGCAGCACCTTATTTTCGTACAAGCTTTTCAGATTAACCCGACACTACCGTAGGAAGAAGAGTTGGCAGGCTAAACAGCAATCTTGAGCAATACAGCTTTTTGTCATACTGTAATATACTACATGAACTTTCTGTATGAAAAAAGGTGCTTAGAACTCTTTTCGCCAGCAAGAGTTAATTACTCTAAAAATGTGCAAGAGTTAGTTTTCTCTCGAACTAAAATACTTCCCTCTCCTGTTGAAACTTTCTGCTGAAAGCTGAAACTGGTGCAGTAAATGCACCTGCTCGGAGTCAGCTAGGCTCGAGACAGCTGAAAAATGAACACCCCTGAGTTACTTTTCAGATGTTAATATGAACACGCTTTATTTAAAAAAAAAAAAAATTGCTCTAAAGAAATGTACTTACCGGATACATAGATGTCTGCAGCCTTGGAGGTGATCCCTGTTGGTGAGCTGTAGCTGTCACTGCGGAGGGAAGTACCTGTTCTGTGCTGGCTCTGGGAGCGAAACTGCAGGAGGTTGTTTCAGGGGAGGGACTTAAGAAGTGTAGGAGTTGAGCCCTCGGGGTGTAGAGATGCACCTGATATTACCCCAGCCCGAAGCTACGATTCATTTGTTTGCGTCCACTGCTTTCATTCAGCGTTACCTCAGCATCTAAGCTATCGAAGAGAGCTCTTGGTGCTTTTGTGCCCTCCAACAACCAAGTTTTGCTCTAACCAGGGTGTCTGTTCCTCCAAGTAGCAATCTGCAGTGTGGGGTCAAAAATGGCTTAGGTAATATACTGAGCTTTTAGTGAGTTTGACTTGTGTAGAAGTGACTCGTGAGCAGTAGAATTGAGTGTACACAGGGGGTAGCAAAGTTTAAAAATAATAATTTTACTTTTCTATTAGAGGCTGACATTTTTTATTGAATGCCTTTGTAGCCTTAATATTCTTACGCTTTTTTTGCTCCCCCCTCTCCATTTTTATTTAAATCTTTTTGTCCTTCATGAGTCTCCTTTCTGAAGGCGGGACTGAACTAACTCCAAGCTTGCTTGCCACAGGAACCTGCCAAAGCTTGCCTATAATCAGCAGTCAAATGTACAGATCCTGTAAGTGGCAAGGAGTCACCTCAGTAAGAAATCGATTATCATGTCCGCGTGCTTGCTGAGGAGCTGTGCAGTTGGGTGGTGAAAGGAGAAGGTCAGCTGATCACCCGCTGATTAGTACTAGTACCTGCTTTTAGTTTCATTTTAGTTAGCGTTTATAAATGACAAATTTATTAGTGTATTTACCAGTAATCTAGTGACATTGCTGAGTTGTTCAGTGAAATAATAACTGCTTGCATACTGGTTGTTAAAAGGAAAATATTTTGATAGTTCTAGCTCTCTCTAAAAATATTCCAGTTACTGAACATAAATACAAAGGGATTTTTGGCTACTAATTGTAATGTTATTGAGACATTAAAAATCATAACCCTCTTGTTTCACCCACTGCTCTACAGATAGACAGATGCAGATTATTGAAACTGTTAAATATAGAAGTATGATGAATTTTATACTTGGCAAAAGTATGGTCTTTTGAATGAAAATTACTAAGGAAATTGTCACTACAAAACCTGTTTAGGCAGTGGGTAAAAGTTGTTTCAAAATCAGTCTCTAAAGAAGTGTCTTAAAAATAATTTTAAAGGTGTGGCCTTTATCTTGGTGGAATGGCTTATGGACATCTGCTTTCCCGTTCAGGTACGCAGATCACCATCCTTCCCCTTGCTGTGCCAGTGTTGTTTTCTGGAAAATTTTTCTGAATATAAGTAATCACTAAATTTAAGGTAGATAGGTGGCTCTTGTGGGTTTTTTAATTGTTTTTTTTTTAATTATTATTATGTTCCTATAATGCAGCTTAGCAGTGTAAGAAGATGTCGTATTACTGTCTAGTTGTTTGTAAATCCTTTGGCTTTAGATGGAATAACAAGAGTGTTTGTAGTTTGCACTTAGTTGTAAAATGTTTCGAAGAAAAAGTAGTATATTGCAAAATTCTGGCTGCAGAGGAAGATCTTGTAATGTCTACATTCAGACCCATTGCTGAAAAGACCTAAGGAGAAAAGTCCTTTGCTTTCTCAGCAGAAGGTGTTACTCAGCAGTCCTCACGCGGCAGTGAAGAGCCTTTCTTTCGTGTCAAAAAGTTTGTGTGCCAGATCAATCTACGTAACTGTCCTCGTTTTTCTTCTGCAAGTCTGGATCATTTTATGTCGCCCGTAGCTGAAGGAGGGGACCATCAGGTTTCTTTTCTTGCATGTGGTGGGGTGGAGGTAGGTTTCCTTGAATGGAATCAGATGAGTTTTTTTGTTTTGAAAGGAAATTGCAATTGCCGGCATCTGGAGGAAGCTATCGAAGGACTCCTTTAATATACAGCTGACTGAACTGGGATAAGAGGTGTCAATACTGGAACTTGGATTTTCTTTCCCCCCTTCTCCCCATCCCTCTTCCCTGATCTGCTGTGTGGAGGGGAGCTGTGATGTCAAGTTGCTCCCTTGACCCAGGGAAAATAATGTTTTGTATCTGGCTACTTCCTGGAAGTTGCTGTTATTAGTCAGGTCAGCTGAAATCAGCTGTGAATAAAGTAGAATTGGGAAAAAAAACCCCAAAACCCCAGCTAATGTAAATGCTTCTTTTCTTGGTGCATGGATGGTACTGAAAATCCAAATCTGGGCGAGAAGATTCATTGGTGGACCCCAGAAAAGGAGAGTGAGAGCTCCTGTTTGTGTATACTTCTAGAAGTAATAAATCTTGATTGCAGTGATGTTGTGTCATCACTGATTTCTGTTAACTCATTATACGTACATCCTCAGTATGAGATAAACTGAACCCAGGCATCTGTTCGTAGCACCCTTTTAGTTCACCTGAGCACAAGTCAGATTAATTAAGAGCACCAGGACTGGCGTAGTAAAATTTGGAATTACTGAGGTTTTTCTCCCAAGTTGCTTTTTTAAAAATGTAATTATTTTTGTATCTCTGGAGGGCTGAAGCTTTAGTTTTGTATCTTCTTTGGTGTAGAATATACTTCTTTGTTCTAAGTTCTGTTTAAATTCAGTATCAAAGAAGTATCGTTTAGCCGTAGTTGAATTTCTTAGGATTAATTACTGTAGCATAAAACTGCCATTCTATAAATGTTATAAATGTCCTTCTTCATGGATTTATGTGGATTTTTTGGCTCAGCTGTAGCACTAAACAGCAAACAAAATGTTGCTAGCAGAAACCATACATACAAATGGCATAAATTTAACCTATTCTTGATACACTGCTTTCCTAATTTTATTTTTCTTTGTGCACTTCAAAATTCCATTCCCTAGGTGTATGAAAGGGTGCCAGCTGTTGCTGTGGTCAACAACCAACCCCTCCGTTGATCAGATAATTGTCACCTTCCCGCTCGAACGCTCCGAACGGCCCTGGTGCCTGAGGTGCTCTGCTGCTGTGGCTTCACCTCCTGGCAGCCAGCACTCTGGTACTGGGAGGATGCCCACTGGTTGTCAGTCATCAGCGGTGTTTCTGTATCTTTCTAGAGATGCCTTACAAATCTGTGAACTAGGGAGTTAAGAAAGCAGAGCGACCATAGGTGAGTGTGAGTAATCTCGTGTAGTTGGTCGCTGAGAGGCGTGGAGCGCGTGAAGCTGAGCTTGCCTCAGAAAGGAAACCTCTTAGAACTGTGTGCCTGGCAGTATTCACTTCTGTCTTTGTCAGATCAGTTGTGTGTCCAGATGTGTGGCTTTGAGCTAAGTGTTCAGGAAGGTCCTTTTTTTTTGTCTTTGATCACTTGAACTGAAGTTATTGACAGATTTTTGTTATCTGTAGTAACATGTTTGGACTAGGTTACTCCACAGCATTCCCAGAAGGGGGCAAATGTGTTTGAATATAATTGCTGCAACTCATGCTGTGCCCCAAAACATTACATGATTCTTGTACTATATTCTCAGGATTGTTTTCTTCTATCCCATATGAATAGTTATTAGTCTTAATGCTTTTCGAATAACACCTTTGAAATGTGCCTTTGTTTTTCATAACTATTCCAGTCTCCAGACTTTGGAGATATGTCTGGGCAGATTACCTTGCTGATGTTTGTGAGCCACTTGTTCATGATTACTGGAGCAAATTATTTGTATGGGAAAAGAATAAAAGCTCAGCAGTTAATAGCAACTGCAGATTGTATTTTTAGATATTTATTGTGGCCTGAACTGTTAGCGTTTGGCCTAGAACTAGGATGATCTTCCTTCTGGTTCCCATCCTCACCCTTGGGCAATGAAACGTCTTGGGGGAAGTAAGGAACATCAGAATTTGAGACTGTAGGCAAAACTATGAACCGTTTATAAGAAGGGGTTTTTAATAACCGTTCTTGTTGTTGCCAGTCATTCTAACAGAGATGTCAAGTGTGCCTTTCTTCAGTTTCTACTTGATGCTCTGGTTATAATTCCCTTTTAAAATTTATTGTTTTTAAAGTCTTTTTCATGCGGAATGCTTTTTCATTTTCTGCTTTGATTTCAAGACTTATGCCAGAGATTCTGAGACAGCTCTCTCGCCTAGGTGAAGTTTTTCTCATAGAAGCCAGTAGTAAGAGCTGAGTTACGCCACGTGCGGTTCCAGTGTATATGAAGTCAGTCCTGTACATTTTTCTTTGAGGCATAATTGGCGTTGTGTTGCCGTGATGCCACTCTCCTGAAGAAAGCAGTGAGGCATAGAATGAATACTCCTAGACTGAAAATATTTTTTGCGTTCAGTTATTCTTTGAAACGTGTCAAATTTTGTAAAGATTTATGTGATTACTATGTGTTGTCTACTATTGAAATAATTTTGAAAAGTGGGGACTATAAGCCAGCAAGTGAAATCTGATGTTTTATTTTATTCCGTTAAAAAAATACTAACGCTGCAATTCTTGAATGGCAGTTTGTTGGTTATGTTTTTGAATTTGAAATCATGTGTTACTGTTTAGCTGTAAAATTTCAGATCTTTTTGGAACAGATCATGCAGTGAAATTTGCATTTAGGGAAAACTATTTTTTCCTTTTTTTTTCTTCTTTTTTTTTTTTTTTTAGCAAAACGGCCAGAAGTCATTTAAAATATTATCATCTGATGGTGTATTTGTGTGAATTTCTACATTTGGAATTGCAGCACTCCTAAATGAACCATTTCTTACTGTACAGCATATGTCAGGGCCAAAAACTTACATTTCAGTGTGGTTTCAGTATGATTTCACATCTTTTGTTTTGTGCTGGTTTTGTGGTTTTGTAGGCTTCAGACTATTATTTCTAGGGGTTTTTTATTTAATTGGGTGGGGATAAATACTAAACAAACAAGAGAATCCTAGTTTACTTGAATTTCTGGTTTGCCTGTGAAAGGACGTTATTAAAATTTCTCTTGATGACAGCATCGTATAAACTTTCTAGCTAATAAGGTGTGTCTTATACAGGAACATGAAGCTTCCTAGGTGTCGGTAGTGTGGCAGTGGTGAGACTGAAAGTGTTCGGTGCTAAACCCTCTCAAGGGCTTGCGGACCACTGAGTAGTGGCAGCTGCTCTGCGGAGTGGCTAGGGGCCGAAACCTGCTCTGCTGAAAGCCAGAGGAAGTCCCGCAGATGAAATCGGTTGCAGATTTATTAGTATTTCATGGTCAAAGATAACATGCTCTTTTTGTTTGTTTGTTTGTTGTGCAGTATGTGATCCTGTTTTTGCTGTAAAAAGATATGTTTACGGTAAGGTTGGAAACATTTGCATCGCTGAATGGTAAGAAAAGGAAGCCAGGGAGAAAAGATTGGAAGAACTCTGTGGTTACACTTGCAATGAATTAGTGCTTATTTTGGGAGGATTCCAGCCAGGAAGGCGTTATTTTTGATCTGCCTGCCTTCTTATACACCCTTACCCCTTCACAGTGAATAGAGTGAAACAATCTAACAGTCCCTCTCTCCTTTTCAAACTGTGGCGACAAGGAAAGCAGCGTTTAAACAGAAGGCAGTAATGCTGAGAAGACACACAGATACTGGCTAAGCCAGAGGTCTGATGCTTGTGGGTCAATGCAAGTGATCCAAATCTTGAATTTGATTTTTTCTAAATCTCAGAATAAATGGAAGGGGTAGAAATAGAGAGAGTGGAAGAAACCCAACTGAAGAAGAACCAGACTTTATTTCTTCTGCTGATAAATTGCCTTCAGAAGAAAAGAAGCAAAAAAGCGTAAGAAGAAAGTAGGGAGCATCGAAGTCTGCAGTGAAGTGCTGTTAGTGAGGGGGCTGAGGCAGATTTGAGAGGGGATGCGTCTCGGGGTTCAATGACAAAATCCGTGTGCTTTTTAGCTCTTCAGAGGGGTCAGACACAATGCTACCGGTATCCAAAAAGATGCTGGCTGGGAGAAATACTTCGTGTATTATTTCTGCTGAATGGTGAGCATGTTGTTTAAATAGGAAACACTGGTTATTTCAGTTGACGTTTTTTCTCTGTTTTAAAAATGTCCCATTGTCAAGTATATTTTTGGTGAAAAGTTTGTATGAAAGAAGTATCTTGTGCTGTCAGCAGGTTTCAAATAGGTGCAGCTAATCTCAACAGCAGTTGCTATGGCTTTGAAGGAATATCTCTGTGTGTATGACTTCTGCGATGCTAAAATTCCCTCAGCTTCTGTTGCAAATATTAATTTGGTTAGAGTGGATACGTGCTCTGTGGTAGTACCAGATTATCTGTGTTTGTGGTACAGAGGATGCTTGCATATTTGCTAACATAGATAAGAATTGGCATTACTGTGTATTTTATCTGAGAGTACAGAGAATGGTGCTTCCTGATATTTATATATAGCTTGATATACTTTAAAAAAAACAAAGTCTGAAAAACTCTACACACAATGAAAAAAGGAGCTTTTTGCTTGTCCAGTTTCACTGTGCAATTTATTAAAAGAAAAAAAAACAAAAAACAAAAGCCCTAACAAAAAGTGAAAATAGTATTGCTTTCAATTGTGTTCTAGAAAAAAGGTTTAGCTTGGACTAAGATTTAAATCGTCTTGTAGAAATCTGTTATGTCGCTTCTTAAACTTGTTTGCACACTCGGTTTTTAAGGCTTGCCTTCTGTGTTTCCATATTCCAGAACCCGCTGTTTGATACTGATTTGCAGCTGCCAGGGTTTTTGGGGGAGGACACATCAGGAAGTCAGGCTCCTGAAATCTGTTTGTCTGTTCTGTCGTGGTAGCGAGTTGTGAGGCTTTGGGCAAGATTCCAGGTACTTTTCATCATAGATGCAGGAAGAAATGAAAAAAAGATCTCCCTGTCTTAGGTGGACTCTTAGAGAATAGAGAACACCCAAACCTGAAAGGCTGGTTACAGAAGAATTCCTGTTCTCCAACACCCAGGTGAACTTTAAAAATTATGCGTGGTCTTGAAAATAGTATTTTAAAAAGTTATAATGCATATGTCACTGTAATAGTTTTCAAATTAGCAAGGAAGCATTATAAATGGTGCCTTTTTTTTTTTTCACTAGCCAGCAGGTATGAGCAAGAATACATGCCATAGCTGAAGCTGTAGCAGGAAAGGTCCCTCCCCCAGCGCAGCTGGGAAGTGGTATAAATACTAAGCAGGGAATAAATGACAAGGAGTTGCTTCTAGCTTTTTCACTGTAGGGTTTATCTCGCTGTTGCACAACGTTAGCCTAAAGGTTGGGGTTTCTTTGGTGATTTTTCTTTCCTGACATGCAGTGTTAGAAGTTTAGAAAATTTCTATACTCCTTCAGAGCAAGTAATTTGTTTGCTTAGTAGGATTCCTTCATAAGCCTGTTTCTTCATGTCCTTAAACTGCAGATTGCTACTGGTGAAGTCAAAGGAAGAGCTCTGTTAGCTGTAAACTCATATGAAGGTCTCTAGCATGGCCTTGGGCGTGAGTGGGTAGGTGACTCCCCGAAATACTCAGCGCAGCGTTTCAGAGAAGGTAGACCAGTACTGCCCTAGGTCAGCTGCAGGCCGTTCCACGTAGCCAGGTCGGGCTGCTTGAAGACTGGGAGTTTTTAGGGCTGCGTTACATAATGATGTTGAGATAGACTGGCCCAAATCCAGCTCTGTCTGCTTCCTCGCTGGCCCCTTGCCACACCCAAAAGCTCACACTAATTTCAGTGTCGTAGCATTTCTGCAAACCTGCCATTAGTTTATTGAAGCAGATACCTGGGAAATGAGAGCGAGCGTCCATTTCTTTTAAATACTGTATTTAAGCAATCTGAGTGGTATCGAACAGCAAGTCTTCGGCAGAGCTGTAGTTAGAATGCAGTTCTTCAGGGCAGCATCCACCTTACCCAACAATCCCTTCTCTCTGCCTGAAAGCCAGTCTTTGCATGACATATTTTCCTCCCTCAGCACCGAGGCAGACTACAGTCTGCTTTGCTGCCCAGCTGTGATTCATCGCTAGAGCAGGTCTTTCCTGTGTGCTGACTGAGATAGGTCCGTGGAAAAAAATATCACGTGATCAGATAATTAAAGACTCTCTCAATTCATTACGTAGTGAGAGACTGAACTGAGATTGCAACCAGACAGACACAGCCCTTCATAGTCACGGGTTAGAGAATGCGTGTTTGGTGTGTGGATGTGCATATATAGAGCCTTATGTACCTGGGTCGGTGTGAAGGATTGTGAGAAAGTTATGGCAGCTGAAGAGACTTCAGCTGTTAAATTCTCACATATCTTCTGAGCATGCATGGACTGGGATGCTCTTCCCTTCTTCCCTGGCAACCCCCAAACTAGGTCAAACCTGGGTGCAGGAGGGCGAGAAGAGCGGCTGCCTGCCGAGAGCTGCCAGGCACTTGCCCTACAGGATGCGACGTTGGGGAACTTCACAGAACCGTGGAGAATTTTCCGGCAGACAAAGCAGCGCATGCGTTTTGTGGTCCTCACTGGGGAATTTACCCTCTGGATGAAATAGTCCTCCAAGAGTAAATTCTGAAGTAGACAGCTTGTATAGAAAATGAGAACAAATCATAAATGACTGGCAGAACTTTAAGCAAATATTTATTTCTGATAATGGGCCTAACCTGAAATTATCTGTGTTTGCATCTGTGTTGATACGTGAAGTGTTAGTATAACAGCCCTAATGAAGTTACGATTGGGACCTGCCTCTTTCCAGAAGAGGTTAGAGTGCCCTGTAAGAGTATGTGGTCTCACATCTGGAATTCTTTACATCGACAAGCCAGAGTCCTCTTTTTAGCCTACGAATGACAGTGATAGGTGTGCTCTGTGAAACACGGGAAGCTGACATCCTGCAGATACGGCTGTCCGCGCTTGTTTTTTAATGCCTGAGGCTCACAAAGAGGATGAACCTACCCAAAGGATGCTTCTGCGATGAGTTGGTTTCATTGAAGAAAAATTTGAAGAATAAAATTATTATTTGTTGTATTGATATATTCCAATTCCTTAATTGGAATGTTCTTACTGCTCCTGCAGTGACTTTGTGTATGATACTTCCTTCAGTAATAGCAGACATCTGTTTTTGGGCAATATTTTTCTCTTCTATTTTATAATTCTAAAACAGAAGGTTTTGCAATATCGTACTTATTATTTGAGAAGGCTTCTCTGCATAAACAGTCCATATAAAAATGTCAGACTCATCTAAGAAGTAACATTAGTTTAAACTGTTTTGAGTGGCCTATTTTAGGTTTAAACTAAATTTAGGCAATTCTTAATTAACTTGAGATCCAGTGAAAATCTGTTTTAAATGAAATAGGGTTGACATGAAATTTTGCAATTTTCTTTTGGAGACAAGACCTAAGGCTAAGGAACAGGTTTTTGTTGTTGTTTGCTTGGCTGGTTGTTTAATGGCTGTATTTGTACATTTTATGTGATAAACATTGAAATAAATTTTAAAAATGACAAGGTGTAGTTAAAGTAACGTAGGGATCCTGATGGCGCATGTTATAGTCGAGATTTGTGTCAAGTATGTTTCTAAAGGCACTTTTTTAAAGGAATAGCAGGAGGCATTTTTATTTACGTCCATGTGGCCTTTCAGCGTACAAAGGCTTCCGTAAGTTCTCTGAACCAGTTGTTCAGCGTCCCTCACCTGCACCTGAAGGGTGCTAAGCATCGGGCTGTTCAAAATCTGTGTTTAGAAAGCAAAATAGCTGTGCAGCCTGTCTGCAGCAGGAGAACTGGCATCTGCTGGGTGGTAGGCTGCGAAGCCGGGAGCTGAGCCCGTGTTTTCAGGAGGCTGGAGCAGAGAGCTGTCACAGCCTGCCGCTCTGCTGCGAGGTGGGGCAGGGTGGAGCCTGGCAGGTGCTTCCTAATGCCTCGGGGCTACAGGTAAAGGTGCCCGTGTGTGCTGGAGCGCTCCGAGACCTCAGCAGGTGGATATTGTTTTCATAATTTGGTGGAGTGGACAGTATTCATCCTCTGTTTTTAATGGCGGACTTGTAATGTAGATCTGTGAAAGAAATGGTAACTTTTAAAGTTAAGTAACACTGCGGGTCTGCTCCTTGTTGTATTTCCCAGCCCCCTACTTTTAAATAAAAAAGGCATGTTCATAATTTCGAAAGTAAAAATATGTCTCTGCTCTTCCAAACTAAAAGAAGTTTCTTCTGGAAGATTTTTTTCCTGAAGCTTTTTTTATTTATGTGGGGTTTTTTTTATAAATTTATTTTAGGTATGAATTCAGCATGATTTTAAATCTGAAAAATTGAAAGGATATAGAGCGGTATAATAAAATACTGTGACCACACTGAATATTTGAGAGATGGTTAGAATGGTGAATTGCAATTGCGTAACAAATACAAAATACAGAAGCCAACTACAAAGCTTTGAACTTCATTGCTGCTTTGTGTATCAAACAAAGCTCTGGAAGACTATGAATGTGAACAGTTTAAATCAGAGAAAAATGCTAAATGAAATTTCACTTAGTACTTTGTGTTTAGACTGAAGATGAAAAGTGTACATGAGAGAATGCGAACTGGGAATCTGTCAAGCTGTGGATGAGGAAGGTCTTTCCCAAGATATTTCCAGTTACAGGGGACTAAAGCCTACAGCTGGCTTTGCGCGTGCGGCCCCGTCGTGGCTGCCTTCAGCCGGGCTCCGCTGACGCGGCAGGCAGCCGCAGCGGGAAGAACCCTGCACTGTGCTTGAAGAGCTCCAGGGTAAAGAACGAAGTGAAACCTGGAATTTTTGGCAATGTTTCTTTTGTTTTTTTTTAGGATTCTTAAATAGCAGCAGAAAATGTAATGCTGGACCCGCTTTCTCAGACACACAAGCATTTGTCAGGAGCAATTTTTTTATGGTATTTCCCATAGTCCACGGTTCATCAGTAACTGATCTACCAGTGAGAGGATGAAAGCTTTAACAGCTGAACCCGAGATCTGTATTTCCTTTTCTGTAGTTATAGTATTTGTATTTACTTTGCCCGTTCTGCTGTGTACTTTGTTTTCCCCGTTTCTTCCACCTTCTCAGTGTCTGCTGGTGTATCCTGCTGTTGTGTTCTCCCCACCCCCCGTGCTCTCTGGGCTCCTCGTTTCTCTTGCAGCAGCAATGCTTTGAGGCCCAGATGCAGGAGCAGGACATCAGAAAGGTGTGAGGCCAAAGGCCTGCTGCGAGGGGATGGGGAAGGCTTGGTCGAGCTGCGCAGGGTGACAGTGCTGCTGTCCCGGCGTTTCTGTAGGCTCTGCTGTTAAAGACCCTGGCAGCATCACCCCTGTCTCTGACAAGCCAGCTGCCATTCGGTATTGACCCAATTATTTGGGAAATCAATGCCCTGAATTGAAAAAACTTTTTGTTTCTTGCATGCAGATGGTACCAGTGTGAGGAGCTACATGGAGGCCTTCTTCCACATTCCCTGCAGTGCCAGGGAGACGGGAGCGCGCTCCCAGCTGTCGGAAGCAGCCGGAGGATTCGCCCCGTGCTGCAGGAACTCTGCAGCAGCTTCGCAAAATTGCCTTTGGCATTAGTTTTAGTGTTCCTGTAGAACCAGCTAATTCCATTTTTTTCATCAGTTGATGCAGCATTTTTCAAAACAAGCTAGTCAACATTTTTAAACATTTTTATTGCAGTGTCTTTCAGAGCTGGGAAGTGCCCAACTCTCCATCCATCTCTGCTACACCATTGTTCCTGAGTGGGAATGGCTTGCTTTCCCGTGTAGTGTTTGTGCTCCTAACAGTCACATCTTGTCCATCCCTCTCATTACTGCTGTATTTTCTTTAGTAGGTTAAAATTAATTTAAATGCCATTTTAACACTTTGCTACTCCAGTTGTGGTGCATTTTTGTTTTGTTTTGGTTTTTTTTAAGTAGGAGGCATACAGTGATGTCCTGTACATTGAATTTCAATTATTTTGTGATTATATCCATTGAAGTATATCCAGGCACAGTTTTCTAATGAAATACAGTTCAGTGATCCCATTTCTTGTTCAGTGGGATCACCTTTTGACAAGTATTTTGTAAGGAAAAAAGATGCATTTGATAAATTTGATACAAGAAAAAAAATCGAGAGAGAAATTGTTTCTTCTTTCTAGAGGCAGTTGTTTCTACAGACATTATTGATTTATTAGAGACATGCCATCTGGAGAGAGATGTATTCAAATTACATATCTGGATTTGCAGATACCAGGAGAAAGCCCTCTGGGGAGCCTTGCATACATGTAGTATTTCTTAAACTGTCGCAGTACGTTACTAGAATTGTGTAAGAGAATTCTTTAAGTATTTGGAAGCTGTATTATCTGTAGAAAAGTGTTACTGGCTGCTGCAGTTTTGATGGAGATACACACATGACAGTGAAATCCTGAATCTACTTGGTTTCCCAAGCTTATTTTTGTCCTTCCTTATAATAACAGTACCTGTGTTACGAGGCCTTTGTGAGGAGATGCTGGGATCTTCATTTGCCTTTACCCCTGTTTTACTACTCTGCTTTCTATGTTTTCCCCAGTGTGATTTTAGGCCTTTATTGGCTAAAACATAGTCCAGTGTAACTTTAATAGTCTGGGGTTTAGTTT
This sequence comes from Opisthocomus hoazin, assembly GCF_030867145.1. Classification (NCBI taxonomy): domain Eukaryota; kingdom Metazoa; phylum Chordata; class Aves; order Opisthocomiformes; family Opisthocomidae; genus Opisthocomus; species Opisthocomus hoazin. Next base: position 12,519,963 of record NC_134434.1, on the reverse strand, counting down.
AGTTGCTGTTAAATGTTGGCCTGTGTTTGAGTGTCCCTCCCTGTCCCCCCATCCCAGATAAGCCCAACAGGAAATCAGAAGGCACTTTCCCAGGGTGGCTGTCGGCTGGTTTTGTCTTCAGTCTCTCTACCAGGTCTCATGAGGCAGCATGTGCAAATTTGGGCATTAGAATCAATGAAAGTGTGGTAGAAGTACATTTGGAAGTGCAGTGCATGATTCCATGTTGCTGTTCAGGATGCCGATATCTCCATCTTATTGCCTCACCGTCCAACAGAAACTGATATGTTGGCGAAATTGATGTAATGAACATGACTGATGGGAGGAAAAAAAAAGACAAGACCTTGACTTGTTTTTCATACCCAGTTTTCCTTCATCAGAGGCTTCTGGTCTTGCGTCAGCTCATTCTGTGCTGTGGAGGGGCGTGTAGCTGGCACAGTGGCTTTGGATCTGGAGGCAGCAGTGAGCGTAAAGCCCCGCTGTTTGCCCGTCCAGGTGACGCTGCCGGTTTAGGCGCATCCCGTCCGTACGGTCTGTGCAGTTTGGCAGTGCTCGTAGGTGTGCTGCGCTGGAAGTTGCTCAGAATAACAGCTTTACGGGCAATAAAATATTAGAGCTTCCTTGCTTAATGCAAGAATGATGTCAAACATGTCACTTTGAGTTAAGAGTTTGCAAAATCTGTGCTTAAGTCCCTTTCAAGATTGAGATATTGCTGATTTGCAGGCATTGTTAACTGAGAGGAATTTGTCATATTAGGACATTTACCGTGATAAATGTTGCCTGCTCATAGATTCTTTTATTTTGTGGTAGTTACAGTATTTTTTTCTAGTGATGGGTTTTGCTGTGATAATTATAGTCTTGTTACTTTAAAAAAAGGACACTTAAAAATTTTGCATTTCAAAATTACTTTGACTTCTGAACATGTATCACTAAGTAATAAGTGATATCAGTGTTACTTCTTACATAACCCCCTTGCTTTAATCCTCATTGAATTATATGTGAATGGAATTAAAAAATAAACTGCTGCTGACAAAGAAACAAAACAGTGTATTAAAATAAAAATTCATCTTTCTAATCAACTTCAAAATTAGCACATATTGAGAGCCATGCTTACTTTTCTTTCAGAACACACAGCTTCACCCTGTGTCTTTTCTCTAACGATCACTGAATGCTCTGATACCGCTATGTGGTCCTAATTGTTGCTTTTGTGTGTTTTTTTTAATTGAACAGTTGTTCCTGTCATTTTGAAAGCGCTGACATACGACGAGAAGAGGGGGGCATGCAGCGTGGGTTCCAACGTGAGAGACGCAGCGTGCTACGTGTGCTGGGCCTTCGCTCGTGCTTACGATCCTGCAGAACTGATCCCATTTATTAATCAGATTTCAAGGTAGGTTGTGGCAGTAAGAAACGGAGCTACTTACAGGTAATTTTAAAAATCTATTCAAAATCAGGAAGGAGCTAAAAGTTAATCCAGTAGTCTAATTCTGTATCTTCTAAAAGTTAATATTCTAGGAGTCTGCTGCTCTGTATTGAAGACATTTAAAATCGGGTATTGACCAAAAGTGATACATCCATTTAGGGGAAATACCTTCGTGCTTTAAAAGTTGCTGGTGTCTCCCATATAACGTGAATGAAATTCGTTCAGTATCTCCGGATATTGTTTGCTAGGGAATGGATATTTTTGTTTCTTTATGATAATGTTTAATAAAGTTCTTTGATTCATGGTAACAGATATGTTGGATATCTTAAACAAGAACAGGGGGAGGACGACATGACAAACGATACCTCTGCCTTTCCATGTAATTGTTGAAGTCTAAAATTTCTTTCTATTGCGGTATGATGCAGTTGAACTTTTGGGATTGAAATGCATCTAAATATTTCCTTAGCAAGTGTGAGAACTTCATTTCCTTCTGTGTATCTGTCATAAGAAAAGCAAATGAAAATCCAAAGAAATTCCCAGTAAATAGATCTGGAGAAATCACTGGAGGCTTTGTTGGGGGGGAGGGCACAGCACGTTTGTTGTCTGCCTGTCCTCCTGCTTTATGGTTAGCTCGGCAGAACAGGTTCAGGACGTTTCAGAAGAGTTGGAACCTTGGTGGAGTAGGGGTAGAAATAACAGACCCCTCCAAAATGGGGAGTTGCTTCGTGGAGTCGTAAAGAGCTGGAAATATTAGAAGGGAAACTTACGGAAGAAGTTACTTCTTAGCTTTTCAGGTGAACGCTTGTTTCGAATGATCTGGGAGTTTCGGATTTTGTCAGATGGGTGTTGTGCAAAGAGTAGAGCGTGTCTTTACGGACCAGGTTACACCTTGCAAGTTGGGCAGGTTAAGTCCAAAAGAATAAACTGCACTTCAGTTCTTCTCTCAATAGCCATTTCAGAGCCTCCTTGTTCTTCCTACAATTTACAGTTTTTGGTTGAAGTGTCCAATGCGAAGATTATTTCGAGTAAATAACAAAATCACTTCCAGTTTCTAAAAGCGGTAAGAACTGGAACTCTACAGAGTGACTCTGAATACTTGGTAACATATCACTTTTGAATAATGGAGTTTTCATTATAACAAATAAGAGATTTTAGTTAAACTTAACAAGTACATGAGATTTTTTTTTCTCTTTTGATACCTTCTGTTTTTATAGAGTACTCCAGTCCAGAGTGACCATGGTACTAAACTCTACTTATGGTTGGACAGAAGCGCATGCACGTGCTTCTTTTTCAGTCTGTGGTTTCTGTTTCAAAAGACTTTCAAAAGTAACATTTTCAAAAGATTCCCAAATCAAAATCTGCAATGTTGCAGTGGTGGACTGGAACTTGGTGCTACTTTGCACTTAATACTGATGATATTTTTGCAGATACAAATTGGTTTTACCACCTTCTTTTTTCTTTCATCTCGTGCTTTTCCTGTTTGCTCATGGGATTCTCTCTTTAGCGTGTAGTCTTTCGTTGGCAGCACGCTGGCTGACATTTCATAGTGTCTTTAATGGGTGATTTGCACTGCAAACAGAGGTAGCTTCTAACGGTTTCTTGGCAGACTTTTAGTACAACCTTTGATAGCAGCAACTCGGGCAGTTTTGTCTCCATCGGAGGCATTTTGATCAGTAGTCATTTAGTATTCTCTTTTTTTAAAGAAGATGTGTGGACTGCACAGTGATTTGTGGTCTGGGTATGTGGTTTAATTTCTAGGGGCTGCCTTACTTCCAGATCGCTGACAGAACTACTTCAGTCTCATCCAAAAAGCCTTGTTTGGAAGCAGAGGATTACTTACTTAGCTCAGCAGGGTCCCAAAGAACATGTTACGTTTCTTCCTTGTTTTAAACCTGTTTTTAAAGTTATTTGGGACAGTTTGTGAGCCCTACATAAACGTCTTTATTCACTGATCCTGGTGCACTGTGACTGGCTGGTCTCTGCTGTTCTCCAGCCTTGTATCCTCGCTTTCCAGCGCTGAGCCTTTAACGCAGGTCACACAACAGTCTCTTATCTGTGTGGTACTTGCTCCTGGGTTTTTTGGAGACCTTGATTAAATCTTTCTGTCCAGGAACCTGCTGTCAAATTTCTTAAGGCCAGACGCTGTTTTTCTCTCTTCTTTTTTTAAGCTGTCATGTCTTTTCTTCAAAGTGAGCAGACAAAAAATTGTAAGACATCTTCGCCTTGTGTCTCTGATAAAGCAGTTTCATGTTGTTTTGATGATGTTCCATCTACAATACTGTTGATACTAAAGGTGAAGAGTCTTGTAACACCAAGCTGTGCTAGAGCATGGTGCCATCCACTTTTTCTGCGTGACATTCAGAAAGAGAATGTGGCGCTCCATAAAAGACCTGCTTCAGTTAAGCGTGCTAGGAATAGGGATATTTGCCATGGCAAGTTATTGAAGAAATACTTGATTTTGAAGGGTCATATTTAATTCCCTTCTAGCTGAGTTCATGGTAAATTATATTTAGTATGAAATTCTTAATATAAAGGTACCTAAAGACATGTTTGCGGCGTGAAATAGTCATGTGATTATGTCTTGGGTTATATTTGTATTTTTAATCTAACCAGCACAAGTAATGGTAGCAATGAAGCCACAGTGACACCCATGACCAGGATGTTAACAAATGTTTCTAGCAGGCTGTTATCAGCTGTGCAGAGTTATTTACTGCTATCTTTAAACTCACAGGAATACGTTTATATTCTCGCTGTGAGCAAATCTTCAGGATGAGCATAGCCATACCAGTACCAAAGTCTGGTTCAGAACTGGTGCTTCTGTAGATTTGGTCAGCAGCCTTATGAAATAAATCCTCTGCTTCCATTGTCTCACTTATTTGAGCAACTTTATTGTTTCTTTTAAGGTCTGGCAAGCGTTTTCCTTGTGAAATTTAAAAAACTGTGAGTGTGTAAGCCTTCTATTTATCAGAATTCTGGTCTGTTCTGTTCATAAGAATTTTTCTTCTTCTCATGATGATTTGAGCAATACTTTTTTTTTTTTTCTGCTTTCACCCTAGCATGGTGCAAAACAATATTGTTCTCCATGTGTTAGATGCAAGCTCACCGTTTTGATTTTACGTGATCTGTGGTATTTTGTTTGGCTGTCACAAAGCGGTTAGTGGGAACTTGTGGACAGGTATGAAGGAGAGAATGTTTCTGAAGAAGCTCCTGTCTTTAAGCTTGCAGAATGTTCTGGAAACGAATTGTTCTTTTCTTTTTAGGAAAATGGCTAGTGGAAACGATTGATATCTTCTGTGTGTGGTAGTAATACCAATTAACGCTGTGGCTGTGCCAGCTACAACTTCAATTGTTTGGAGTGAGTTGGTGGAGTGGAGAGAAACATAAGGTGGGTGGCAGGGGGGAAGCTGAGAATTGCTTAGGATCAGTCACAAGGTGTTGGGTTCGTTTTCTACAAGGCTGCACAGTATTTTAGCAAGTGTTAACACTGTATCAAGGCTTTACTTAACAATCTTTGTAGTTAACTTGGCCATACCTTTTCTAAATATAATCAACTCTTGAAGGTAGAATTGCCACTCCGAAGAGAAACGGTGAAAAAAAATATTCAAATAAAGTATGACACACAGTTTCACCTATTGTGTCAGCAAGCCGATAATTACATACAGCTTTTTTTTAAATCTAGCCTTAGGTGTGTCACTGTTTTACTTAAAGAAGAGTCATACTTCTAGCCACAAGCAAATTGTTGCTACCCTTAAAAAATGCAGAACTCAGCATCTTGAAACAAAGTACATAATATCCATTGTGAGCTGAATTACACAGCAAAACCATCTGCCCATGTAAGAATACAAACTATTAGATTCTTACAGGAAGATAATAAATCATTTACCCTGAAAGGAAAGCTACTACCCCCTTAAAACCGTGTAGTGAGTGATTTGGATCCGGAGCTGTTTGCTTTGCCTGGGTGCTGGAAGCGGCGGCGGGTTTGCGCGTCGTTCAGGTCCCCAGCAGTGCTGTCGAGCTGGCTGGAGGAGCGCGGGGAGCGGCTGCTTGCTACGCTGGGCCTCGGCAGGCGAGGCACTGGTGCCAACCAGAAGGGGTTGAGTTAGACAGTGAGCTGCTTCACCTCTTGCTCCTGCTTGGCGTGGCCTTTGGCACACGTTAGTGTGAACTCACCTGGGTACCCAACTGTGGAAGAAGTATGCTGCCCGCTGTGGTGCAGTAGTTATGCATCAAAGCAGAGGGGTAATGGGGTGGTGGGTTCCTCCCCCCCCCCACCTGCAAAGTTTTATCATCGTGTAATGGAAAGACATTGTTTTCTGTGTTTTCTGTAGTGAAAGAACATAAATATTTCACTTTTGACTAGTGAAAAATCAGCTTAAATTGCACAAAGTCAGGGGTTTTTAGTAATATTTGTGACAAGGCTTTGAAAGAAGTATCTGTCTCCATATTCAGTGATAGCTGTTTCTTCTCTGCTTTCTCATGGATGTGGTTAAAAAGCGCTGAAACTGTCAGATCTGTAGATCATAGATCAGCCCTTTTCCTTCCTCACCTTACTACTCTTCTTTTAAGGAAAAAAAAAAAAAAGATACAGAACACTTACTAGAAATAGTCACCCGAGAGAGTTTCTAATAGTACTTGCTCTTATTTTTACATGGCAATATTTTTTCCTTATCCATATTTCAACAAGGTACACTTACTCACATTTGCTTGCTTATTTTTTTAAAGTCCAGTTAAACTGGTTTCTAAAACCTTGCCTGATCTATTCAAAATACAGGACCATAAAAAGAAAATTCTTGGTGAAGTAGATGAAACTTCACTTTTATTGCAGGATAACCTTACTGCATTTTGAAATACTTGTGTGTACTGAAGTTGCTGTTCAAGCATATCTTTATAAAAGGACTACTTGACCGAGATTTTTTTTCTCTCTCCCAGTCCGTACATGCATGCTGTCTTTTTAAATGTACTTATCAGGAAAGTTAAACATGATTTAATAACGTGGAAATACGGCTAATTTGATTCCTGCCCCCTTGGGTGTGGAAGTTACTTTCTGTAAAGCGGCAGGTGCACACTGAGAAGCTGAGCTGTTCTGTTTAGAACCTAAACAAAAAGGAAAACATACTTCTACTCTATTATACAATTATAGTGATTAAATTATTGCTGGCTATCTTAATTATTTGGAACTGTTGCAGAGTCAGAATAAAGTTTCATTTATCTGCCATGCGATGGTGTAGGTAATCGATAAATGAATCATTATTTGGAAAGATCTAATCGCTGTCTCCTTTCAGCAGAACACCGATACAAACAGCGCGCGCAGTGCCGGAGTGCAGGCGGCTTTGGCTTCCCTGCGGTCCTGCCTGGTTCTTGAAGAGGGGAAAAAAAAAAGAGGAAGGTGTGGCTGTGGCTGAATGATGTAGCTCGCTCCAGGGCAAGATTGTCCTGCAGAATTGGGGAAATCTGAAGCATTGCTTTGAGCTACATCTTGCACCATGATGAAATATGGAGAATAGCTGTCGTCTTTTATGTATTTGAATGTTGCCTTCAGAAGAGAGTTGTGTGCCTACTGTGTCTTGCACTGTGTAAAGTTATTTCCCGCAGGGGCATCAGACGCCTTTTTTTTTTTCCTCTCTTTTAATAGCAGTATTTATAACTCCTAAGCATTTTCGTGCTCTTTTCTTTGTGTGTGTTTATTTTAATTTCATCATTTTTCCCAAAAACTTTGGGATTGGAGCAGCACGCTGAAGCTTGTAGGATGTTGGGTGGCTAGCAGAAAGTGTAAGAGCTGAGTGTGAGCTGGGATAGAGAGACTGAAACAGTGTGCAGTATGGAGGTGGGAATGGTCACTGCATTTCCCCTTCGCCTCAGACCTTCTCCTTGCCTAGATAAACAGGAGGAATTAAACCCGAGACTGCAGTCGGAAGGGCTTTTTCCCCTAGCAGCCCTGGCTGAAGCAGCCTCTTCCGCTTGCTCCCCGACCTGCGCTGCTCCAGCAGTTGGGTATAGCCCAGCTGCCTGGAATGAAGTGAGTGGGGGAGCTGCTCTGGTGTTAGAAAAGCTAGCAAAGGAAAAATTAATTGAGCCTGGGTCTGGTTTCGTTATGCAGCTCACTGTGTAGCCACTCCAGTCGGGGGACTGGCACGACTGAAGAGGTGCGAGAAGGTCTCTGGCAGCAGCAGCTCTCAACACCTGGGTCGACTTCGGTCTCGCCTCCTTTTTTAACCTTCTTGGATTGTTCAAAACCATTTTGCTTGTGATGATTACTATGCCTTCCCTCATGTGTAGGGAGGAGAGTTTTCTGCCCTGTTACAAGTTAGACTTTTCCCTTTTTTGGGCTCAGGAAGGAAATTTTGGTTTTGTGCCAAATTGGCAAGAGGTTTGAGAGTTTATTTTTTTTCTTCCCACAGCTTCGGGGTGGTATGCTTGCATGAATAGTAGCGAGTTCTCAGAGGTTAGCAATAGGATAAGCTGCTTGTGACTAGTATACACTAGAAGTACCTGCTGCAGGTGACAAAAGAAATTCAGATTTATTGTCTGGTACATCTGGTGCTTATAAGGAGAGGGCATTTCTGATATTTCTGTTTTCTGATGCCTATCACTTGGCTGGCTGCTGCTCTCTGATTCTTTCTGCCTTGTCGGGGGAAGGAAATGAGATGGGTGTTGGGCTGAGAAGCGAGCTGCTAACCTACTTTGAGTCCTTTTAACTTTCCCTGAAGTCAGCGAAGTGAGTCCTTGGGGGAGAGGGGAAGGGATAGAGAAGAAAGGGAGAATTATTAGTTGACTGATAGAATTGCCACTTGCTTTTTGAAGTCCGTTTGTGTTTATTGTACACTTAACTGCTTGTGCATAGAGGCTAAATATACCTCAAGGAACTACAGAAGGTGTTTCATAGAGACTGCAAGATGCAAAGCCGTGCTTTGCTCTACCTGTTCGTAGTCAGGTGTGGTACGTTTCAGGCAAGTCAAGACATGATTCTTTAACCAGCTTAAAAAAAAAATCCCACTTTGTTTGACATAAACAGTTTCTTTATGTTAGGAAATCCTGGTGGAGTATCACATAAACTCCCACGACAAAGCAGACAGGTGAAGACACCTTAGACATGTTTCATCTCAGGCATCTTGCTTTGCTTGCTAATCCCTGGGTTACGGCAGACTGTGCCTGCATTTTCAAGTAGGAATTAACTGGAAAAACTTACTTGTGTAGTATGATAAGTTTAAAATACCTCTATTAAAAGTATTAACATAAAACAGTGACTGCAGCATGATTTATGAATATAATGGGGCTACTGGGGCAACGACAAAATTCATGGGGGTTTTTGTTTTCTTTAAACATGGTATTCAGTTGCAGCAATGAATAACTGGGGTGGCATCACATAGACAGTATGTTGTTTTGCTGGTTTTACTTACACAAGTTTGTCTTAAGGTAGCAGAAGAATAAGAAAAAATGGAGAAGTACAATTTGATTATAAGCTGAAATATTAGCCAGAAACTCTTGTTTCTGAAACTGGTTTCCATTATATTTAATAAACAACATTTTAAGTCTAAATATGAAATTGAAGGAGCAGTATTTATTCTCCAGTAATGGTCTTTTAACATTTCCAGTTTGAAAAGACCGCCTAATCTTTCAAATCAGTATGTTAATATTTAATGTGTTGTGCTCACACTCGTCCCTAAGTGTCCCTTTTGGGTCACTGTTGAGACAGGACAATGGCCTTGGAGGATTTGGGTCTGACGCAGCGCAGCTCTTCAGAAGTGCTCTGCAACACCTAACTTCAGGGTGCCTTTGGCACCGTAAGGGCAGCGCTCTGGGTGCTGAGCTTCCTGGCTGGATGATGGGGTTTTAGGGTTTTTTTTTAATTTGTTTTCTCTGACGAGAACAGTATTGAAATATTGCACAACTGACCAAATGTTTTATCTTTTAGTCTATCTGATCGGAAACAGCAGGCAGAAATTGGCTTTTTTTTGCTTCCCAGGATGATTTTCAACCAATTCCTTAGTTTTGAATGTTCTCTTCTATAGCTAGAACATTTCTGGGAGCTGTTCATATCATTAAAACCATATACTTCTGAAATGTCCTTTCAAAATGATTTTTACGTTTCTCTATGCCAGAGAAGGTGATTAGCAGACCTGGGATGAAGATGATGTATTTAACCCAGCACTTTTTGGACGGTTGGCCAGCTGTGCTGCTTCTTGATGGAGTGCTTCCTCGACGTTTGCTCTGCCAGTGGCTATCGGCTGGATGACCTCCTTTGGTCCTGTCATCAGTTAATGTCTTTGTGGTAGAGAGTATTGCTGTAATTGCTCGTACAAGGAGCAAGAAGAAAGTGTTATCTGTCTTTAGAACAATTTATTGGGGTTTATTTTCATTTCATTCTTGCTTTCTATCTCTTATTTTCCTTAATGGAGATAAACTGAAATTACTGAGGCGATATTGATTGTGCAGTTCAGCGAATTTTAAGGGCAGTGTTCTTCACTGTAGGAAACTTGACCGCCAGTACCCAGGGAAGTTTGATATCATCAGGCTAATTAATATCTTTATGCTAAAGCAAAGCTAGCTTGGATTTACTTTTCAGCCAGTATTTATTTCCTGTTTTGCCTGGAGTCAATAAATAACGTAATGAAGAGCTTCAGAGTTTGAAAGGAATAATTTTCTGCTGAAATGATTCTCCTGAAGTGATGTTTATTTGTCACTGAAGTTAATTGAGTGCTGGAGGTGGATTTCTAAAGCTGTAGACTTTGTGTCCTGGGTTGTATTCTCTCCCTGCTGTTGTGGGGCATATCTTTTACAAGCAGTTCTTTTGAGGTAGAAGACTTAAATTGTGCAGGGCTACCAGACTTCATGCACAGAGAGGTAGTTTTGTATAATCGTGCCTCTGTATCTACAGGTCACCTTTTAAAAAAACTGCTTTGCAATTTATCTTGCAGGTCACTTTTTAGCATGATTTGCATACTGTTTTCTGCTTTTTGTTACTTACAAGATGTGATTGGTCTTGTAGAGACAGCTGCAAGGTTCCATTGCTTAACTTTTAGTTTTGCCTAAGCCTTACATAAGGCTTGCTGTGCATTTGGCTATTGAGAAACTGTATTTTTGAGTTTTAATTTAAAATTGCACTGTATGAGTCTCGGATAAGAGATGATGGTTATGTCCAAGATTTAAACTCCTGCTGTATTTAAAATAGAAAAATTTCTATGCAGTTAAACATATTTGCACACTCCTTAAATTCCTTTGATACAGTAGGATGGCGGTTGTCCGTTTGTGCTATGGAAAGTCCACGGCAAACTGGAGAAACGAGGAAGTAGGTGGTTTGGTCTTGCAGTTATAAATAATAAGCTCATTAGAGGAAATGCTGCATGTTCTGCTTAGAAGTCTAAATGTTGAAATTATGACATTACACATTTCTTCTCATATTTTTGGTACTAATAATCAATATTTTATTTCCTCAGTGCATTGATTATTGCCGCAGTATTTGATCGTGATGTTAATTGCAGAAGAGCTGCTTCTGTAAGTTACCATGTTCTAGCTTATGTTTGTTATTTTTTGTTCATTTACTTTTAATTTGTAGACTTAGCTATGTAGAACTACAGTATATAAGCAATATATTGTGATGTGAGAAGAAAAAGTGCTTTTTTAAATCCTTAGAAGTATGGTGTGAGTTTAGATTTGAACTTATATAATCCACAGAGCCACATCTCGATTTGTGGCCACAGTTCACAGTCTGCTGTATTGTTCTCATGATGGTTAAGATAAAGTGTCTAAGAAAGAGCTATTTAGCATTTTCTAGTTGCAATATGAAAGACAAAAGGGTCATACATAATATACAAACATTATATCTTTTTCAAGTCACCAAGCTGGTAAGTTTTGTGAAGTTATACTTGTCTAATTGTTCATCTACTGTTACTCTGTGATTGTGGTCAGCTGGAAATTTCGAGAATAATATCTCTCCTTCAAACATATTTTCAGTTATTCTAGAAAACTCCTTCTGTTGGACTGGGAATTTTTAAAAGAAAGTGATAAATCCATTAGGCAGATATTGTTATGTAGTTAATAGGACTGACATCAAAGTAGATTAAGTGGAACGTTTTTGTAGAAAATATTTATGCTGTTGAGAATTGAAAAGAATGTGTGATTGTTCTGAAAAGGAGGGAATTTATGGTGGAGAGGTTACAGAATTTGAGAGGAAAAAAGAACAGATGTCTTTGAGAATTGAAGTCACTGTGTTGTATGTATTGAACGTGCTTTCTTAAAAAAAAAAGAAGAGTTGTCTGTTTCAACAGATAAAATATTATCTTATGCAAGTGTAAAAAACCCCACCTTGTAACTGTATTAACTCAAACACAGGACCAGACAATGCCCATCACAGAACCAGGTGTCTCTGTTCCTAGGAGTAAACATCACTGTGGTGCATTTAAAAAACACAAAAAAAAGGCGGTCTTTGCAACGCGCAAATGAATTAACCAGGTCGGTCTTATTTTTTCACTGAAATTTTGAAAGCTAATGCATTTATAACAGAAGAAGGATTTCTCAGGGATACCTGGGTAGCATCCTTATTTTTCCTAACTGCACCTCTCTGAGAGTTTAAGAAGTTAACTGAAGCTGCAGCGTAGTTGCTGGGGCAGTGAGTCAGTTGCTTGTGTAATCGCGTCACACATCGCTTTGTCTAAATAGGTTAAAACCACGGCACAGCAGCCAAGATGCCGTAGATCACTGAGTACTGATAGAACATAGTCTTTGCATACTGTACAGCTAATGGACAGGAGCAATGCTACTTTCCCCCAAACTTCAAATCCTAAATTTTAGAAACTGTAGAATTTGCTATTCTTGGCTAATTAAGTCACTTTATTCACATAAAATCCTTAGAGGAAGACAAAAGTAGCTTTGATTTCCTGAGAACTGCACAAAACATTAAGCAGTATTGATGGTAAAAAGTGAATTGTGGATTTGGTCTATAGGAATTGTCCTAGGAATCAGTGGTAATATATATAAAGAGAAGAATTCTTTTTAACATGATTTCCACTGGAAGTGTACTGCTTGCCATTAGTGGCATGATCTGGTGGTCGTGTGTAATCTTCATTATGATTCTACACTAAAACATAAACCGACAGTTTGACTGTGAAGTATGGTGCTAAACCGGATACATCTACTGACACTGTAAGCTTGGTGCAGGTTGTGTGACCATATTTCAAGTGAGTACAAAATACAGTACATTTTCTTCTCACTTTCCTCTTCTACTTTAAACCAAGCTATCGAGCATTCTGCAAGTCCGTTATCTCCAGTCAAATTAATTTTTTCATTAGTCCATTCTAATTGCAAGCTAGTCAAAATTTGAAATTGCTGTTTTGGTGGATAGTTGTGAAAGTACTGAAACCTTATTTCTTACCTTAGAAAGGGAGGCGAAGAAATATTCTATGTTTACCGGGCATTGCTACAATTTTGAAGAAGAATGTCTGGGAGTCGTAATTATTTCCAATCATTACTGCAATTAAATACATATTTAAATAAACAACATGTTTTTCTAGATTTTCCATCTATTACAATATGCAGTATATTCTAATGCGGAGCACCAAGAAACCAAAATGGCATAAGAGATATTTTGAACCCTGAGGCTAGAGAGAATAAACCAAGACTCTTCGTTTGAAGCTCCGGAAGCATTCTGAGCTGACTCCTGCAGCTCTTTCGGGAATAGCCATTGTAGGGCGTGATCACATGAAGAACTGATCTCACACTGGGCTCCATTCAGCCCGGACGTGTTAGAGAGGGTGTTTTTTTTCCCTCTTGGTTTGTTGATAGTTTTTAAAATCATGACTTAGAGAATGTTTTAATATTTTTTCAGTTTTTGTGGGAACAGCAAATCGTTCAGGTTGGAAGGCTAGTCGGTCGTCTTTGTCCTGATATCACAGGGTCTTTCAGTTAGGATCTTTGTATCCAATTTTTCATCTCCAGAAGGGTTTTGTACGAAAAATGAGAAATTATTATTACAAAACAAGTGAAATATTTGGCAGGTTTTAGGAATTTGCAGTAGTTTGAAACTATGATTAAAATAGTAACATTTTCAGTTACTGAAAATCTCCTAAGTATTAAGAAGAAAAATAATTTTAAAACAATAGAAAAGTGCTAAAGCAACAAGGAGGGAATTCTGTCAACAATAAATGAGCTCTAGAAAATTGCGTTTTCACTTGGACGAAGAATATATTTCGTTATTTTCCTCTTTCTATTTTACTTTCTCTCACGAAGCTTTAACAGAATAATACTGTGGGGATGGTTTTCCTTGTACCTTTTTCTGTGCAACATACTCCTTCACACCCAGGCAAAACAGTTTACTGCATCATCACATTTTTGTTGCTAAAAATGGGATTAGATGCTATTCTCCTAGAACAGAAATGTGTTGAAATTGTCACAGCTGGAATGTGCGTTGTCTACAAAGCCTTCTTAAATCAGTGGTGACATTTTTCAAATGTAACTTTAAACACTGTAGGGTTTGTTTTTTATGTTCCTTTGAGGGCTTTTTCTGTTCATGTTTGAATATCTGGGTTTTCATTGTAAATTTCCCCATAAATGGCTGAAAACTTATTCGCAGAAGAGACACCTTATACTTTTTTTTTTAATGCACCACAACAGTGCTGAAGCTGAGAGAGGTTCTTGGTGGTGCGTACGGAGCTGTGAAACCAGTTACTCTACAGCTTTAGTCTCCACCTGGGCAGTTTTCTAGGGACTGAGCTATGTATACAGGAATTTGCTAGTTGCCATATTTCTCTTCATAATTTCATGAATTGTAAATACATAACACGAACAGGAGAATTGGTAACAAATGGATTGTTTTTCTCCAGGGCTATTAAATTAAAATAATTGACAAATATAGTTATAGTAAGGTAGTACTAATATCTATCTTCGTAAGCAGTGGTTAAAGTTGTATGTTTTTTTAATAGGTAAACTAATCAATTTGGTGTAAATTAGTGTGTAAATTAAATGCTTAGTATACATAGGATGAATCGTAAGTATTTTTGCCATGCTGCTGGACTATTTTTAGATCTTCATGATTGTTTTTCTAAGTAAGTTTAAAAATAGTGATACAGTGGTGGAATTTTAACATTCCTACATGAAGTAAACAAACCTTGTGAAATCTTTGTGAAATCTTTATGCAGCACAGCTGTTTTGCTGCAGCATTGTCTATAGGCCCCTGTATGTCTTTTCCCGATGATTTTGCCACCGTATATTTCAGCCCTGGGCTTATGGATGTATTGGAAATCGGATAAAACTTTCACTGGTTTGAGACCAGATTTATGTTTGAAGTTTCTGATTTAGAAAGAAACAAACAAAGAAAGGCCTTACAGATTTTGTGTCATTAAGACACTTGTCTGGGCGGTACATTTTTAAAAGAAATTGTAGTGCAGTGATTAAACTGTTAAATCCCTGGGATAGGATAGTGGAGAGCATCATGTTGGCTGAAACCTCCCTGTGCCGAGCAGAAGGGTCTCAATAGTGTAAAAGGGGATCTAAAAGCTCATATGTAGGTAAAAAGAAAGAAATTATGCAGGGTGACATGAAACGATGTCCTGGCTGGGGGCCTGTGTTGGCCGAGAGGAGTGAAAACCCCGTCTCCGAAGCTGGGCTGGGGCACACAGCAGGGAACGGGCGGAGGGCCTTGCTGCAGCTCCTGCTCCGGGTCGGCAGGCTGCTGTGGGGCTGCCCGAGGGCGCACCTGCATTGCTGCTGCCGCTGCATTGCTGCCGCCGCTGCATTGCTGCTGCCGCTGCGGAGCACGGCCCTGCGGCTCTGCCTGGGGCTGTCCTCGGCTCCTTAGCCCGGGGGCATGGCTGCAGCCTGGCTGCGGCCGCAGCAGCCCGTGGGCTCGGCATGCAGCAGCCTGTGGGCTCCGCAGCCCGTGGAGGCCGTGGGCGAGCGGCCGGGAGTCAGCCAGTGCTCCGTGTCCTGCGATGGGAGCAGGGGCTGAACTAGCCTGGGCAGGTCCCCGGGAACTGCCGGCGGTGCCCTGAGCAGGCAGAACCGCAGAAACGCGCTGGGAGACGCTGGCTGCTGCAGGGCTTGCTGCACCTGCGTTCTGTGAGCGCTTGCTCCATGTGTAGGATCATAGCATCATTAAGGTTGCAAAAGACCTCCAAGATCATCAAGTCCAACCGTCCCCCCAATACCACCAAGCCTGCTAAACCATGTCCCAAAGCAGAGTATGGTACCTTGACGAGCTGGCTTAACCTTTGGCTTTTACAGGTGGATTACCACGTGCGTACTGTTTTTACGTAGGAAACACAGAAGCTCTGTCTGTCAGAATTCTTGTGACATTTTCAATAAGGATTGGGACTTCGCCCTGGGAGTTAAATATCGATTGTCAGGTGACAAGTGCTGTCTGCTGCTGGAGGTCTGTGTTTGTAGGTAGAGTGACATTTCCCGAGGGAGGTGCCCAGATGGTGATGATCTCTCCTCTCTGAAAAGAGTTCCAATTTACAGGAGTTCTTCTTAGCACTTAAGATTGTATATCCTTTTAAGGAACAAAAACTGATCGGCTTTTTTGAGAGAGCGAGAAAATTCGAGTAGGGAGTTAAACAGGTATATTCTGTGTACCATACAAGTAGAGAAATTAGGGTAGTATTCATTGCATTTTGCAAGATTTTGAGTTTATTTAATGTAAAGCTTTCATATGTGTATCTTTCAAATAAGTATGGCATTCTCAGTATTTTTTGTCTGAAGTTTTCATTGACAAAGAGTGGAACTTTGCCGACTGTTTGCAAATTGTTGAAGGAGTCGGACAACAGTGAGCTGTCTCAATTGCTGGTGTCTACAGGTACTGACTTTCAATTTAGGGCGAAGCCTCGTGTCACTACTCAGAAGCACTCTTGTGAGTGTGACTGGTTTAATAAACTTGCGTTCTTCAACTGCTGTCATGCAACACACAGCTTTAAGAACACCAGAACATAGAGACGCAGAAACAAAAAACCCCTGTGGGCTTGTTCTACTGACAAAGCTTACTTTATTTAAAAAAGAAAAGCCATGGGTCATTTATATTGTTGTGTGTTTTGAATTCATCATCTGGTGTTTATCACAAAGCAAACCTGACTCGTTTTGGTATGTTTGTTCTCTGTTCCTTAGGCTGCCTTCCAGGAGAATGTTGGGAGACAGGTACGGTGACTTTCCTGATCTTCATTCATTAGTGCCTTGGAGGTTACTGTAAGTGTCTAGTGCCTAAAATCAGAATTGGACACTGTGGCTTCGGAGAAATTGAGCAAAAGGGTGTCACAAAATAATTATTTTTGTTACCAGCAAACAGGTTCTGGGATGTGGGTTTTATTTTGATAAGCAAAATCGGCATGTATGATGGTCGTTATACACCTTGCAAACTGCAATGCTCTTCAAGCAGGAGAAGTGCAATATTTTTCTGTTTTGTTTCATTGACTATTTACTTTTTAATAGGATTAGAACAGCTGAAGTGTGCTGCACAGTCTTTGCTATGGTTGGTGATACAGCAATGAACTAGGCTGAAGGGTCTTCAACTCCATGTTTGGTTTTGCCTGGTGTACCGTAATGCTACCGCTAGGTATTTTGAGAAATCTGTTACTTTTGGAAGTACCTTTGCTTTGAAAAAAAAGTATTGTGGTAGGTTACTGTGTAACTTAGCAGCATTTAAGTAGTTAAAATGCTCAGACAGCTTTGATTTGCAACCTTGGAGGAGAAACAACTCGGGTAAAGACTTGGATCTGAAAGTTTCCTGGTTTCTTATCAGGAATTAATAAAGCTGAATATACAACTTAGGGTGAAATGGTTCAGTCAGTGAATTCCTGTGACAGACCATGGCGTGTGAGCGTGGTTAAAGCAGATTTTGTAATCAAGAAGCCATTCTTTAAGGGATTTTTGTTAAAATGCTGTCTAGCTTTCCCTGATATCTTTCCTGAAGATCTCTGTGTTAAGAGCCAGGATGCTACTCCTTTAGAACTACGAGTATTAAGCAGCGTGTCCATAACTGGTGTGTGTCTTTCTAGACAGAAGTAGGTGAACAGCAGAGAAAGGGCGCAAGAAGAGTGGAAGGAGGAGGGCAGGTGTTTCTGGTGACCTGACCCAGCCAGGTCTGTGATGAGTAGAAGCCTGCGTGGTTCTTCCCTGGGTCTGTAGTTAGAGCCCCGCGGTAGTCACACACCGCAACTCAGCCCGGTGCCACTGCCTCAGGTGCTGGGTGAAGTTAACGCCTTGCTGCGACTTCAGTTCCAGGTCGGAGAGGGCTCCATGTGGCAAAAATTTGTGGAGTTTTTTATTTCTTAATCAGAGGATACAGTCTACGATAGTTTACAACCATAAGGTTTCCTGCTTTGACCCATGATTCAAATTTGTCCGTGTTGGTAGAACACACAACAGTTTTAGCTTATGTGTCGGTGTGTTAGGGAGGAGTTTGCAGTGAAATACGGAGCTTTCATGGCATGAAGAACGCTGTCAGTCTCCAGCTGGTTCCTCTAGAAGTTCAGAAGTTTTATTTAACTGAACCATTCCTTACTGCCTAGGAAAATGGTTACTTAATCGGTGGATACACCTTCCATAGTTCTTTCCTCGGGTGTAAAGTGTTGGAAGAGACAGCCTTTCTCTGAATTGGAAGGAGCTAAAACCTGTTCCCCACCCGAAGGAACAATACTGATCCTGAAGAGGTGGAGGGAAACGTTGACCTCGCTTACTGCCTGGTTCCTGCCTGCTTCACCTTTGCAATTCGGCATCTCCTGAATCTGAGAGCTTGCTTTTATGGCCTCAGGAAAAGAAGATGATGTAACTTACTCTTCGTGTAAATGAAAACTTTGAAAACTTTGAAGATTTTTTTTTTTTTTTAAGCACAAATCATGAGAAATGCACATACTTCTACGAAGACAAACTTTTGTAATGGAGAAGCAAGTTTTAAGTGTTCAGACAGAACAGAAGCTGTTAGCTTTTCCTCTGAAGCCTGTCTCTCCCCTGGGCCGTGACCTCTGCGCCCGTGAACCTGGGGTCAGGAATTCTGCTGTCTCACTGACGTGCACTGTGGCCCTGTGACCCTCGGTGAGGTGGCATCGAATTGGCACACTCACAGCCAAGCCATAAATCGCGAGGGCTGGCTTTCAGCTAGAACTGGATTTGTTTAGCTCTGATTTTCCTTATGTACAGTATGCACTCTTACACATTTCACTGTGTGTCTTGTTTGGCTATAAATCATACTGAGGTATTTCTCATGTGTACATTTTCCTCCCTAATCAGCGTTTCATGAGGCTTTTGGAGAGCGCATTCGTTTCCCCTGGGAGTTACCAGGGCTTGCAGCTAGTCTCTTGGATAAGCCAGAAGTATTCTGTCTGTCCTTCTTGGTTCGCTCCGATTCCAGGCCTTGGTTTGTCTGACTGCTGGCGTTACGCTGCCCGGAGTGAGACCTCCGCAGCAGCTGCACCTTCCCACTGCTTGCGGGATGTGCTGCTGGAATCCTTCCGGCTTAGATCGGGAGATATTTTCCACTGTTTTTGCATGGCTGTATCCTAATGTGGAAGAGATGAGCGAGCTGTAAACAAACAAAACTGTATCATATCCAGAACCTGTCCTTCCACATAGCCCTGTTGCTTAAATATCATATGATTGTCCCTTCTGTAGGTGAGCACAGTGTCTTTCAGTGGGCTGGTTTCCATTTGGACTTAATTATGGCTTGTGGAGGCTGTGCTGCCTCCTGCCCTCCAAAACACCGCCTTGCCGCGTAGTACTGTGTTAAATCAGTGATAGCCAGGCAAGATTCTGAATATCTGAATTGTATTGCTTATATAAAAGGCAAATTTTTAGGTGGCAATTGCATATTGAGAAAGGTAATTTATCTTCTAAAATCAGAATTTTTTGAGCAGTGATGTCAGAAGTGTGATACTTCAGTAGGATTCAGTGTTTCAGGCTTTGCTGGGAACCGGTGTTCTTTTTAAAAACAAACAAACTAACCCCAGTTTTTTAATTCATTAATAAATAAGTCATAAAACGTATGTGTAAATAGAAACAAATAGAAGTAATTGAACTCCCACATATTCTACGTGATGCATTTCTAGCTGCCTGGATCTCAAATTTTATACTTCGTAAAACTCGCAGCAGATGCTTGTTCCTTCATAAACTGAAAACATGTTTACATCTATCTAAACCTTCTTGTAGAGAAATCATTTTTTGTGTACATACATAGTCATGCATTCACCAAATATGTATTTGGATATGACTTGAAGGCGTTAAGGTGGCCATTGCATAGTTTATTGCCTGCTGCTATTTACTTTGTTTATCACTGACTCAGAAGTGAAGCTAGGTATTTTGCTGTTTGTGTATCTGATATCCTTTATCTCTTTAGTACAAGTGATTTTACTGTAAATTAGAAATTAAATTGTGTTTTTTCAGTGCTTGGAGAGTAGTAGATTTGTTTTCAATAATGTTGTCTATTTGGAAAGTATTTTATGTTTTTAAGTCATATTTTCTTATTTTTTTCTCTCGTCCCTATGATGTTTATAGGGCACTTTTCCACATGGCATAGACATTCTAACTGCAGCTGATTATTTTGCTGTTGGTAACAGAGTTAACTGTTACCTGACTATAAGGTAAGTTTCCAAGCATTAGTTTTCCTAAACATGAGGGACCTCTTTTGCATGGTGACATATTTGTCTGATTGTTTCCCCTTACTGAACATTATGTTTATTACTGTTGTTTTTGAATAAATTGAAATATGATTTTTCTTATTTCTGCATCACACTGCTGATTAAGTAAGATGTGGTGAGAATGTGAGCATGATTTCCTTGTCTACGTGGAGGAAGCAGCCAAGAGGTAGTATTTGCAGGTGTCACAAAACTATCTGAGCTGGTCAAGATTAGAGAAGACTAGGGGATTTTGAAGAGTTGTAGTAAGAGCAGAGGCTGTTATGATGGCAGAGAGACTCTTATGTGGATGAAAAAGTAAACTAGTACCCATTTGAAAAAACACCTGGCACAAGTTGTGGAATTTGTGCTCTGTGCCTAGACCTTTGGCTTGAGTGCTTGTATTTTTCGTAGGTAGCTCAGTGCAAATCTAACCACAGTATGCAGCAGTGATTGAAAAAACAAACTTAATCACTGCAGTATGGAGTCTGCAAAGAAAATACCGAAAATTTTCGGGATATACCGAATATTCGGGAAATACCGAAACTGGTGGGATGCTGCTGTGAACAGTGGCTTGTCTTGGAATACGGTGTTCTCCTCTGGGCAGCTATCTGAAAAGACACTAGTGCTGAAGTCGGGGGAATTCGGAGGCAAGCTGGGTGCACAGGGTGACTAAAATGAACATGAGATTGCACTTCCTCATGAGAAGATGAAAAAGACTGAGGGCTGGGTTCTAGCTTTGGCTGTCTAAGACAGACCGTCTAGCCTGGGTGTCTAGCCTCTCTCCATAGCCCGTGCAGGGAGACAGGCCCTGCAGAAGGTGATTCAGACCGTTTTAAGACAGGTCAGATAAATTGCCCTGTGGGCTTGTGTGTTGCTCAGAAGCCAGTGGGTTAGAAAGGCCTGAAGAGGTTATATTCCTCGGGAGCAGAAGCAGCAAACAGGTTTATGCTCCGTTGCCAGCTTTGTGACTTCCAGTGAGCAGTTTTTTAAGATCATTTGCACTGGAACCCTCTATCCTCTCCTTGGCTATTTTTTTAATTAATCTGTCCGCCTCCATTTTGTCCCTTTTGTGCCTGATCATGTCACTCTGGATGTATCTTCACCTTCCACCCACTGTCGTTCTTCTGGGGTGCACGCCCTGCTCCTGCGCTCTTCCCTGGAGCTCCCGCCTGCTGAGCTGAGGTGGGGAAACGCGGTGGCTTGGTGTGCGATGCTGCTCGAGGTCCGCGCAGCGGCAATGTGATGTTTGAAAGTCTGGCTTTTTGTTCCA
This sequence comes from Opisthocomus hoazin, assembly GCF_030867145.1. Classification (NCBI taxonomy): domain Eukaryota; kingdom Metazoa; phylum Chordata; class Aves; order Opisthocomiformes; family Opisthocomidae; genus Opisthocomus; species Opisthocomus hoazin. The sequence continues at coordinate 12,498,686 of NC_134434.1, read as the reverse complement.
GTAGAAAATTGAAAATATTCAAAATTTACAAGCAGTTTTTGTTTTCTCTCTTTTGTAATTGGAGACTTAAGTTCTCCTTGCTTTCTGAAGAACTGAATTATTAATTTATTTTTTTTTTCAAATGCTCGTTTGTTACTCCTTTCATTGTGATTTCCAGGGATTTTGTAGGAGTGTTACTTATTTACGTGAAAATATTTTTACTCTTGATTTCTTTCTTCCACTCTTGTGCCTTTCTTTAAATTATGCAATAGAAGGAATAAATTTGTAATTTCTTTATAAATAATCCTACGCAGTTAGTAGCATGATTCCTTGAAATCATGTTCAGTGTTATTAATCAAACTCTTCTTTGTAAAGTATTTGTCATCCCATTCATTACAATACTTTCGAAAATCTTCACCACTTTGCTTTTCAAGAAGGATGTAATTATTTGGGTCAATACTTAATTATTTCCTTATTTCTGTCGGAGTAGCATCAAAGGAAAAGTACGTAAGCAAACATTTGGCTGCACAGAGAACATGTATCATTATGATGTGGTGGGAAGAATGGACTTTTCTGATCGGTGTGCCTTAAGGTGGTGTAATTGTTTATGTAGCTGGAAAAAGCTGCCTGAGGTTCATATTCCAGATCTGGAATCTTTAGCTGTCCTTCCCCCGCCCAGATAAAACAGCCCTGGGACACTCTGTATGCCAGCGTGGTGCCGCTGTGTGAAAGGAGGCTCTGCAGCTGTGACCGTCGGCACTGCTGGATTCCTCCGAGCAATACAGTCTCAAAAAGATGTGTCAGATCCTACAGCTGAATTCATCTTTTTTTAATAAATGATGATATATTCTTGTAGAGAAGCAGTATCTTGTGTATTTATATATGTGTGTGTGTATAAACAGTTGTTAGGTCCTTTCAAATCTAAAGATTTTTATGCAAGGTTTTCATGCCGGGTGTCCCTGCTGAAACTTTTTGCTGATGTTCTTTGAGGGATTCAGCTCAAATATCACAATCTGTTTCTGAGGATGGAAGGTAGAGGAAACTCTTTTTGTATGAACTGGGAGTAAAGAGGTTATGTGATTCCAGGAGTTCTGGGCTTGGTAAAAGCAGAGTTGAGGAAGAAGCTTCTTCATCTAAGTAGAGTGGGATACAAAAATCTTACCAGCAACATCATCAGGAAGGCTGGACTTGGATCCAAGGCTACTTGCATTAAATACTCAGTAGGGTACAGATGATGAGGACTGTAGTTAAAGATAATTATAAACTAAAACTGAAGGTGAGGTTGGGCTACAGGCATGGCCCAAGAGATCAACTTTGATGAGCTGGGCGAGGAAGTTCAGATTAAAATGGTTGGAAAGAATGGTGAGTGCTAAAACTAGGACCCAAAAAGCAACTATGAAGAAAAGAGGAAAACTCAAATGTGGCAGGGAAACTGTGTCTGTTGTTGTGTGTTCTTCCAGAACAGGGAAAGGAACCGAAGAGTAATGACTTTTATCATTTCTCTGCTGGCATCAGCAGCCCCTCTAGGGCTCCTGGCAGTACTAGATAGTGCTTCTGTAGCCTGTATTGGCTCAAGTGACTGAGCTCTGTGCTGTGCATTTAAGGATTCCTACTTTTCTGATGACTTATGTAGGTACCAGTATGGTAACATGCAACAATATTTCGTTTTTGTCTTTGTTTGGCTTCTAATTACACACACATAAATTAATGGAACACTATTATGGTTGGAAAGTTAATCACTCAGAAGATATGAACAGGTGAAATTAAGGTAACCCATGTGTCCTTAATTTTGTCGCTTTGTGCATGCCTTTGACACAAACACATTCTACTGATTGCTTAGCTTTCCAAGATTATTTAACAGAAATCAGATGTACTGAAAAAACATTTCACTTAACTTCTGTTAACCTTAGTTTTCAATAGCTGATACTTCTGAAGACTGGAAGCAAGTGTGGCTGTAAAGTTAGGTAATTATGAGGCTACCTAGATAATTAATTGTAGTGTTCCCTTACATCTTAGGTCTTGACTTTGCAGCTTTAACTTTTTTTGTCAGAATTGACTTTGTGTTTATGTTTGATTTTTAAAAAGGACAGATTGAAGACCCATATTCGATTTTGGACCATTGCATTTATTAAGTTACATTTCTGTAACTTAATTTTACTGTGTACTGTGGTTTACGTCATTAATACGTCTCTCCAATCTGAAATAATTTTATAAGTTAATATACACATCTAGATTTCTGGAACATAACAATGGGAATTGAATGTTTATTTTTGCTTCTCATTACTGTCAAGCTTTTTGTATGTATGGTAGTTTTTATGAAGAATCTGAAAGTTTAACAAAAGTGATTTAAATTTTTTTCAAAAATTGTAAAATATTACCTGTTGTATTATTTCATTCAGTGGCATCTCATTTAGGACACGCCAGGTTTAATTTTTTTTGGTTGCTTTAAAACGAGAAGATTTAAATCTTCGGAGTAGCTTGTGTTAAAGTGTACACAGATGTTGATTCTGTTCTCTCTGGACACTTTTTCAGTGTGTATATTGCTGGCTTTCCTGAGTATACACAGCCAATGATTGATCATTTAGTTAACATGAAGATTAACCACTGGGATAGGTAAGTTCATAAAGTCTAATTATGAATATCCAGGAATTGACTGTTCTGCATATCATGCTTTTGTAGATGATTTTTGTATATTTTACTTATACTAGAGTTTGCAATAGCATTTGACTGAAGGAAACTGGGCAACTAGTAGCTAATGTCACCTATACCTCCCTAGCATATTGTCACTTAAAGCACTTTTATGAATTTTGTCTTTTTGCCATGACCTCAATCTGTTAATAGATTAATAAAATGCATTTATATGGTATATAGTGTATGTGAGGGGTAAACACCATCATCATACAATTATCATAATTAAAGTAGATTTCATGCATAGAGATGGTGCTTAGTCATATTCAGTGTTCATGAAGATTAAAATGTATACATATAACACAAATGAGATTATATCAGTGCTGATAATAGTTTGCATCATGAGAAATAATAATAGTTTACTGTAGTGTCCCTGCCAATGCATAGAACGAGCCCTCAGGTTCTAGCATCCACACTTATGTTTTTCTTTGTCTCTTTCAGCAATAAGTTCTGTTCATATAGCTAAAAGCTAGCTCTAGGCTGTCTCTTTGGTCCACTGTTTGGTTTTGTTGGCTTTTTTTGAGGGAAGGAAGCATAGGATGGACAGAGAGTATTGTAATTTTTAATATTGCTGGGGTCTTTATTTTAGTTGGCCACAGGAATCCCTTCCTGACATTTTTTTATTTCCTAAATTTTTACTAGACATTACTTCTACTAAATTCCTAACCCCAAAAAAATAAAAAAATGCTTTTTTACTTCTTCAGTGTTATTCGAGAACTTTCGACCAAAGCTCTGCATAACCTTACTCCGCGGGCTCCTGAGTACATGGCGAATGTGGGTAGGTAACAAAGAAGTTCTGTATAGCATGCTGAATCAAGTGTTCTAGCTCATGGAGCAAAAATGTATTAAGAAGATTTAAACGTGCACCATGACTTAATAAAAATTAAGATTTCCCCTGCAACTTAATACAGCGTAGGGACTCTGGCCCAGACTCTTTCCAGTGGTGCCCAGCGACAGGACAAGGGGCAACGGGCACAAACTGAGGCACAGGAAGTTCCGTCTGAACATGAGGAAGAACTTCTTCCCTCTGAGGGTGACGGAGCCCTGGCTCAGGCTGCCCAGGGAAGCTGTGGAGTCTCCTTCTCTGGAGATATTCCAGCCCCGCCTGGACGCGGTGCTGTGCAGCCTGCTCTGGGTGACCCTGCTTCGGCAGGGGGGTTGGACTGGGTGATCCCCAGAGGTCCCTTCCAACCCCATTCTGTGATTCTGTGACACTGATAGCTTTGCCAGTTTTCAGATTTTATGCAAAAATTATAAAATACTGCCAGAGCATTTTTTATCTGGGGACTGGACTTTAGTTACCCAGCTATGCTGGACCCTGCCGGTTCCGAGATGACTAACTGGGTGTAGCTCTGTTGGAACAACTCAGGGAGCTAGCCCTCAGGTACCAAGCTTTTTCTTTGGTAATATGACTTTGATGTCCTGAGGGGTGGGGGGATCTGTTTCGTCCTGTCCAGTCTGACATCTTCAGCAGAATTCCTTTTTGACTCTTGTGTGTGTAATCAGATGTTTCTTAGCGTGAACCGAGAATTTTTTGCTCGGCCCACTCAAGATCCTGGGGGTGTACCCTCTGCTTTTTAATATGACTGAAAGACAGCGGCTGACACCCAGGTGGATCTGTGGTTACCAGCCTTGCCGTGGCTCCCTGTGCTGGACTCGGAACGTGGCAGTTTCCGGGGAAGTAAAATTCCATCGAAGTACAAGGCTCATGTCCCTTACTGCCCAGCCAGCCCCATGCCTAACAGCAAGTACGTTGGTGTATGTGCTCCAAACAGGGAGACAGCTGTGAATACAAAATTTCTTGGTGTGGTTTAGTCTGCTTTGTCAGAATTTACTTAGATTTTTAAAACTTGGTTTTCATATAATGGCCAGGATATGTTGACCTGACTTTCCAGAAATGGTTTTCCTGTGTTATTTCTAGGCAGACATGATTACATTTAGAACTGTCATCTGTCACTATGCTTTGTTTAAAAAAAAATACATTATTTAATCTCTTTCAGTTTTGCCAAGACTTCTACCATTCTCAGTGGGCACAGATCTGCACACGCGCCATGGGGCAATTCTTGCCTGTGCTGAGATCACCCATGCACTGTGTAAACTAGCAGAAGAGAATAACAGGTATAAATGCAAGATTATCTTGACTATAAATTTTCTTTTCATGTCTGGTCTATTGAAAGTTTCCTGAGTATAGTTCTGGAAATCTCCACCTTACTGAACTTCTTTTCCATTGAATTTTTGTTTGTTTTGATCAGTTATGCTAAGCCTTTGCATTTTATTCAGTGATGTTATAAACTTAAGTCGAAATTTGTCATCAGAAAGGGATATTATTTGCTGCCTTACTTGGAGAGTTCAAAGTTATCTTTTCAATATAGATGCAACCCCCTTTCCCCATAAGTATGCTGCCTTCCTGCTGAGGGGACCGTCTTTTGTGTTCAGTGTTAGAGAAATAGCTCCTCAAGCAGCGTTGGACTGATGTAGTTGTTGCTGCTGAATGCTGGTCCAGATGTGTGTGTGTGTGCGTGTGTATATATATGGGGGGGTGTACACAGACACGTACTACATATAGGTGATGTCGCCAGAATAATTGACAAAATTATTTGGACATGTCTTTGCTTTAATGTTGTCCTTAAAGAAATGAGTCATTTACCTTTTCTTTCTTTCAGTCCAAAAATACTGAGCTGAGAAGGGTTATTGGTGTATTACTGATTATAATGTTACTACAAAGTGACACGAATTTTTTTTTAGTCCATTGAGTTTGCTACATGATAGCAAAGTAACTTCTGTTATTAAGTTTGCGAACTATTTAAAATTAAATATTACATATTCCTGTTGATCGTAATTTGGAAATCAAATTATTCTTCTTCTGTTTGAAAGTACAGTGAAGTCATGGAAGAAAAATTATGTATAGTGTGATTAGGAAACCGGTCTTAAAATTTTTGTATACATTTACAGATCTATAACGTATTATTTCAATGAAAAATCATTGGAAGGACTGAAGCAAATCCATCGAGAGGTTTGTAGCAAGTATAAATGTATCTTTCAACCTGGTATATTGTATTATTTTTAAACAAACATTTACAGCTAGGACAGCTGTTCTCCACCTTCCTCTTCCCCTTGCTAAACAATCTCACACGTGGGGGTTTGGACGCGCACCACGGACTCTGTGATAGCTGGATGTCCTTCACCGGGTGTCCGACTCCAGTATGGTTTTGTACTTGGTCCCTTTCTGTTCTGGCAGATTCTGAGCTAAGCCCCTCTCGCTGATGCTGTTCGTGACGCTGCTGAAATGCTGCCTGGGGTTTGGTTTTGGTTTTCTTCTCCTTCCCTGGGCGTACTGGCTGGCCTTGCCGATAGATGTATGGGTCTTGCCTTCGTGTGGCCATGCTCAAGGGAGGTCTCCTAGTCAGTCCATTCTCTGTCCTTTCTATTCTTTGTTTTTAACTTTATTGGGATGTCATTGCTAAATCCTTGCATCCATAATTTACCTCTTTATAGACCTTGAAAGTCATAGTCTGTATTTCAGCTGATGCGTTGTCTTTATCTCTGCTTATGACCAATGAAGTCTTGTCCTGCCCATAGCAATTTAAAATGATTCTACGGAGATAATTTTGCCTATCTTGTCCCTTTAATTTGAAGTCATCCCATGATGTTGTTTTTTTCTTTTGGCTCCTGTTTCTTCACCTTGTGGAACAGGCAATGCTTCAGCGTTCAGGCTCCCGCTCGTTTTCGGCAGTGTCTGTAGTGCTGCTAGCCCCGGTTCCAAGGCGCTAAAGCTGCCGGGCCGCACCGGTTACCCACTGCGCTTTAAAGGACAGAGGTGCTCGCTGAGTGCAGTGCCCAGGTGGCAGCTGCTGCTACGGCTGAAAAGGCGTCTTTGTTCTTGTTTAACTTTGTGGTGTTCAAATGCCTGAAAACTTGATGAGCGGTATCTGTACTGTTACAGTGGCCTTAATTTGTTGTCACGCTTTCCAGTTTCTGCTGTTGTCTGTTCTTATAACCAATCTGCAAAGGTGGTGTAAACTCTTTGTTTTTAAAATTCTTTTTTTTTGGGGTGAGGGTTTACTACGTAGAAATTTGATAATCTCTGATTTTTGAAGATTGTCTACTGTAATGTTATCAATGAGAGAATGTTTTTCAGTCACATTTGAATTTTTGTTTAAGTTTTTTCTGTTTAATCTGTAGCTAACAAAGTGATTTTCACTTTTAAGGTAGTGCAGTATATAATAATTTTAAAAGGACCAACTGTGGAAAGCAAATGTATTTTAAAAAGCCAAACCAACTTCCAGGGTACGTGCAGGAGCAGCTGGGATTCAGAATTAAGAAAGTTATTGCTTTATGAGTGTGTTAAATTGATTTTCTTTGAATGTAAAATCCAAATGGCTAGAGAGAGGTTTTTTTAAAAAGATCTTTCAAAATTATCCAGTGTTGCCCAGCTCACAGTACATAGACATTGCATGTGAGGAGGAAAAATGAAACCGCTTGTCTCAAACAAACTGCTAATATTAATATTTGTTGCCTTTTCACCCCCCAGCTTTGCAGTCGTCAATTGTACAGGTAAGAAAATGGATGCAAAAAAGTAATTTCTCATATTGGCAGTATCAGTTAGAAGTAAGAAGCAGAGTAGGATCCGAGGGAGCTGTTTGTGTGTGCAGGTGAGCGACTGCCCCGCAGCCGGCCGGTGTGGCGCAGCGCGTCGGCGTGCGAGCCCGTGCCTGCCTGTGGCCGTGCCTGCCTGCGGCCGGGCTCGTGTCGCTTTGTGGTGGCTGGCGTGTTCGGGGAGCGCGACGCACAGGCGGGTCAGGTCAGTGGGAAAGTGGTAGGTGCTGGTCTCGGGATTGTGATAGAGGCAGTGAAAGAAAGGAAAGAATGTGAAACGGAAGATGCTGGCTAATCCATGGCCTCAGCGGTGTGCAATGGATTTCTTTCCCATTATTCACCTGTACAACAGTGCTGGTATGGTTCAAACAGGTCCACAGAAATGATCTTTCACTAAGAAGTTAATGAGTCCTTTTTTTTTTTTTTTTTTTAAAGGAGCTTCTGTCTAAATTCTTGAATTACTTTCTACATCTGGGTAATGAGTAGGCCAAGAGTATTGCAAAAGGTTGAATGCAGTTTTTAACTCTTGTGCCAAAGAAAATGTAAATGAGTTTTCGCTGAGTTGTTTTTCATTTCCTATTTATTGAAGCTTCCAGGAACTAAAAGGGAGTTTGCCTAAGTAACTGTTAAGTAAATGTGAATTAATACTGGTATGTGACTTCAGGGTTTGTTCCTAAATGTAAGGAAATCAAAAGATAATTAATGACTTGTATTCCCTAACAATTGTATATGCGAAGGAGGGTTTTTTCTGCTTTGACAAATTCTTTAACTTTTGGGCAGTGTAGTTCACTTCTTTGCACAAGACATATCTGAAAACAGTAAACCTTTTTTTTTTTGTGTGTGTGTAATTATTAATTATACTTTAAAGAATTTTTATGGAAGTTTTCGTATCCTGAAACTTTCTGAAAAAATGTTAAATTTACTTCTTGAGGGTCATACGTACTGAAAACTTCCACTCCAAAGTTAGCTTGCTGATACTGTATATTAGCATCTTTGTGGGTGGCTCTCTCGGCTCCCAGAAATTCTTTAATGTCAGGGTGGAGCTTGGGTGTAATTTGTTTTTGTCATAATGTGCACTTCTTGCACTTAATGGTATTTGTAAGATGCCTACAGAAATGTTTTCATTCTAGATAAGACTTCTAATTCAACTCCGAGCAAAACTGATTCACTGCTGTTTACTCTAATACTTAGGCTGGGACAGAGATGTCTACTATAATCCATATTTTAAAATATCAGTATGCATAAAATATTTTTAAATAGGACAAGAAAAATAAACTAGGTTAGAAAAACAAACCAGCAATTTGAGTATTGCTGGGCAAGCATTTAGAGAAACAAGCCAAACTTGTTTTGTGATGAGTAATTATTGCGCATAATATTCCAAAGGTTTCCATTTGAGAAGTTGCTACCGGGAATTTTCAGTGTAACAACATCTTGTAGGAATGTTGAAGACCTGTAGGTTTTATTTTTGTTTCCAGGTCTCAAGTGTTTATTAGATATTTTGCTTTCACTTCTGGCAACAAAATAGCTTCAGTCTTTTTGGGGACCAGATGGATTTTAATGCATTGATCAAACTGCTTCCAGAAATTGCATTGACTTGTGAGAAAGGGAAAAGGAAGTAAAGTGTAAAGATGCTGTAGTTTGGTTTTTTTTTGTGAGGTGTAATTTATAAATTTTAAGCTGGAAAATGGGTTGTGAGTTTCTTGATTGTGTAATACTTAGGATTCCATTGAATCCATAAGTACCTCAAGTCAAAAGAGATAAAGCCAAAGTACTGTAGTGGAGACCTTCAGTTAATGAACCATCTTACTTTGTTTAGCAGCTGTTGTAAGTCTTTAACCTGATTTTGAACGATGGCCATGAATTATCCTTCAGACAGGGCGCAGTCCAAGTTCAGAGTTAAACTGCACCGTCTCTCATTTTTGAGTATACTTGAAGCAATCAGTTTGTTATGCTAATTGTAGAAAATCCTGTCCTCTACTGTATTAACACTCTTTAAAAAAATGTAAGTATCTTTTTGTCTTCCTGTAGACGGCTCTTTCTGGGTTTACCATAGCATGCTGGAAAAGGAGAGTGCAAGTCCAGGCCCATCCAGCGTGTGCTTCCTTCCATCAGCCCTGGTGCTGACACATGTGGTGCACTGGTCGGTCTGGAGGAGCTGGTTAGTTTAAGCATTTGCATATGCACTTCCAGTTGAGTGTTGCGCAGTGAGCCTGATTTTCCATATTAAATGGGCACTAGTTATAGCAAGTCATATGCAAACCATGGCACTCAGGGTATTTGTCTGTTGTGCCTGTTTTGTGCTGTACTGGTTATATCATAGAGTTAGAAAAACTGAGCTATATTGTATTTGCTTTAAACATTACTGTCATATAGAAAACTGAAGACAAAAAGGTGGCATCTGTTGTGTTAAGCTGTCTAGCTTGGGGTAGGAAGTCAATCTGCCGGCTTAAACAGTGTCAGTGGTCAGCCTGGTTTATATTATGCTTTCACTGAACCAGCATGGGTAGTATCTTTTTTTTTTCTTTTGCAGCAGATATATTTCTGTAGTGCATCTAAGACTAGTTCTCAATATGAAAACTCCTCATGAAAAAGGTGTTTTTAATAGTAGTTCTGTGAAGATTCTTTAAAAATGCATCGTCTGATGCAAGGTTCTTGACTGAATATTCGGCTGAATAGATGCTGGGATTTTTTTGTTTCCCCTTCCTTTCTTGTGGGCAGTTCTGAGTCTGGTGATGCAGGTCTGAACACACAGAGCTGGGTAACAGGAGAATGGAGGGACGGGTGTGGAAGTGCTGCCGATGGATACGCTGGGCTTCCTCCTGCGCTGCACTGCCGCCTTTCAGCAGAGCTGCTGCTCGCTGGGCCTCGGGCTCCCGGCCGGGCTGGCTACGGCGGGACGACTGCCGTGCTGGGTGAGGCCGGCAGTGCCGAGTTTGCGATGATCTCGTGCTTGGAACGCAGGGAGAGACTGGCTGCGTGTGTTACATGGTCAGCTGCGTGAGAGGGCAATTTTAGGTGTTTGAAAGAATAGCCAGGCTATGGTGGACTGTCGTCTTCGGGGTTTCAGCTTTCCGAAGGAGGAGGGTAGCTCGTAGGTGTTGACAGGTGCTAGGCAGAGGAGAAACTCATCTCATTTCAAAGACCTTTAAGGTTGCGACTAATTTTGATGGTTTCAGGGCAAATGTGTTTCTTGGCAGTCATCTACGTAAAAGAGTTTTTTAGGCATATTAACTTAATCAGCAAATAATTCCAGCCTTGCAACAAAGCTCATCTCAAGAGTTCTTCCGAGTTTAAATTACTTTTTTGCGTCCAGTAGCATGATGGTTCTGGGAGATCGTGCTATGCTGTCATCTGCAGAGTTACGAGGTGAAATTCTGTTGCTATTACCTGAAGTCACTGGGAAAACTCTTGCTTGATGGAGGCAGGATTTCAGCTGTACTCTACTGGTGGTAGAATGCGATACAAAGTGTGTGCGGTCAGCATAGGAATTTACAGTAACCTAAAAATAGCTGGTTTTCAGCTTATTATAGTTTATTCTCTGCATCTTCAAGGGATGACCATAAGAGCTCTATGAAATACACAGGCCTTTTCATCTCTGCTCAAGGATATCTCGTTCCACCTCTGTGTACCTTGTGATAAAGCCATTTTGTACTTCCAAAGCCCAGTAACGGTGCAGCCTGGACCCTTAGGATACTGGAGTTCTATTTGGGACAAAGAGTTCCCATGGAAAATAGTGGGTTACTGTGCATATGGAGGTGAAAATACTTCTGCAGCAGGTGTTCTTAGCTTGCTGGAAATTGAGTATTTGCAACTGAATCTCTTCTGGTATTCCAGTAGTTTTCACTTCAAATTCAAATGTTTATGAAAACATAGATGCTACTCAATTCTAAGCAGCTTCAGTTACTATTATTTTTATAATCTTAAAGATGCATTCTGAACTTCTCACAAAAAGCAGGTTTTAAGTAACAATAATAAAAAAAATATCCACAGAAGTACCTTGAGCTTGTGTATGCACTGCAAACACTGCTGTCGCTGGTTCTGATTCAGGCCTACATAGTTTTAAAATAGATACCAGCATTCTTAGGTGAGTAACCTTACTTCATTGGTTCTGGAAGGGATTATACATTTTGATTATATTTTCCACAAATAAATTGTGACACATCCTAAGATGTTTTTAGGAGAGAAGCATTGCTGTGGGAATGTGCACGGGAAGGAGTGCTTAGAGGCTCCTGGAACCTGGGCACTGCATCAGTCAGTTTACAAACGGATTTAATAATTAAACCGTGAAACAGGTAAATCTAATAATGTGATGCAACTTGTGGATGTGTCTTTGGAAGAAAAAAGAGAGAATGCTGGCTGTACAGCAAAATTCAGAATCTCTGCATTAGGTAGATCCGTATCTTTTTAATTTAGTGAAATACTGTAGAGTGAGATAAAGTTAATAGGAAGATGCGCATCATGTTTGACAGACTACACACTGGCTGAGGAAAGATCTAGGGTTATGATAGAATTCTCAGTTCTTCAAATGGAAGTATGTATGAGCTGTGGAAAGGGCAAAAAATTTTAGCTGTATTGACGGACATACTGTGATGTCTAGGCGAGAAAAAACTTGACAAGTTTTGCAGAGAAGACCACGTGGTGTGCAGTGCCTTCAAAGGCAGGTGTCATGACGGCTTGTGCGCTAGGTGGAAAGCTTACCATGCAAATCGGTGTCACCACTCTTCATGCTTGCACAGGGACAGCAATCCTCAGCGAAGCTCTAAGCTCTGAAATTAAATTGAGTTGATGTAGTGCCAAAGGAAGGGAGAGCTGTCAAATTATTAACATAAGAGTAGCTTTAAGTGGCCTGACTTCCTTATTGGCAGTGTGGAGAAGTGGAGAAGAGCAGCCTTTATGACTCAGTTCTCGCTTTGTAGTTGGAACAGAAGTCCCTATCTGAATCCTTGCATCAGCAGACTCTGTTGCACACCAAACAAATTTACAGGATCATTATTTTATACTCATTTGCAGCAAGACAGCAGACAAAAGGCAAGGAATGGGTGAGGACAAAATGAAGGGAAAAGAAAGGTTGAAGAGGAAGCAGGCCTTGCCACATCATTCTTCTGTTTTTGCAGATGTCTCAAGTCCTTGCATCACTCACTTGTTTTCTAATTTAAATTTTTTAAAAGCTGGGGAGCAGACAACATGGCAGGAAGGTGGGGTAGATAATACAGAGACCTTATCAGCATGGGGATGTGGAATCAATCTATGCTTGCTTCTTACGATGATAACTGAGCTGTGGATTATTGCATTGAGCTTCATATATTGGTTGTCAAAAGCAAGTTTCCCAATTAAAGGAAGTGCTGATCTGTGGCAAACGAATTCTGTGGACTTGGCGTGTCTGCGTTACCTGAAAAACCAATGAAAGTGTTGAGCATGTTACAGGAGGCACCTACTTGTATGGAATGGAAAAACTTGTTCAAAATGTTTAGGCTTTTGAAGCTCGTACAAAAGGAGAAACGGGAGAACAAAGTTCTATGAGTTGTTAGGGTTGCAAAGTTTGCCTTCTGAGCACAGCTACTAATTTTGTTGTGGGGAGGGAGGAGGAGAAGAGGGAAGAAAAGGTTTTTTTAAGAAAACAAAGCCCAAGCAAATAAACAAAAAAGCCTTTGTTGTTCCTCCTCCTTTGCTGGGAGTTTCTGCCAGAGCATGGCCATGCAAACAGGTGATTAAGGGTTTGGCACCTCAGGGAGGAAATATTCCAGCCGAAGTGAAGGGAGACGAGAGTAAGGAGCTGAGGGAGGAAATATCCAGAGGAAGGGCGGGGGTCAAAGGTTCAGAAAATGGGAAAATTATGCCATGGAGGGTGACACCGAGTAGAACACCCCAAGCAGTGCTCAGGGTGCTTTGGGGACGTCCGTGTAACCAGCAGACATCGCTCAGTGGGGTGAGGAGGCATCTCTCTGCCCGGAGCCGTGAGAGGCTGAAGAATGGGAGCGGGCCCTGCCATTTCCAGGACGCTTCTCCCTCGCCCCACGTGCTGCTGGGTCCAGCCGTTCTCCTCCCGGTGCTGTGTGTGGCCAGGCTGGTGTTCAGGCAGGATCGCTGGGCTGGATGAGGCTGAGGTTGGAGCTGGGGCGACCGTCCGTCCATACCACAGCCTTCGGGAGGGCCTGAAGCGTCTTGAGCCGTTTGCTTCCCTCCCTCTTCTGATGTGTTGAAAGTTTTTACCTCCTCGCTTGTGGTGATGAAGGCAAAGTCACCTGCGAGGGGGCCTTAGCGGGGAAGGAGAGGGTGGAGAAACTTCACCAGGAAAGCAAACCAGTTAACATTTTTGAAAATGGGAGGTGGTGAGTGAAGTTTGTATTTAATATTCCAGAGATGAAGATTTCGTTTAAAAATTACATGGAATTACTTTTCAGTTGTGGAAGTCGGAAGCCTGTCGAGGCTGTATGACTGAGAAGTCCTGTGGGCAGCCCCGCAGGTCTGGAATGCCTCTGGAGCAAGTGGAAGGAAAAGCAGCATGAGCTTGACAGTCTTTTGTTATTCACCTTAAAAATGAGAAAGACTGGGACCGCATTCTTTGCAAGAAGAAAGTTAAATATTCAGGAAGGTTTTGTATAAATCTTGCTGAAGTCAAGACAACAGTTGATTTTAAAAAGATGTATTTTAGAGTTGGTCAAACACAAAACTGCAGGTATTTTGTGATTTGCTTTCGTTCTGAAATGGTTTTGAGGTTTTCTCCTTGCTAGGCAATGAGTTCAGATTGCTTGTGGTAGGTTGTTCTCTGAAGGCTCTCTTTCTGCTTTGCAGGGGCTTGGGTGGGGAACTGATGAGATCAGCTGGTAAGTACCACAGCTGCGGCGTGAGAGCAGACAAGGTGCAGTAATGAATTCTCCTCTGTACTTTTTTGCAGTTTATTCTGCATACATTGTGTTGAATGCATAAATAAAATATGAACACTAATTTAAAAAAGTACAAAGTTTGAAAGCCAGTCAGAAGGGGTACACCTGAGCATTGGTTGCCAGCACAATTGTGAATAACCTGGTTTGGGTGAGAGTGGGAGATAGTTGCTGGTTTTATGTCACACATTCTCTGCTTCCGTTGTTGTACACAGTGAACTTTCTTCAGGGCTGAATTGGCTTCCCTCATTGCTTTACCCGGGTACCTCTCTAGAAGAGATATGATCTGTCCACTAAGACAGACGTCATCGTGTAACTAATGATTTTATCATAATATGCGCACTCACAGCCCAGAAAGCCAACCGTGCCCTGGGCTGCATCCCCTGCAGCGTGGGCACAGGGCGAGGGAGGGGATTCTGCCCCTCTGCCCCGCTCTGCGGAGACCCCCCGGGAGTCCTGCGTCCAGCTCTGGAGCCCTCAGCACAGGACAGAGCTGGAGCTGTGGGAGCGGGGCCAGAGGAGGCCCCAGCAATGATCCGGGGGCTGGAACCCCTCTGCTGGAAGAGCTGGGGCTGGTCAGCCTGGGGAAGAGAAGGCTGCGAGGAGACCTTATTGGGGCCTTCCAGTACTTAAAGGGGGCTTATAAGAAAGATGGGGACAGGCTTTTTGGCAGGGTCTGTTGTGACAGGACAAGGAGCAATGGCTTTAAACTAAGAGAGGGCAGATTTAGACTGGATCTAAGGAAGAAATTTTTTGCAAAGACGGTGGTGAGGCACTGGCACAGGTTGCCCAGAGAGGTGGTTGATGCCCCATCCCTGGAAACATTCACGGTGAAGTTGGACAAGGCTCTGAGCAACCTGATCCAGTTGGAGATGTCCCTGCTCATGGCAGGGGTTTCGGCTAGATGGCCTTGAAAGGTCCCTCCCAACCCAAACTGTTGTATGATTCTGTGATTCTATGTATGTGCGCAAAGACGAAGAATACAGGCGATATAAACGACAGTTTGTGGAAAGGGTGGTATCACAGAAAAGGAAGGTTGTTCACACGGATTTTGAAGATTGTTGTATACAGAAGCACTGTCAAAAACAAGGCTTTGCAGCAGAAAGTATCCATGCAGGTAGCTTGGGTGGATACAGAAATGATGCCAACTTGAGTTTCCTGCTCGTGGGTTGAAGGAAGTGCTACACAGCAGATTCCAGCTTTGAAGAAGTGAAGTCATCCAAACTTAGTGGGTGAAGGATCTTCAGTACCAAGATGGAAGGGTGGTGTAGGGGGCAAGGGGATTTGTGCAGTCTGTGAATGAGCTTACAGTCTTGTGACGTGATAGTGCAGGCTGAAAGGATAGGTAAGGCTTTTTCAGTACGTTTTAACTGTTAAGCAGCTGAGTATTTCATAGTATTGGAGAAGTTCAAATGACAGGATTTTGGCATGATACAACTGTGTAGGTGGAATAAGGGAAGAATTGAAAGTATTCCACAAATTGCCTGCATGTCTAATGAAGATGATGGTCTCAACCACAATAGAGCAATAAAGAAGTGTAAAGAACTGAGGAGGAACCCAAAGAGACTTGGGTTTAGTCACATTGTACTTAACCATGTCTGTGAATAAATATTAGAACAAAGGAGCTGACGTACAATATTGAATGGAGTTTGAGCACAGGGAGCCTGGTTGTGTGGCATTACCATAACGAGGACTGCATTCAGGAGTAGATGTGGACCCCAGTAGGCTGGTTATAAATGAAGAAGATGATGAACTGTGTACAGAGCCCGGAGTAAGATTTAAAGATTAAGTTGTGGGAAGAGAGGAAAACAAAATGTGGCATTATACAGTAGCTTGTTCTGTCCTCTCGCTCCTCTCCACCAACTCCAAAGCAGTCAGGTAGTGAGTATGGATATACAGTGATCGGTTTGATTTGAACTGAGCCCCAGGAGGTGAAAGATACTGCATCCCGAAGGGCGGAGATTTCATTTGAGCAATGCAGTCAATTTATTGCACAGTAAAAGTTTGCAGTGTGTACCGTGTTAATCTGTTCCCCAAAACAGCCTTGAAACACTAAAAAATGCTATGCTGAAAGTACTTTTAAAGGCTTAGAACTTAATTAAGTTTATAGATTTAAAATAATAAGGTCTTAATTATTAAAATGACACTTTCTCATATTCTGAGTATCAAAGGAAATAAAGCTGCGTGTAAGAATCACAATGTGATTTCCTTTTGGTTTCTAATTTCACATATTTTGGACTTGTGTTTGCAAGTTTTCTTCAATTTAAAATTAATGCTAATGTAACTTGATGTGGTTGTATCTTCCAAATTGCTCAATTTTCTCATTTTTTTTTAATTTATCCAATTATAAATTTTGGTTTTTTACAGTCTGCACTTTAATTGAGAAGTTGTCACTATCAAAAATACCATTTAGAGGAGATCCAATAATCGGTATGTCACGTTTTAAATAACCTTCCATTATCTTAGTAGTTATTCAGTAAGCCAAAATAATAATGAATGCTGTTTTTCAAAAAGCAGGATTAGCGAGGTTGGGTGGCCTAACAAAAAAATATCAAAAAGATACCCAAATACTGCAACAGATGGTGGTGATGTTTGAAGATTTGTTTTGTAGCTGTTTACAACTATATTTTGTTTTCAGTGTCAGCAGGCACAGTGTTTGCGCTGTGTACATTGCAAACCAAACCAGAATAGCTATGCTAATTGGAAATCACAGCCTTGTTTATTTTGGAAAAACAAGGGGATATGTCAATATGTATAATTGCTCATCTTTGTGAAAAGTAAAACAGATAATGTTAATGTTAAATAGTTTTCTTACTTTCTGGTGTTCCTTACTATTTCAGGCAGCTGGCAGTGGTTAATAAATGACAGTCTAAGAAGTCTCCCTCTTGTGTCAAGCGCTGCGCGACAGCATATAAAGGTACAATAGTTCCTCCTTCTTCATGGGCTCACGTTAAATACAGAATTAGAAATATTGTTGCTTTCCATTGGTGGATTATTTTCTGTGAAATCTAATTGGTTCTTGAACATTTGTTTCTTAGATTGGTAAGAAGGGTTGTTTTTGTTTTTTTTAAATCCCTCAAAATTCAAATGGACATTTTTGACGAACACTTGTGTATCTGTAATATGTGTAAGATACGTTGATTTTGGTAATTTCAGAGACATCAGTAGGCCTGATGTACTGGGGGCACGTTTGTTAACAGTGAGAAGATTGGTGTGATCAGCCAGGGTTATTCAGGACAACGTGCTTAAATCTGCCGTTAAACTCTGTTGCAAATCCTGTTACTGTGCTCTTGAGCTACGCTAATTCTGAATATTAAATCCATTGATGGATATATTTCATGCTGTTTTATGTACATGATCTCAAAACCTTCAGTTACTTGCCTTAATTTTCCTGTATAATGCGAGGACAGTTTGATCTTGTGCTCTTAAAAGCTTTACCGAACTGTAAAGACAATTTTTGTCTGCCCTGCTAGAGCTGGTAGGCATCACAGAGACAATCTGAATATAACATATTGTGTTCATTTTATTAGGTTTTAAAAATCAGATAAAAAGCCATTGCAAGTATCTGGTAGCTCATCTTCTGAAGTCTTTGTTGGAAGACAGAGTAGACTAGAACGTATCCAAATCACTGAAGAAAATGAAAAGATGAAATTTGAATTCTTGGAATATTCTTTTGGCATGAACAATTTATTCATAAAGTTTGTATGTCTTATAACTGGAATTTCTAAACCAAGCTTAGAAGAATTAATTATAGACTTTAGAGAATTTTGACTTGTTTGCTTAACATTAATCTTGAGAAAAGTATGTTTAGTAAATGTCAATTTGTACTTGCTTTCTATATGTGTTTTAGAGAGAAATAATTTTAAGGGCAGTGCTGAAGACATTGAAAAGTAATCATTTTCTGACATACAGTATAGTCTTCCAATGTAACTTCATGTGTTTAGGATGAAAACCTTTCTCTTTAGAAAGTGAAGGCTCTGAGCAACCTGATCCAGTTGAAGATGTCCCTGCCCATGGCAGGGGGTTGGGCTAGATGGCCTTGAAAGGTCCCTTCCAACCCAAACTATTCTATGTTTCTGTGATCTACAGCAATTAGATAGTTCTGTATATTTTGCTACTATAATGCCTCTGGTAGTTAGAATATTATTTAGAAGAATAGTGGTTTTCTTTCAAGTCCTTGATTTTGCATAGAAAACAAAAAAAAATCCAGTCTTTTTTCCTTAATCTATTAGTTCTAAGCACAGTTATCATAAAGTATGACCTTAGTAAATCTATCAAGTTCACAGTTTTGCCTTTGTTACAGGAGTCTGCAGTCTCTGCGCTGGCTGCGCTGTGCAATGAATATTACAGCAATGAAAAGGGAGAAGCTGATCCAGCTATACAGGGTAATGACTCATGTTTACAGTAGAGGCAGAAAATACGGGGCTGGACCTAACTTGTGCTTTGGAGGCATTGGACAAAATGGGGAGGAGCGTCACTAATTTTAAAGGACCTTAAAACGCTTTGGGAAAGAATGATAAAACCAACTGAAAGTCTAGGAAATGTCTCAGGGGGTTTGCCTGTTTTAGGCGGGAGGTGAATACAGGGTACTGTAATGAATGAATGTTAGGAAGAACAGATTGCTTTTCTATTTCATACTGTAAAACAAAGAAGCAAAGAATGTGTTTGTGGCAAGTCCTAAATTTTAATCAAGGGAGACATTTTCACATCATATTTTGACAAACTGTATGTCAGAGATCGAGCCTGACTGAAGAAGAGTTGGTCAGGGATAAGAAGAGAGGGATAGCAAGGACACCCAGAATTATTATAAATGTGCATATGAAAACTCATCTGTTTGGGTTTGGATCGGTAGTACAGGAGTAGGCTTAAACCTTTGTAGGGGCATATGAATCAACATCTTTTTTTATACTGTTTTTCTTGGACCTTTCTGTCTTTCAAGTATCAAATTTGGCCATGTCCATCAGAGACAGATTGCTGGATTGTAGAGACAGCCATTTTAAGAATAACAACATTTATGTTCTTGTTTTTCTAAATATGACAGTGAAATTACAGATACTGAACAAAATATTGATTTACTTTTTTTTTTTTTTTTTGCCATCACTAAGTCATTCCTAAATCAGGTAACAGAATACCTTATGATTTATTTCTATTGTGGTAGTTCCCAGAATGAACCTGACACCTGTCACATGTATAGTAACATGCAGTCCATGTCCCAGAGAAGTTATGGCTGGTATATAAGAGCAGCCTAGCTTGATTTTTACATCTTTTCTATACTGCTAAATCTCTGTTTTTTTGTCCAAAAATAAGAATCCAAAAATAGCCGTTTCTTGATGCAGGTTGGCACTGTGTGACAGAGCCCTGGCCCAGGCTGCCCAGGGAGGCTGTGGAGTCTCCTTCTCTGGAGATATTCAAGACGCACCTGGACAAGGTCCTGTGCAGCCTGCTCTGGGTGACCCTGCTTGGGCAGGGGGTTGGGCTGGGTGACCCACAGAGGTCCCTGCCAACCCCGACCATGCTGGGATTCTGTGATTTTTTTTGTGGGCAGCATGGGGAAGATGTGATACCGTACTGAGGCAGATCAAAAAAAAGAACCCTCAGGAAAGGGTAGTGTTTTGTCAGAACAGAAGGCTTTGAGCAGGAGGAGACAATGCTGAATCAAAACAAGCCATCTGAAAACGAGTTTAAATGTTAATAGATCACATTTTATATAAGAATGAATTTTCAAGCTTCTTCGAAAGTGGACCAGAAACCTGAGCCGGATGTCAAATGAAGAGGGAGAAAGGACCTGCTGGAAGAACACGCAGCAGATGGCTGCAGCTGTTCTGAGGCTGCACGCTTCGATGCCTCTGAAGCTGAATTGTTTGTTCCTGGATTCTAGGTTAACTTTTCACCTGGTTTGTGCTTGAAGGAACCATGGCAATGTAGCTATGATGTCTAGGGACATAATTAGAGTCAGGTTTGTAGATACAAGCAAAATTTTTCATCAGACTTTCTGGAGTGATTCCGAGAATAGAATTGTGAGTTGGAAATTTTTCTGTTCTAAAAAATCTCTAGTCAGCTCTGTCTTGATAATGCTTTTATATGGGCTTGGACTTCTCTAAAGCCTCTTATGGTAACAAAAGTGCCATTATATATGCAAGCATCTTTTAAAAAGAAAAAAATATTGTATATTTTCATCTCTGTGCCAGTAAAATCTATGTATTTCATGACCATTAAATTCTGTTGTGGGATTGAAATCCACTGCTAAAAATCCTCCCCATAGTGTCTGGTCTATGTATGTGTGTGTAGAGGCTCCAGGGCAGAAGACATTGAGTGACAATGCAGGTGCCTTAGGTAAGTCAGTTAAAGCAGATATAAACATGATTAAGGGGACTAGGGAAAAAAAAAAAAGCCACCACAAAAATTTTGGTGAAATTTGACCAGTGTTTCACTATGCCTTGACAGATTGAAATGAAAACACCAGTCAAAGTGACTTTAGTGATTCGGCGTTCTGAATCTGTCCCTATAAGACTGCAATTTTATGCAATCACTTCTCTTCTTGCTTCTGTTTGTTTGCACCTTTTCTCTGTTTTATTTTTTCTGTCTTAGTGTGTTCTGCTTTGGTTTTGATGACTTTCTCTTTTAATATTCTTTCGGGATGGGTTGTGTTGAATTAATAGTGTAGACACTTCATAGGCCGTGTTGTTTTATGAAGCTGAGGACTCTCAGAAGAATATTAACGTTTGCATTACCCTTGCTAGCATAATTACTAAGTAGTTATAAGTAAAGAGCTGCTCATTTGCTAGTTGTCGTGTCTTAATTTTATGTCATTTGGCTAAAACGTCCATCTTAAATTTACATCAGTCAAAGGGAAGACTGTCATAATCTTTACCATCTAAGGTCATCTTGCTGTCTAAGCAACCATTGCGTCTTCCTATGGCCTCAAGACTATCTTACACTCCGGTGGTCTGGAAAGTTTTAAATAATGGATGTGCTTACATGAAGGTATTGCTAACCTCTGGACAGGGAACTGGTTTCCTGATGTGAGGAACTAGTTGCAGCCTGCCGATTGCATAGGGATTTAAATAAAAAAAAAAAAAGGTCAGTCATGAGTTATGATGAATGTGTAGTTTCTGCTGGTAACTATTCTCTCTTCCTCTAGCAAATATTGCTCAATCGTTTAAATCTTAGATGACAGTAAGCAGTGGCACAATTATGTAATCTTCCTGGGATCTCCAATTTGTTTTCTCTGAGAACCGAAACGTGCATATTCAGTGAAGCCATGAATACGACCACCTTTCTTGCTGAACCAGAGTCGTGTTTAGTGCAGCTATCTTGGATTTTCTTAGAGGCTCTTCTGCAGTGCCTTGGTTTTCTCTGCATTTTTCAGAGGAGTTTAATACAGTAGCTGACAAATCTGGTGAAGGAAGGATGGTAGGAAGGAAGCCTATGATAAAGACTACAGTAGAAATACCGAGATAGATTCCTGACTTTTTTCATTTATCATTTTTTCATGCATTCTCATTTTTTTCTTCGTATTGCTTTACTTCATTGTGGAGCCTCCTTTTCCCATGCCTTGCTCAGTTTCTTCTTGTGCGCTTTGTTTGTGCTGCTGTTGGTGGAGCCATTGTCTGCGTTTTGGTGTGTAACTGAGCACGGCATCGCTGCTTCAAAGTGGCCGCGTCTCTTTGAGCTTTCTCCTGCAAAAAGCCCAACTTTATTTTTTTGTCTCTATAAAAAGTGGTGTGAAGTTATCTCATTGCTTAGGTGTGATCGGGGTGTGTGTGTTTAAACCCTGAGTCCGGTTCAGGCTTCTGGGGGAAGGCTGTCGAATATCTGACCTTCACAAACCCAGAGACATCTCTTTCCTAACACAGAATACTTGTCTAATTATGGAAATCGATGACCTGTAAATACAACAGAACTTGTTCCCCTGTGTTTGCGTAGAAATTTGTGCTTACACTTAGTCTTTGGATTTTTAAAACATTATGACTTTTTAAAATTGAGAACTTTGTTTTTCCTCTCTCTGAATGACTAGGGTTAGTCTATCTAAAAATCTGACTTTGTATTTAGAAAATAAGAATTAATTTGTGTAACAGTGAACATCTTAAAATTTTTATCTTTCTGCTGTTGGAAATTAAAGGTATCTATATTTTAGTTTAATGAATTATAAAATTCTCTAGCTGCTCTGTTTGGGAAACCTTTTCCTGGTTGGTTTTTTTGTTAGCCAAATATATAATGATAATGATGTGGTAGTTGCTTTTCACTCTGCAATTGTATTTCTTCTAGATGAGCTGGTGACACAGTACGTTTCAGAACTACAAAACGCAGAGGAAATGATTCGTTGTGGCTTTTCACGAGCTCTTGGGGCCCTTCCAAGATTCCTGCTAAAGGGCAGGCTCCAACAGGTGAGGAAATACGGTCATTGTAATGAGAACAGGGCACACGGTATTTTGAATGAAACCCGTGATGGTAATCAAATAAATAATAATGATCATAATTAAAGGTCTTTGTGAAAGGGATTTGGATTGTAATGTACAGTAACTCCAGAAAATCATCATGAGTTGAGCTTGCCGTAGTTTCTGATAATTGAAGTTTAGTCCTGCTTTAGTGGTGTTAATGGAAAAGTCAGAGATTGAGTTACCCCTTTGCTATGGAGCATTTGTCCGAAGGGGAGAGTGAGGCATGCTGACAAGTCCCGGTGAGAAACCAAACACTGCTGCCTGCTTGGTTCGCTCAGGCGTGATTGAGCTCATTTTAATACAATACCTAAATTTAACATTTATCATAAATAATGCATTGGATTTAAAGATCTAAATTTTTATATTTTTTCAGGTTTTGGAAGGCTTGAAAAAAGTTACCGTAATTTCCCCTGCAGACGTGACCTTTGCAGAATCCCGAAGAGATGCCTTAATAGCAATTGCAAAGTATGTTTATCATCTTTATTTTTGCCTAATTTGAATTCTTTCTCTAGAAGCTTTCCCCTGTCCATTCTGATTTCTGTTGTGAGTTTGTAGTGTGATTCTTGAAAGCAGCTGCCCTGACGTACACATTTTTAGTGTGGGACTGTGTGCATCTCCTTTATTCAGTGTATCTTTGGTTCCGAAGACTGTCACACATCTGAGGACGGAATACAACTCTGATGGTGGTGTGGGGTTTTTTAATCAATTAACTGACTAGCTCGAGTGTATTTTAAAGTTCACTTTTCTCCAAGGCTGCAATTTAGTGAGCTTTAGTGAGGAGGAAGAATGTGTTTTTTCTGCTTCCGTAATGAGAAGGTTGAGTTGCTTTAAAGAAGTTGTAGTCATTCCCTAAAGGAATATCTTCTATGTTGACATGCCACAATGTAGTTACTGTTAATAGTATCACAGTATATTTGCTCTTAAACTGTTAGAGTGCAAAAAACCCTTGTCTTCAATGCAAGGAAGTTTGTTAATACTAAATTCAATGCACATTGCATTAGTCCTGTGCTGCTCTTGCGTACTTCGCTTTAAGGAGAGTTCAGACACTGACAGGTGCTTTAGGCATGTTCCTTTCTGTAGTGTTACCGACGTGAAACCAATCTGCTTATCTGTTGAGTTGTCAGCTTTGCCAGTGTTTCTTTAAACCCAAACACTGGCCAGAAATCCTCAGGTCAAATCGAACACAGTAGGCTCAGAAACATTCGTCATCCTGTTTGTAGCAGATGTTCCAGGTGTTGAGAATATTGTGTCTGGGGAATTTTATTAAGCAATGGAGCAAAGCTATCATCTCAGCGTTTCTCCTTGCTAGTGTTGTGGTTCACCGCCTCCTTTTTCTCTTTTTAAAGGGTTTGCCAGACAGTAGGTGTGAAGGGAGAAGGATCCCAGGAAGAATATGTCTGCAGAGATAACGTTACTCAGATTTACGCTACGCTCCTTAGGGGTGTGACTGACTACACCACCGACAGCCGAGGAGATGTCGGAGGATGGTAAGATGCCTTGCAAACTGAGACTTAAACCGAGCTGCCGTGTTTGATGTTGAATTCAAAACTGATGTCTGTTCAAAACCTGTGAGAAATAGATTTCTCCAAGCTTTTGGAGAGTAGAGTATAGGTAGAGGTAGACTGCGAAAGAGAAGCAGAAGGTGAAAGGAAAGGCTGACAAAAATCTGTTTGTCCCTTGCCTTGGAAGTCAGGAAAATGGGGGCTGTTGTGGTTTGAGCTGAAGTGCAGCCCTGTTCTGGTTTTGTGGTTGAGATTATTTTCTTTCAGTGAATATCAGCAATGTATGTAGTTGTAATAAGTACAGAGATTTAGAACATCACTTCTGTTACTTCGAAATAACACGTTTACTCCTGCTTGGTGAACTCTCCTGTTGTACGTTGGTGTTGTGGGGTTTTTTGCCAGGAGAGGGCGCAGTTGCACAACGTGTTGGTGACCAAATTTCAAGGCGTATCTGAGATGGATAAAAACCTTATAAATTATGCTGTGGTATTCCTGACTCTTTTGTAAGGTTAGGGTTTCAATGATTTCAGCTATGAGACTGCAAGAATAATTAAATCATGTCTGTAGGAAGGTAGCTACAAATGTGAAGTCTATAGAATGGGTGGAAGACTAAGTCTGTAGCAGTCATATTTTTGTGATGTTCTTCAGTCTTCACAGTTCCCTTGATATCTAAAGAAGATTCAGTATGTAATATTGCATTTATCTGGATGTCCCCTATTCCTTCCATGACAGTGATCTGAAAAGGCAGTGTCTAAACGGAGGAACCAAAGCACTCTGAAGGCTTGTGTCCTCCTTTGGGTTTGTGTTTGGTTTCAGAAGAAGCTGTAACTGGGGATGTAACATTGCTTACTGATTGGAAGTTCCTGCAGCCTTTAGATGTGGTAGGCAGAGGGGAAATGAAGATTTTGTGTTACTCACTCCATCCTGTAGAATTCCACAAGGTAGTTACAGGGTGAGAAAACCATGTGAAATGCAGATCTTAGAGATCAAATGAGTGCTAAGGAAACACAGAGGCTCTCTTGTCAGGGTACTTCTCTGTGTGTATTTATCAGCACAAATGTGCCCAGCCTGAAATAGTACTTGTTATTAAAAAGTATTTAATTATCAGAATTCAGGAATAAATCCAGTATCTGTAGATTTAAAGTATATGACAATTTTGATACTGTGTAGAAGACTCAGAGCAGTGGCACTTAATCCTTGTATAGAGAAGCCATAACCTAAGTAAATGTGATAAATTAATTTTAGTTGTTTGTTAGTTGTTGGAAATTTGAGTAAAATGCTGATTTTGACAAAGACATATTGATTTTATTGTCTTAATTTTAATTTGAAAATATGCACATATAGGTTGTTTTTAAGTGTTTCTATACATAAAGCATCATCCCTATTTAACAGTACGGGTAATCCTGTTTGTGTTGGTAATGACGTGGTAACATACATTTGACCTGTACGAAGCATCTCAGGGTACAGAGATGCGTGTTCAGGGTTGTGAGTTACCAGCCTGTTGATTGTTCAGATCTAGTATCTGGCTGTGGTTTTATTACATTTCCGTGCCTGAAAAGTACTGGTGTGAAGCCATTTGGTTTGTTGAAAAGATTTCCTTATTTTCCCAGTTTATTAAAGAAACTCTTGTCTGACAGTGTGGAGTCACATGAAGGGCTTTGGTGTTCAGTTTCAGTCGTATCCTTGCAGAGTGTTTGTGTGAAATAACTGGTTCAGACGTTATTTCAGTCACTATCTTTGAAGGGTGTTTTCAACAGTAGTATATGAACGTGAAACATAATTTGCTTTTAATTTAATCGAGTGGCATCTGCTATATTGTACCTGGCAGCTGCGACTCAGCAGGTGAGGAGCGACAGAGGAGGGACAGAGGACCTGAACTGCAGCCGAGCCGTGCTGTGGCTCTGGCGAAGCTGGCAGAGCTCACAGGTGCTGGCTGGGACCTGTGGTGGTACCCGCGGCCTCGGGAAGGCTGCGAGGGGAGGGGACTCGGCTGTACCTCGCCGGGGAGGGTGCGCCTTGCTGGTCGTACTCCCTTCTGTGGCCGGCACAGCCTCAGTCGCTCGCTCCCCCGTCCCTGGTGCCAGCGGAGCAGCCCGGTTCTGCAGCGCTGGCTGCGCTCAGCGCCGGCGGCCGTGCTGGTGCCGCGTCCGATCGCGGTGATGCACGAGGCCAAGTGTGCGTTGTGTGAGCCCGGGAACTGTTTGTTTAGGCTCGAATTTCTGGTTATGTCTGTTTTGGAGTTCTGTCTTACTCACTCTTGACTTGGTGTCATTGTTCTATTTGGTAGCCCCAGGTTTGCTTGAAAAAAAAGAAAGAAGTTAATTACAGTGGCATTCTCCTCTTTAGGATTGCTTATACCAGGGCAGGAGCTGTGAAGTACATTTGTGATTACCACGAGGAATGGGAGCAACTAGAACACACCTTATGACCAACTCTTGTGCCTTAGGCAGAAAGAAGAGTTGTGATTGTGGGGATTTTCGTGCAATATGTAGCATGCTAGAGTCTTTCCTTGCCAGCAATCCTTGGGTAGTTTATACTGCTGCCAAACGTTGATGCTTGTGCTCTGCCGAGTGATGGTCGGTCACTGAGCTCTCACCAGCTCCAGCGTGAGTTGCAGTAGTTATTTATAACCACTCTGAGCAGAAAGTGAGGTGTTGGTTCTGCAGCGCAGCGTTGAAGAAGGTTATTTTGTGCCGTGTTGGTCGTGGGCACGTGTTTAATGGAGTCGCCTTGTTCCTGTAGGGTACTTCGCTACAATATTTACAGAAGTGTTGGGAAAGTACACAGGGCAGATAATCTAGATTACTCTTATCAGCCTGAGTTAATATTTGTGTGTTTGTATTTTTCTTGTTTTGTGTAGTGACCCCCACCTCCTCAGCCTTCAGTTCTGGTTGTTAAAATTGTCGTATGACAGGCAAATAGTAACACAGGACAAGAAACCAGAGAACAGTGGGCGTGTTTGACAGCTCCACCTTAGAAGCAGCCGCCAGGATGCAAACTAGTCGGGATCGAGATCAGGTCATTCCAGCTTGCACAGGGGCAGCAGGAGCTTGGCTTTGCCTCTGCTGCTGCCTCGGCCGTCAGAGCAGCGGGAGGGAGGTGGATGGGTCTCTGGCTCGGGGCATGCACTGACACAGGGTTGGTGCAGCTGAAAAAAAAAGTCAGAGCAACTGCATAGGGTGTGGGGTCAGAGAAAGGGAAGATACACTAAGCTTTTTGCTTTCAAAATTGGGCGAGATACTGAAGTAGGTAAGGACCTGGCTAGGTATAGTCAAGTGTTGAAGTGAACTCGCACAGCTGGCAGCTCTCGGTGAAGTTCCCCGTACCTGTTGTTTGTCCTTCTGTCTGTGTCTGCATTTAAAAGCAAAACTCTTACAAAGTGAAAATTTTCAAAGAAATCCCAAGGAAATTAAATTCTCAACACCCATTAAAATTCAAAATGCTTTGAGCACCAGATTCTTTCAAAGCTGCTTTGGCAATGCCAGCCAAAATCAAGCCAAGAAACCTGTAAATTAGAGGGGAGGGGGAATCCTTTCTCACAACAATCTGTTGGCTGCTAAATATTTTTGTGGCCTCCAAATACGGGTGTTTGCTCGTTCTGTTTCTTTTAAACCACTGACTAAGATGGAAAGATATGGGGAGAATTGCCACTTCTCCAAAGAGACCTTCTCTTTGGTGTGTAATTTTTGTCTTTATTTAATGGAATCGTGGGAAAGTTTAACCAACTTCACTTTCCATATGCAAACTTTACCTTGCTTTTGACAGGTTGTTTGCTGGGACTTGTCCAATCTGTCTGCAGGTGTTAGACATGAATATCTAATAGTCAGATCTGTATGAAAAAAGTAGGAAAACATCCTTTGATGAAAGATTGCCAAACTTCTATTAAATTACTTAGGAAAAAATGATGTAATTTACCTTTTCACCGTTACAACAAATGTCCCACCCAGTTTTAGGTTGCGTTGGCAACTATTTTCTGCTTGTTTTGGATATCAAAAACCGGAGTATGTCTTTTCACAGTAAGCAGGTACCTTTTCAAATACTTCGTTATTTATGTATTTTTAATTGTTGTGGAGAAGGGGTGACATTACACCATGAGTGACTGATGCGATGAATGCGTTGGTCCTGGTCTTCTGCAGGGTCAGGTAAGCAGCTGAGGATCTGCCACGGTGCTGCCCGTATCTTAAGAAAGAAATTACTTTTAACAACTCAAATATTGACAAGGCATGTGGTTTAAAACAAGTGTGTGGATTTGGGGTTTTGGTTGAAATTACATTCTTGTTTCTTTTGTATTGATAATATATTTAGACATTTTGAAGGCAGAAAATCTTTGTCATATAGATAATATGCACTTCAAGCACAAACTAGTGTTACTTTAGCTAAGCTATTTTTGTAAAACTAATTATTATTTAGCCATTAAAGCCACTCGGAATCACTTCTGTTAATATTGGAAGTGTCAAGCTTGAAAATTTACAAGAATATGACACTTTTAACAGTGCTTAAATGTCTTGTCAAAATGTGGCTTGGCCTTTTTAGAAGATGGTGTGAAGCAGACAGAGCACTGAGGTTTAAATACATCCACTTGCACACTAAATATTGCTAATAGTTGTCAATTTTAACCTTCTTAAAATAAAGAATAAACCTGATGACATCTGGTTGGAATGAAATTGAGACGGTGAGGCAGGGGCCTTGCCTGGAAGGGAGGATGACTGTGGTACCCTCTGTGCAAATGTGGGCTTCGCTTCACAGAACGGGGCTCGGGGGTACAGCTGTACACACTCCTCTTGCCCCTGAAAACATGACCGCTGCTGTCAGTGGTGAATGTTCTCACTACTTGGAACTCCTTGCCAGTGTCTCTCTTAACTGCTGATGTTTTTATTAAAATAAATACTGAGGCAACTGCTTTAATGTATCTCTGTTTCAACAGGGTACGTGAAGCTGCTATGACAAGTTTAATGGAGGTGACGCTTCTGTTGGTTCAGAGTGAAGCGGAGTTAATCAACGCCAACATGTATGCTGCTTGTACTGGCTTTGTGTCTTATCTCTCACAACTGTATTCCAGTCCATAGAAGAAAGCATTGCTTACATCTTGTGTACCTACTGCCTTGTTGTGACAGAACTTTTGACAGAAGTGCGTCAGGCTTACACCCACAGAGATGCTGAGCGTGTTGTATGTGTTTTTCAGAGAGACTAAGCTTGTTGAGAGAAACTGGGTGGCAGTCCCACCCTTGAAACACAGCGCATCTGTGAGATTTGGGCTATGCTTGCTGCCTCTGTGGAGCTGCCAGGATCGTGCGCTTAAATAGAAAGCAAACTTGGCTGCTTATCCAGAGCATCACATCATTAATTTGTAATGCAATAAAATGTGGAGATGAGTTTTTATTCATTTCTGTCATCTTTGCAGAATTATTAGTAAGGAAATACAGAAAAACTTACTTTACACTGAGCTTCAGATTTTTAATTTCGTGATACAATACTCCTAATAGTAAAAAAAAAAAAAAAAGAATACTTACCAATTTTGAAGCATAGCTTGTGCTGCATGAAAACTGTCCTAATAGTTCTAAAACAAATGGTGTTGGTTTATGGACAGAGCATGTCCAATGATCAGCTGAATATATACATGATTTCTTTTTTAATTAAAAAAAAAAAAAAAAAAAAACAAAAAAAAAAACCAAACAAATTTTGAAGTACACTGTGAGGGGAAACTGGATTCTGGACGAATATGCTACTTAACCAGTGCCTCTTGTCCAGAGGCTTCCTCCTGCGGTCCTGTTGCAGACATAGATTATTCACATGAAACTTAGAAAACCATTCCTGCCAGCTGGACCCCATTTTGTAAATATTCTGGGTCTTGCTGTGACTGAAGGAGTTGTAGCTGCTGTTGCTATCATTAGTTGTCATTTCTGAAGGTGTAAAGGACCTTGTGGAACAGAAGATTGTAGCTGGGAGTTTAGTTATGAATGTCAGCAAAATAGGATACGGTTAAAAACTAGCCACAGTTGAAGAGCTGTTTAATTTGGGATATGTGGGATTTGGGACAGACCTTCTTCTCTGGTACATGTGCAGTTTTCTACTTGAAGGTGTGCTTTTCTCAAGGTTCCTGCACTGTTTCTATCTGAAATGTAGCAGTTCATCCAAACCTTAAAGCACCTTTGTATCTTTTTGGTGGTGTGCAAATACCAAATACCGTGTGATATTAACATCATGATGTTTTTTGATTCATCTGTGGATGACAAAGCTTTAAAGATTCTGTCACCATGTTGATGTCTTAAA
Organism: Opisthocomus hoazin; assembly: GCF_030867145.1. Classification (NCBI taxonomy): domain Eukaryota; kingdom Metazoa; phylum Chordata; class Aves; order Opisthocomiformes; family Opisthocomidae; genus Opisthocomus; species Opisthocomus hoazin. Next base: position 12,468,329 of record NC_134434.1, on the reverse strand, counting down.
TCCCTTGTATGTTCAGTACGTGGAGTTAAACCAGAATACTCCATAGCAGGACCGTTTTTATGTAGTTGAAACAAATTTAAATACAGATTCTACTGATTAAATTATGCGATTAATTGTTTTCTTCTTTGCAGCTGCAAACAGATTATGTGCTGGCTGGCTCAACAGTCAGCTGAAAAAATAGATAAATTTCGAGCTCATGCAGGATCTGTGTTCCTTACTCTTTTACATTTTGACCGTCCTCCAGTTCCACACATACCACATCGAGAAGAGCTGGAGAGGATATTTCCAAGGTAATACATTGAAGAAGGTATCCGAAAGCACTGAAAGTAAAAAGAGACATGCACACAGTTACGCCTAACACAACCAACCTGACGTACTGTCTGTGCCCAAATGCCTGCTGTGAGTCTTGAGGAATATTTGGTGCTGTTTGTTGGCGTTTCATTGAGGTGCACAATGAATATGCGTAACCATATAAAATAGAACTTCTTACAGTATGAGTGCGTGTTAAAACCGTAGTTTCTATAGGAGAGAAGTCTTACATGGTCCTGCTGCCCTAAGTGCTTCTCTAGATCAACCCCAGTTAATTTCTGAACCCGTCAGCCTGTTTCTTGGTGGATTGTAGTGATCATGTCAGTCGTTGATAGTTGGGCGACCATCTGCTGGGAGCTGTGGTTTGGTAGTCCTGCTGTTTATGAGATGTCTGGTTTATCATCTCATTTTGTGAGAGCTGGATTTCGCTGGCAGTCCCCCTTCCTGAATTTTGTTTTTTCCCAACTGGAAAACGCTAATTGATCATAATGATAATTTTTAATGAATTTTTAACCCTGCTGTAGTTGCAGTAGTTTTCCAAGATGGGATTTCTAATTAAAGTAAGAGTGAGAGCACCATTCCTGAGTAGTGATTATAATACCTGATTGGGATGAGGAAGATCCGGCTTTGTGTCACCATTCTGTTTGTTCCGCAGAATCTCCCCCTCCCGTAGCCCAAAGCGCTCTGTCTGCTGGGCTGCGCGTTGATCTGTGGTGGGGTGCAGGGGTGTCAGCCTTCCCTGGGGCAGGTCTGCCTTCGTATCAGGTGTTGACTAGATGTTGGTGGGAGAGAACTCGGAATGGAACACAAGAAGGAGAACTTTTTTTCTTAGTGTAGAGAAAAGTGTCTGTGAAAAGGAAACTGCGGTTCAGATGCCTTACCCATGTCAGAAGATTGCTTGGCTTCACTGGCAGTGGCTGAAGTTTTGATATGTATTTTCCCCATATGCTTAAAGAGCAATGATTAATTTGATTTTTACGTAATTCAGAGACTTTCTTCCCTGATGTGCTGTTTGAGGATGAGGAGCTATCGTAGGAGTGTATGGAGAAGAAAGGCAGTGCACACATACGAGATTATTTTTTTTCCTTCCCCTTTCCCCAGGTCGGAGAAAGAGACTCTAAACTGGAATGCTGCCTCGGAAGCTTTCCCTCGGATCACCCAGCTCCTGGGTTTGCCAACATACCAGTACTATGTGCTTTTGGGTCTCTCGGTGTCTGTTGGTGGATTAACGGAGACAACGGTAAGAAAGCAAAGTGGCTTTGCTGTCTGGTGGGAGGATGCATTTACCTGGTGAAATTTCTGACTGCTTAGTCTGTTACAATGGATATTGCACAGTTATTTCTGTTTTAGAATTTTAAAGAATTTTAGAGGAAATCAAGCCAGGCTCACAAACCTGATGCGCTTTAGAGTTTTCATATTTAGAATTATTTTCTTGAGTTACTGAGCATGCAGGAAACAAGGTGTAAGGACACTGTTTCTGATTTCGTGGCCGGGTGGAAGCTGAGTGTTCAGCCTCCTGGCTCAGTCAGCTCTTCCGTTTATTTGCTCGCCTTTCCAAGCTGTTAGCGGAGGAAGAGCCGTTCAGCTTGCTAAACGTTGGGGCTAAATGCAGCGTGATTGCTCTTTTTAGATGAGTTGAATCCCTGCTTTCATTCTTTCATTTGTAACCTGTGTTCTCTCTTATTTTTTGTTTTTAAATTGGAAATGATACAAGGTATTAATTATTAGTTGTCAATATGTGTTAACAGTATGTTCAGTTATTTTTTTGTTGTTGTCAATTTGACACGCTTTCTGAAAACGTACCACAGAGTACCAACATTACATTGCAAAGAAATGCCGTTCAGATGTATGAATCCTCTGAGCTTCGCAGTCTCTATTTCATCCTTCTGTGTGTGAACGGTGTCTTTATCACTATTTTTGGTAGTCTGCTGTGCTGCAAAAATCTTCTAGACTTTATTATAATTTTAGAGCAGCCTTTCAGTACTTAAAGGGAGCCTATAGGAAAGATGGGGACAATCTGTTTAGTAGAGACAGCAGCGACAGGACGAGGGGTAATGGTTTTAAACTAAAACAGGGTCGGTTTAGGCTGGATATAAGGAAGAAATTCTTTACAATGAGGGTGGTGAAACACTGGAACGGGTTGCCCAGAGAGGTAGTGGAGGCCCCATCCCTGGAAACATTCAAGACCAGGTTGGACAGGGCTCTGAGCAATCTGATCTAGTTAGTGGTGTCCCTGCTCGCTGCGGGGGGGTTGGACTAGATGACCTCTAGGGGTCCCTTCCGACCCAGAACTTTGTATGATTCTATGATTCTGTCCTTACATTACAGCTTGTCTTGCTAGTTTCAGAATTCTTGGTTTCAAGATATTTGGCATGTTACTTTTTTGCTATTTGAGGTAGCCAAAGTTATAACATAAATGAAAACAGCTGTTGGGGTAAGGACAGGGTTCAATACGAGATTCAAAATGACACTGCAGAGAAATATCAGACCAGTAGCAGAATATTCTGGACTGTTGGTTAGATCTTTAAATTGCAGTGGCCCTGTCACAGGAGGAGGAGGTCATGAGTCAGCACCCCAACAGTGTTTAAGAGGGTTTCTAATTAAGATTGCCATCTCTAATTAAGAAAGCTGGTAGAAAAATGGTAGGTGTCGGGCAATGCAGTTTCTGTGGAGAGAGAAGAGCTCCTGCTGGGTTCACAGAAGGAAGGAGGAAATCATTTTGGGCTCGTCTCCACAGCTTCCACTTCTCCAGCTGCCCATGAGCGGTTTGGAAGATGCCGGAGCGATGGGTTTTGCCTGGTGCCAAGGGTTCTGCCCTGGTGCTCCAGAGGTGTCCGTGCGCCTCGGGGGCTCCCGCGGCGGAGGATTTGGTGTCTGTGCAGTCTCATGAGACAATTTTAACCTTTCTGAAATAGCAACTAATTATAGAGCAACGGCTATTTTAAAACTTTGAAAACATATGCTTATTGGTTTGTGACAATAATTATCGGATAGACAATGTAACTCTGAACAGACTTTTTTAATAGCATGATTTGAGGCATGCAGATGAAATTCAGCTTTTGGTCAAACAAGTTAATTGTAGGAGGCTCCTCGAAAACCGAAGTTATTCATAGAAGTATAAAAAGGGTGGAACGTTGTGGAGGAACAGACATTCTGACTGCTAACCGAGGTCAGAGGAAAATTCTTATTCAACAGTTTAATATATATTTTTTTTTTTTTTTTTTTTAAGTTCTAGTTGTGTTTGGTTTTCAGAAGTGTAAACAGCTCAGTTACTTCTAGCTCCCTTCCTTCGTTACCATCTGCCAGTAGATTTAAGGGGAGCCTTCTGTACTGTTTTCAAAAAATGATTTTGAAATGTTAACTTTCTGTGACCCTGCATTCTGCTTTAACGCTGAAGGCTTGTTCCAGTTAAAATATTCTCAAGGGACTGGCTTCAGAAAGAAGATGACCTAATTCCCTTTTGAGCCAGGTAGAAGCGCAAGGGAGGCTCAAAGTATAGGGTACTTACACTTGGGATTAATTACATTTAATATTTAAAATGTGATATATAAACGAGAATTGAGGTGTCTTACAATAACTTAGTTTCAGACTATTCAATCAAAGCATGTAGTGTTCTTTGCTGAATATCCAGAGGCTGATTTAAAACATTAATAGAGAATTTTAAGAACTGTTCCTATTAAATTCATATGAAAGAAGGAGATTTTTAAAGTCTCGGGTAAAGGAAAAGGATTATTCAAATACGTGTTCTCACAGTAACCTATGTGTGTTCTTGTGATCTCTCCTTTCTTCCTGTTCTCACTTCAAAATATATACGCACATACACACACGGACATAGTAGTTAGAAAGTTAGGACATTCCCGTATACTGCACGATAATCTGAGTTCAAATGTCGGTTTGTCTTTAGGTCGTCTCGGGGAATTAGTAGGAGAAAGGCTCCATTGTAATTCAGTGGTCAGTGGCTATTTTTCCATAGTTAGAATTGCTCTGCAGTATATTTAGCAAGAGTAGTTCTTTGTTTTGCTTTTTAAAGAGATTTTCTGAAATGAGCTGTGTGGGGTATCTCAGAAACATTTTGGGGGCAGCATGGTTTCTGAAAGAATTGGAGTATTTTATTTGAAACGATCTGGAAAAACAGAAGACGTCGTTCCCTTTGGGATTTGGCATTCTGCAACATCGCCTTGGTTCAGAGTGCAGTTTCTCTGGGTAAAAGAATCTTCTAATTATATATCTGACCCACAACGATGCATATTTCTTATGGCTGCATAAAAAAATCCTCTCAGTATATGGAGATGAGGACTATACAATGGTGTTCTTTCTCCAGCTGACAAACCCCGTAGTTTCAGGGGTCAGGATGAAATTTTTGTATAATCATTGTTGAACTAGATTACATTTAAAATTTTCTTAAAGCACAGAATGTCCTGTGATTTCCCTCTTCCCATAAAGAGTGAAAATTACATTTTAAAATGTTATAGAAATTTTAAGTAAAACATTAAAAAAAAACAAAACAGGAGCAAAACCAAACCCCAGCAGCAACCTATTCTGAAAATTGAAATTTTTCTCCCAGGCCAGTACGAGGGTTCCAACGTGAGATGCCAAAGACCTGTAAGAACTGGAGTAGCCGCTTCCAAACCTCTCCGATGAATGCACATGTACATTAAAGCACCTGACAAAAACTGAAGCCCATCTCGGGCATATGGATCTCAACATTATCTGTGTGCCAAATACATGATACAATTTAGGTTTTATTTTCCTCAAAAAGGACTCATTGTTTGCCAGTGATGTTTATGGCTGCACTGTTTGGAGCAAATACTGGGCTTTGAACAGCTGTGTGTGTTCTTGCAAATGAAAACGTTGGGACATTCGTAGATGATGTTCTAAATCATCTGGTTACTGTGACAAATTGTATGCAAATTAATGCAGGTTTGGTTTGAAGGAACAGGCGCTAAATCCAGTTTTCTTGGTTGACAATTGTTGAGCAAAATACACTTGAGAATAATTTCTGGCATTCTTTTTGTAAAGAAAAAAAATAGCATGAATTGTGATATTCCCACTTATTGTAAAATACCAGTGATGTGAATCTTTGAGTGACTGGCCTCCAAAGATTTGATTTATTGAAAGGAGCATTGTAAGTAAAACAAGGGAGCCATCGTTTCACTTGTGTTAAAAATTAAAGAATATGCAATTTTTTCTAAACTTACTGGGAAAATAGGCTACTGCCACTTCGGTGCTGTAAATTTGTCAGGATTAGAAGTGATCCAAAACCAGTGTTATTTATTGAGCGTAACATGGTTTCTCCTGCACGCGTTACAGGAATGTTCTGCCTCTCTGAGTAGGTCTTGCTCTGTTGAAATGCTTCTGTGGAATCTGGAGCCCTTAGCAATTATCTGTGTATAGAAACGCTGGTTTTGTCCAGGCCTTCCCAGTCGTTATGCGCTTGGCTTCCATTTGTGGTGCGTTAGGTGCAGGGGACTGAACTCCGGTGAGATGCGGGGGGTTCCGAGGAGACTGGCAGCTGTCAGGGCACGTCGCTCTGCCGAGCACCGTCAGTACAGGCGCTCCCTTGCTCATCATGGCTTTCTTAGCAGGTCTGTCCGAGATAGTACTGTAAAGTAAGAATCAGAGCCCTTAGGTGGATCGGGCGTCTTTATAGCTGATGGGTAGCTGAGATCTGGAATGCTCCGTTACAAGCTGCATGCTTAAGCTAATTTTCTTTTGGCAATATCAGTCCCACTCGTTGCCTCGAGACTGTCTTTAGAAGTGTTGTACTTCAGTTTTGCAACAAGCTGACTAGGAAACAATTTTGTGAAGGTTTGTGTAGGTTTTGCTGTAGCTATGCTTCCTTGTACTTCTCCTCTGGTTTGGGAGGTAAAAGCCTTAGGACTTCAATTTTAGTATCGGATGAATGGTCCCTTTGAACGCTGTTTGCCTTATCGTGTGTTGCCTGTCACCAAAGTATCTACTCACGGCTTAAATGGTGGGAGACTGGAGCCTTGGCAACCCCTGGTGTTACTGTGTTTAATAAGAACAAGGTCATTCTCAGGTGTCCTCTTAAATTCTTATCCAAAGTTGTCCCAGTTCCAGCCCATTAACCTCCTAATTTCCTTTCCCAGTCCTCATGCAACCCCAGGGAAGGGTAAATGTCACACGTTTGGTGTAGTGTGAATTCTGTGTTCTGCTTAGACGAGGAAGAAATTTGGAAATGCTCTTCTCGGTGAATACGAGCAGTTAAGGTTATAGCTCGGATGTTGTCCTCATAGGTTGTCTGGGGAAAAGGCGTGTTCACCTGAGGAGGAAATATGGGTTTAGCCTGCTCGTGCAATGTCATTTGGTTATGTTGGAGCTTCTTCCAGTAAAGTTGTATGGTCTCTGCTGACGGTTTGGAAAATGCCCCGCTTTTAAACCTCCCAAGCAGTTATGTGATGGCTTATCCACACCTGTACTTTTGTATTGTTTAATTACTTGCTAATGAAGAAATGCTGTCTTCATTATACACTTTTTCTGATTATCCTGCTACTCTGTCTTGGTTTTGCACAGCTTTGGAAACACCCTATGTGTAGCTGTGCTTGCCCTTTTCTTTCGTGCCCATTCTTGCCTTTTCAGTCATTTGAATCCGCAGGATAAGCATGGAGCAGTTAAGCTTTCTCCAAAAAATGGTGCGAGATCGACAAGGTAGTTTAAAAGACAAAAGAAATAGGAGAGAAAATTACATGGCTAACCGTAAGCGTGTTGAGATCTTCTCCTGAGACTTGGCTCGGATGTAACCTTTCTTCTGCTGATAATTGCTCTCTGCTAGTGTAAGGTGTCAAGACAAAATATTTCTTCTTTGTTCATAATGGTCTTAAATGCACAGATTGTTTTAAAGGGTAGTATACCATAATTAAGCAGGTTTAAAATTTTCAGGAAATCTCTTTTCCTTACACTTGTGTATCCTGTGAAGACCCGTCAGGGTGAGGATACAGTTGATGCTCAGCATCCAGGGAAAAGTCCCGACATCGCTTTTGGCAGATGGATGAACCACACTCAGTTCAATTCGGTATTTCGGTTTAGTATAGCTCGCTTTTACAAATGTTCAAACAATTTTTACTGCCATTTGACTATAATTTTGAAATGCAGAGTAGCTGACCTTTTTGAAGAAATATTTCTGCTTCTGCGTCGCCCGGGATGTTTGACTGCGTTGCTCACGTAGCGGACTGTGCTGCTTGCCGGGCAGGATGGCTTGCTGTGCCGTGCTGCTTACAAGTAGGCTAACGCTGTTGGAAACTGGTTGACAGTTTGGATTCAAGGCTAAAATGTTTCTTGTTCTTCAGTGCTGAGGCACCCATAAACATTACTGATATAAAATTTATGTTAGATAAAATGTTTACACAGAGATTCCTCTCTTTTGCATTCAGGAAAGCTCTTGTGACACTTCTCATGCTGATCTCATTTTTTCTTTCTTTTCTTGATAAAAGGGTCAGTCTTCCAAGGGGGCTGACTGCACCTTTGAATGAGCTATCAAAACGCTGTGTGTGAGCTCCAGATAGAGGGTCTCCACTGACTGAATAGGCTTGCTCACTGCTGACAGCCCCCGCTCGACTCAACAGAAAATGATTTAACTCTCGCAGTTCATACTTCTGCCCCAGCCGCCCTTCCCCCAGCCCCGTTTCTTACAGGGGGACCCCCCCAACCCCCCGACCAGGCCCAGCAGGATGACAGCCCTGCACAGCAGGGTCAGAAGAACTCAGAAATCTGACGGTGTTCATCCTTGGTGGGGTATTTTCCTTTGAGGTAGTTTCTGTAACAAAAAAACCTCCAAATTTTTCTTCTTATCCTAAGTCAAGTCCATTAATATTATAAAATATGAGCCTGGAACTAAAATTCCTCCCTTTTCCAGAAATGGAGAACCTGAGCACCAGTAGTGATGTTCCCGAAGGCTGTTGCAGCGCTGCTCGGGGCTGCGCCGTTCGCTGCGTGGGGCACAGCTCCGCGGGAACGGGGGTCCCTCAGAGGCTCTGCCCGCTCCCCTCCCGCGCCGCCGGTCCCCTCGCCAGGCTGAAGCCCGAGCAGGGACGGGAGAGGAGAAGCCAGCGTGGCTGTGGCTCTCGGAGAGCTGAGGCCATGAGGGCAGGGAGCTATGACCATGACGGTGGGGAGCTGGGGCCGTGACAGCGGGGAGCTGGGGCCATCGTGGTGGGGAGCTGGGGCCATCGTGGCGGGGAGCTGGGGCCATCGTGGCGGGGAGCTGGGGCCATCGTGGTGGGGAGCTGGGGCCATCGTGGCGGGGAGCTGGGGCCATCGTGGCGGGGAGCTGGGGCCATGGCAGCCAGGAGCTGTGCGGGGAGGCTGCAGGCTGTGGTGCTGAGCAGTTGGCGTGACCCACGTGGCTGCTTCCAGCTGAGCCTGGAACTTAAGCGCCCAGACCTCCTTCTGCCATCTTTCTAAACTAGCTGATTGGCATAATAAAGTTAAACCAAGAGTCATTATTTTTGAGTTGTTTTTAATGTTTAACCTGAGTTTACTGCTGGTTTGTGTGGCCTGCACCGTGTGCCCAAGAGCTTGCCTGCATTTTTCAGTTACATCAGCTTGTTTAATAAATATTACCTCTTGAACTTCTTGTGTACTTTTTAACTTTCAGAGCCATAACAATATTATTATTTGACATAAAGCAGGATAATCGTAGCGGTTTGAGGATGATTTGTTTTGAGAGAAAGAAAATAATGAACCTTTAATGTGGTCTTTCTTCCTACAATGGCAAAACTTAAAAAGGGAAAACACCCCTTCCTTGAAAAAGGATTAGGAAGGTGAAATAGCATCTTCCCACCAAAGACTGTTCCTGAGTGTGGGCACTGGGCCGCGGTGGGCGGGTGCGTTGCCGGTGCGGGTGCTGAGGGGCCGGCGTCGGGCCGTGGCCGGGGCCGTCCCCGGTGTTTGCAGCGGGGTTTGTTCCCCGGGCCCTCACCCGCGGTTCCTCTGTTGCAGCTCCGGTACTCGGCCCAGAGCCTGTTTGACTACATGAAGAAGATCCAGCACGACGCCAGTGCTATGGAGAGTTTTTGTGAGACGTTGCTGAAGGTCTTTGAGGACAACCTGCGGAACGACCGGTACCGCTTTGCTTTTGCTGTATCTCTGAAGCCAGGCGTATGGCACATCCATTTTAATATGCCTGGATGAAATACGCCGGAGCCCTGCAAACCTGCTTTAATGCAGCTGTTTGGTGCAGCAGTTCCTTTGGTAAATGTAGAACAGAAGAGCGGGAGTTGAATATTTTGCGTTTACTATAGTTTAATATTATGCATAATGTGATAAGCACCAGTGTTTGTGTAATGCGGCGCTGGGGATTCTATGTTGCTGCGCACTCTTCAGCATAGTCCAGTCTGCATTTCATGTAGGTAATGTTTTTTCACAAATACTTGGAGTATAATTTTCTTGTGAAGGTTTTTTCTTTAAAGGTGATTCATTCTGCATAATGAGATTAATTTCTCTAAGCCTCACTTATCAAACGTGCGAAATAGAAAATACTCCCTGGGGTAGAAACCCCACAACTATTAACAGAATATTCAGGTTTAGTTTATTTTTATTTTGTTTCTTGACTGAGCTGTTGAAATGGAAAACATGACCATAGTTATTCCAGCTGACGTGTTATGTGTTGGTTCATTTGGTAATGACTTGTAATGAGAAGGTCTTGTAACGTCTGATACGTTTTGTGGAATACATTGTTTAGATACTAGGAAATAAATTAATATTTTCTACTACCGTTAATTGTGTTTTCAAGACCCTGCAAGTTTAAACCAGGCATGTTGTTAATTAGGTTTTTTCCTTTTGGCTGTAAGAGAATGTCCCCCTCTCCGCCAGTGAGGATGGTTCAGCCAACACGCAGAAGTTACTGAGCAACCCTCCTCTGTGTAAATTAGAGTTCTGATTTAAATATGTGTAGGTAGATAGGAAGTTTTTCTTTGCTTCTAATTAAAAATAGTGTGTATGTGTATGCCAAGAAGTGTATTTACATTGTTAAATCATGTTCTTTCATCAGGGTGTCTGTACCTCTCCTGACAATGCTGGACCAAATGCTGGCTAACGGCAGTTTTGATATCTTTACCATGCAAGAGAAGTAAGTTGCTGAAAGTCTTTTTTGTTGATTTTCCTCCACGCAACGGGCCTCTGAAATCTCGCGCTGACTGCTGCGGAGTGTTGCTCTGGATGGGGGTGCGTGGGACGCTAAAGCGTGTGTGCTTGTGGATAGAATGTTTGAATTGTCCTGAAGGGGGGCAGCTGTGATAGATTCTGGCCCAGACAGCCTTGAAAGGATCTTGATAAAATCCGCAGCTCTCCTGTCAGTGTAGAAGTTGGTTGTTGGTGCATTGTTTAACGACCAGTGTGTTAATCAAATTCCATTTGCGTGTCTCACCTGGCAGGCTTGGGCCAGTCTCCGATCCGTTTCGCGCTCTCCTTCGCCGGCTGCCTGAGCGCACGCTTTGGGGAGCGCATTCTTCTCCGTGCCGTGAGCCTTTGGCAGCAGCAGTGTCCTGTTGGGATGCTGCAGAATAGCGTGCCTACACGCCATCGCTTCCAAAATCCCACTGCTTTTGCTCATGTGAATATCTCCAAAGAAGTTAATTAAGATTCTAGTAAGAATAATAAAAAAGGCATGTCCCAGCTTTTCCACACTGAGTTCAGTCTTCTGGGAAGTATTTAGTTCAGGAATGGATAAACATGAATAAGATATTCCAATGTGAAATCATGGTTTTTTGCAGATGTTTCAGAAGAGAATGATTTTAATTTCAGTAATATTAAAATATATTCCACAAACTCAGGAACTCTTTTGGCACATCTACAGATACTTGCAGAATTGAGCACGTATACTGGATTTGGAATGTGTTGATTCAAGAATTGCTCACAGCAGATAAATTTGAAAAGCTTTTATCATTCTAGAAGTTTTAATTGAGTCTACTCTTGCTTTCAAGTGTGTATTTAGATAATCTCTCTTAAATCAAATTTGGCAGTCCCTTTTTGAATGGGAATTTAAAATGAGTCCAGTACTCACAGATGGAATGAGTATTACTTGTTCGTTTTGGTAATCATGCCAGCGGTCTGGGACTTCCAGATAGGCTCCAGTCCTCCTTGCTGGGAAAGTTGATAGATTCTGGGTGGCAATCCCAGGTGAAGTCGGTCTCCCACACCCTGGGTCACTGAGCAGAACGCACGGGGTAGCATCGCTGCACTTGCTGTGTGAGACTCAGACTCAGTCCGGTGGTGCCATCGTAATGCTGTATTGCAAAGGCCTGAAATAAAATCCAGGGGGATTGTGGGGGGAGGGGGAAAGGAGTTTGAAGCTGATCCAAATGTATTTGCTTCCAATTTGATGATGAAACCAAAAAAGAGAATTAATAATTATCCAGCCCAGTGGATCATTGTCATGGCAAGGGGATGAAATATCGGTGTGAAGTGCAAGAGCTCATTGTCACACGAAAGCTCGGGAAGGCCAGCCTCTGGGAAGTTTGAACAGATCTAGAGAGAGACAGAGCAGTTAGTTCCTGCATGTGACAGGTTTTGGGCAGGAGAGGTGCCTCACGGTGGCGAGGAGATGGTGAGCGAGTCGCTGTGTGTGTGTCACGGGGAGCCCGGTGCTGCCGGCGCGCTGGGTTCCGCGGCGCTCTCAGAGCCTGCGTGCGGAGCGGCTGGGCGTGGAGGGTGGCTCAGCCCAGAATTACGTGTAGTGCCACGTTCGCGTGTCTCACTGGCATGTGGCGCTTGGGTATAGTCAGGGGTGGATAAACCCCGGTGCTGGCACCCGGCCTGCTCCCCGCACGGTCGGATGCCGCCCGCTTCACTTTGCCTACAAGAAAAGCGTGACTCGGGGCCTGGTTTCCTGAGTGGGACCATTTACTCCCCGCTCAAAGAAGCATGCCGTAAAATTCTAGAAGTACAATGCAGAATGAGCCTGAAAATTGAGACACTGCTTGGTGGCATGAGAAGGCCACGGGTGCGTGCAGGGTCAGACACGCTTGTAGAAAGTGTGCCTGTAAGAAGAGGGCCGGGGTGCGCGGCTGTTTGTAGTCTGACTGTAGTCAGCGGTCTTGCTGCTGGTGAGCAACCTCCCCACTGCTGCTGCTCTGCTGTGAGCTCCTTGCTTGTCAGGTAGCAAATGAAGAACTCTCTGGAGAAGCTGGGAATGGAACATCAGCATTCCTTGGGGTGTTCAGCTGCCCTTTCATCTCCTTCCCCAGTTTTGTACCACACTGGGCTGAGTGGAGTTTTAGCAGCTGGGACTGTGGGATGTCTGGCAGCAGGACTGTGCCTCCAGCCTCTTAGTAGTCAACTGTCACATTATAAAAAAGTATTTGCAAATGCATTTTGAAGTTTCAAATGGACATTGTGCACTATCCTGGACCTTTTTTTTTTTCCTAACAAGACATTAGTAGTCCAGAGCAGGTAATATCCTCCACACCCTAATTTAAGGAGGATTAATAGCTGTTGGCTGAATTAGTTTGACCCTCGTTAGGAGCTCGGTGCTCCTGCTGGAGCAGATTGCCACGTGGTGTCACTCCTGCCCGCAGAGCCACAACCCGCCGTGCGTTTCCCTGCCTCTTCACACCGCGTAGCTCAGAAAGTTTAGAATTCGCAGCGTGGCGTTGCTGGCGTCGGGCTGCGGACTCCTTTCGGGTCCGTGAAGCTTTGGGTATGGCTGCTCCTGTGATCTTCGTGCAGGAGGGCACTGGGTGTTTCTCCTCCATTACCATATCGCGAATGCTTGCGTTTAAAGCGAGATTCATTTGTCATGCGTGGGCCATTTCTCTGCCAGGGCCCTGCTGAACCTGCCAGCAGGGAAGCGAAGTGTCCGGCGGGGTTTGAAATGGATCCACCTTCGCAGCGCTGGGGTGGTCAGAAGGCTCTCGGAAGCAGCTTTGCTTTGTTGGGCCTGGCGTAGTTTGAATCCGCAGCACGAAGAGCAGAGCTCTGGCTGCCATTCTCCAGGCTGTGACCTCCTGCTCGGCTGAAGCTGGCGTAACCCTGCATGTCCGGCGTGAGAGATTCCCCTCCCTTGAACTGGCAGGGGTGCTCTGTATCGCTGCCTGGCAAATGGCATCAGAGAGCTGTTCCAGCTTTAAAATACCCTTCCTTCAGTAAAATTCCACTCGATCTTTTCTGCTGCGTGCTCCCAAATTTTGCCAAAATAAGGAGGGAAGTGGTGGGGGAAGTGGGGGATATCTTTTCTCTTGGCAGCAGTGCAGGTGTGCGCTGGCCTAAAGCGTTGGTGAGGCTGCAGCCCCGTTCACCTGCGATTTCCTCCCTGCTCTGCGTGCCCTCCCGCTCCAGGCAGCTTGGACTTTGTGGCTGGAGTGTAATTTCTTCTCTGAGGCAGCACAACCCAAACCCTCACGGTTTCATCTCAGTGTACTTTGTGAATTTGTGGAGCTGTATTCGTAATAACGTAGGGAGTGTTAATTGATTAGAGAGACTGCTGAAGGCAAAGGGCTCCGTGCTTAAAACAGAGCTGTCATAATTACAGCAGAGCATCTTGGGCTTTTCTAAACAAACCAGTGGCTGCTCTTAAAAGATACTGGTGCCCGTCAGCTCCCTGGTGGTGGTGGGACAGCGGGAAGGGAGAACAGAGGCGGGTGAGTGAAGCCGCTTGCAGAACTGGCACTGGCGCGGTGCTTTCTGGTTACGGTTCCTGTAGCTGCAGGATCGTCTGCTGGGCCCGTCAGTGAGTGGTCACCAGAGCGAGCCCGCACAGGTCGCTAGCTCCTGAGTGAGTACGGTAAGAGTAGTCTGATGCTCAGTACCACGAGTATGCAGCATCATGTGAACAGAACAGACTTTGAATGATAATTCAGGATGCTTTCTAGAGTAATAAGTAACGTTCCTTTTTCTTATGTGTATATATTTTGCATATTCAGCAGAAACATTCATGCATCGTATGTGTATAATATTTTTCTGGTGGTCTGACAATGTTTGAAGAGGGTGTGTGTCCCTGCTGATCTCTGACTAATGATTTCTACATGCATTACATGCTCCTGCGGGTTTTTTTAAGCAATTATACTGCTGCTGCTTAATAAACCATAAAGTAAAAAGCACGGCAATGGCTGTCCTCTGGTTTCACGGCCACCCCAGGTGACAGCAGCTGAACTGCTGAAACTCGACTCACCTTTAGCAGGAAAAAGCCTGCACCTTTCTGCCGCGCTGCGTGTGCCCGGTGTCCGTAATGCAGACTTTAGGCTGATCCCTTTTCCCCAGATGCTGGCTGTTTCTGCTGGCACTGTGCCCGCACAGGAGAAGGAATTTTCTCAATTTCCTTTAAAGAGGCCAAGCTATTTGAGTCATCTGAGATCACACATAGGTTAAGTTTAGTTATTACAAATGTGAAATTGGCAAATGACAGAAAGGAAAGTGCATCTGTTTTAATCACAGAATGCTGCACATAAGGTTATGTGTATTAAATTCATTCCAGATGCTGTTGTTGCAGTTGGGTCTCTTTGTTGCTGTACTTGTCAGCGATGCTCGTTGTTTGACCAGTTTAAATCTCACCTAATTCACCATATTGCTGCTGTTCTGTGCTGGAGGCCAGGCGTGCACTGCAGGTATTGTCATTACTTGTACACACAACGTCTTTGTGTCAGCAGGGGTGGGAGGAGGAGGAATTTCACCAAGGTGAGAAAAACCATACCTGCTCTTGGTAGCAAGAGACGCTCTTCCTGCATCTAGGCAAACGAGTCAGCGTCCTTAGCCAGGCACGCCGGGTGCTTCGTGCAGATGTCTGTCGTCCTCAGCGTCTCCTACGTGCGTGCTTGCCGTGCTTATCGTACCCCTGGCAATGTGCAGCCCGTGCTGAGGCAGCGCTGCCGGCAGCGGGTGGCGAGGAGCTTGCTCTTGTGGCATCTGCTGGAGGCGGTGAATCCGCCCTGCGCAGACGCTCGGGGCCTGGAAAGCCGCTGTCGGCTCCGAAAATGGCTTCGAAGCCTCAGGATCAGCGTGGAAATCCTGGCAGTTTGGTCACTCTTTTAGTGTGGTTTTCAGGACAGTATTGAGACAGCGGTAGACAGCGTTCTTTAGCTTAATGGTTCCATGGTTTGCTGTTCAGTTTTTGTAATCAAGTCACTCACTATCTGCCAGTATTTTGTTAAGGATTTTTTTAAAGTAAATAAAATGGACTAACTCTTGTCTGGAAAACTAGATATAACAAGGTGCATTAACTTAACAAAACATCTCATGGCTCCTATAAACCTCTTGTTTTAAATGTTCTGTTTTTCAGCTGATGACACTACACAGCTTTTTTGAGTAGTTTTTATCCACAGCTTTGAATCATGGTAGCAGAAAATAAATGTTAGGATTTTTGCTTCCTGCCTTACATACACAATGCAGCGAGGTTTCCAAAATACGCAGTCTAGAAGTAATTGTGCTTGCTAGACAAATATGAAATAGTTTCTTTTGCATCTAGGGCACTTCAGCCTTGAGTGTAGCAAGTAAAAGATTAAATAATTTGTACTGAAATAAAAGCATTATTCCCTCTTTACTTCTCTTTAATAGAGCCTTGGAATATACTAACAATACTTGTGTTTGTATGAGCGTCTGGGAAAGAGCTGTGAGAATCACGTTTCCCAGACTGGGGAAAAAGAAAAGAATTTGCTAAATATATTTAAAGATGGCTTCATGACTCGTGCACTTAACAGAACTGTAAGCCCTGTGTTTAATTATGTTGTCTGGAATCACTGCAGGAATTTGGGCTGTGAAATGGTAGAGTATTTAAGAACAACATTCATCCCCTTCTATGTAAAGTTGGGTGGAAGACCATAGGGAACGACCAAGGCACCACAATGATAGACAGACTAATTAATTTTTATTTGGCTATAGAATACTTGAATTGCTGACGTGGTATTTCTGATCATACCACGCGTTGCTGTAGACACAAGCCGTGGCTAGCCGATTATCCTGCATATTCTCAATCGGTTTGGATAAATGTAGTGCACGCCTCAGCATACAGGTAGTAGCAATTCAAATAATTAATATTAATCTCTTCCCTATTGAAAAAAAAAGGCCCAGTAACACGGTGGCCAAACTGACCTGCGTCCTTACCAAAGGTCCAGCTAAAGCCAGGTGTGCTGTAGTGGAAGAAGTCTGGACTGCTCTGCGTTGTGTCTGTCCTCTCGTCTGAACGTTAATTTGACATCTCTACAATCATTAAATGTGTTTGAAACTCTACTGAAACCTACTTCTCCTCTTTTTTCCTTTCCTGCTTTCAGCCATCCCTTTTCAGTGAGGTTGTTAACCCTTTGTAAAGAAGAGATCAGAAGAGCCAAAGACATCCGGAAGCTTCGCTCCAGCATAGGAGTGTGAGTTGATGAAATAATCTTTTCTCATAAAAAGTATTTAAGTACCATACATACAGGTGTAACAGCTAGGTCTATTTCTTGTGACATTTAAATGAAAAACGCACACAAATACGTGCAGTATGAGGTTGTGAGAGTTTCATGTACTTCTGGGTAGTTGGGGTGAAAACATCTGACAGATCTGATAATGTTTAACTGCTTGTAAGATGTTGTTGATGCTCTTCCAATGCAGTGAATCGTTTGCATTTTGCTTGTAGCGAGCGTGACTGGGTGCCAATGCAAAATACAGATAATTGATTAGATCTTAGCTCCGCACTAGAAAGAGCTGAAAACACCTGCACAGTTGTTACCTGGCCGTGGGGCAGAGCCCTCCGCGCAGGCAGCCGAGAAGCCACTCGGGAAGGGCAGGGCTGGGCGGGAGAGGAGGGCAGCAAGACACAGCACGGCGAAGCTGGACAGAGGTTCGCTGGCAGAAACTTGGCAAAGTTACTCGGGTGTAACTGTGTCAAGCAATGGTTTTATTGACTTTCATTTCATTTCTTTATCGGTAATATTTTAAGAGCGCAGGAAAGGCTGAAATGAGAAGCTGCCCGTGTTTCTGGTTTGCCTCCCGCTCTCGTGGGCGTCGCGCAGGGCCCTGCCCCGTCCTCTCGGTGCGGGCGCTTGCTGCACGGCGGGATCTTAGCGCACGGACTTCGGGGCTGCCGGTCAGCAGCTTTCAAGCCGTGTTTGTACTTGGCGTAGACGTGGGGCATCTCGGCAGCCCGTCAGGATTTCAGTGCGCTTACCCGCAGTGTTTGCTTTCCCACAGCGCTTACAATATCAACTGGGATTTCCTGGCGGTAGCAAAGCTTCCCCTCCCGCCCCTTTTCCCGATACACATCTTCATTCTGAGCCTCAGGACGTACTAGTGCAGTTATAACACAACTATCACACAAGATCTGTTTTTTCCTTGTGTTTCCTAGGTTTTGTGGCCTGATTCAATTTGAAGGAGACATGAGAGAGAAAGTTTTATTTCAATTGTTTCTCCTCCTTTGCCATCCATTTCCTGTAGTAAGTATTGAAGAGGTGTCTTACCAAACGTTTTACTTAAAATACTTTACAAGTAAAAAGTAAAGTACCTTAAAAAAGCATTCTTTGTAACAGATATTAATGTGTATAATAGGTTTTATTTCTGCTATCTGCAATGCTGCCACCTGAAACAGGCTGTGGGATACTTAGAATCATAGGTTGGAAAAGACCTCTAAGATCACCAAGTCCAGCCATCAACCCAACACCACCCTGCCTGCTACCTGCAGCGTACCTGGCTACTCCACCTCTGCTTTTCCACCTTCTGTCCTTCCTGCTTTAAATTGGAAGCCCTTTGGGTGCTGAAGCCATTTGTTTCTTTTGCACAGCACCCGGCACAGTGAAGGTCTGTTCGTCATTTAGTGCTCGAAAGCTCCAATCAGCTAAATTACCGTTAGTTTTGTGATATTTCTGATAGCAGCAACACGCTCGTAGTTCTGGTCCAAGGAAAAAGGATTTGTTCTTTTTGTCAGGTGTGACGAAAGCTTGTGCTGCTGCAGTGATCAGACGTTTGCCTTTTTCATGTAACTAACTGAAGCAGGGCACAAAACCTGAGTCACTACTCAGTGTGTATGAGAGACCACCCTACGTCGGATAATAGGCTTATAAACTTTTTGTTGACGTAGGTTTTTGAGGGATGGTCTGTGTGCACTGTGCAAGGCGCGGGAGCCCCGACTCACAGCCGCTGTGACACCCAAACCCGTACCACGGCTCTCTGTGCTGTCGGTGTCCATACCAGGGTTTCAGCTGGGAACAGCTGGGGATGTTCCTGGGAGTAAGGCAGGAGTAGCACCTCCGCTGCTACAGGCAGCCGTTACGCTGCAGCTATACTCAAGGAGTGTCGGAGGAACAAAGGCTGCCAGGAGTAACTGTAAGGGCACATAAGAAGAACGTGGAAACCCACGAGGTCTGAAAGCGGTTTGAGAAGACGCTGGACAGCCTGGTGTCTGGCCAACGCAAACCAGCGCTGTTTGTTCTCACACCGATCACTTCTGCCAATTACTTTTTGATAAGGTTAAAATCATACGGTACTTGGCCAAGTTGGATGCTTTTTACTCCAACTGTTTCCGTGTTGTGGGTACTTGCTGTACGAAGAATCCTTTGCAGGAAGGGCATAAGGTAAGAATTGGAGAGAGATCATTTCAATTTCATGTTTTATTGGGATTTTACATCATAAGTATGTTCTGCTTTTTACAGCTGGTCAATTTAATTTGGCACTACTACTCTAGAAATAACCCTGTAATTTCTTTGCCCTCCTTTGCTTATCATCAGGCTTTCTTAAAAAAAAAAAAAAAACACACACCAAAAAAACCCCCAGAATTTGCTTTTGTTGCAGTTTTGCCGTTTTCCATTTATTATGTTGCTACGCGTTGTACTTCTTCAGAAACCCGCCCAGCTCGCTCTTTCTGCGCGCACCAACATCACTACTGAACAGCGCTCGGGGGAAAACACTCACAAATTAACTGCTTCCGGAACCCGGCGCGTAAAAAGCAAACGTGACTCATGTCGGCATCTATCCCCAACAGCTTTCTTAGCGCTTGCCTGACTCTTGCAGTCTCCAGACTGGGAAACCGATCTGTTTTCTGGCCTGCAGCAGCCAGCGTCGGAGCCAGGCGTTGGCTCAGCGAGTCACTGCAAGAAAAGGGATGCTCCACTTGGGCCATGCGAATTCGCTCCCTGTGAGGGACAGATCTGAATCTGAAATCCTGCAAAGGTTTAGTGAAAAGGCACTGATTGCGGTAGCCCGAATTTCCTCGGGGTGCAGAGCTGCAGTCCCCTCCCGCGGCGGCCGGCTGTCGCAGGCAGGGACAGGCCGTAGTTCCCGGCAGTGCAGCGTGCGCGCCGTGCGGCGATGGTCGGTGAGAGGAGCAGCACCAGCCCTGGCGCTGGGCCCTTCCGCGCGGACTCCGGGTACGGCACTGAATGCTCGCCTGCCTCTTCCCGCAGATACGGAAAACGACAGCCGGTCAGGTGTACGAAATGCTGATAACCTACAGCGATGTCGTCGACCCTGCCGTTCTGGACAAGGTGATGACCATACTCAGCGATACCAACTGGTGAGTGACTTTGTTGCCAGGTGGTAATAAGAGCTGGAATAATTATTGTTAAATTTAATGACAATAAATTATTATTAACTGAAGTTAATAAAAAGTCCATGCCTTTGAAAGCTGATGGCAAGGAAGCTGTGAGGAACGGCACTGTAGTTCTAGCTATTTATTGCTTCTAGGCCAGAAAAGCATCGCTGAAAAGAATTCTTCTGTTCTGAAGAACTATCTGGTGTATTGTCCCCCTGGAAGCGGGATGTATAAAATCACCACGAGATAAAGTAAAACATCCATATTTTTCTAACAACATGAAAAGGGAGGAGATCTTGGCAATAGTCCACGAAACAGAGCGAGACTGGGCTGTGCAAACAGTGAAACTTCAACTGCACCGACAGCTTCTTGGCATGTAGGAGCACTGGCAGGATTTGGGGAAAGGAAGGGTCTCTGCAAGCTGGCGAACAACAGAATTAGCAGAACAGCTCAAATCTCCCATGAAATGTTTAATTGCTCAAAATGCTACAAACGTTGAGTTTGAGCAAATATGTTGGACTGGAACAGTTTAGATGTTTCCCAAGCACCAGACTGCGTGAATGAAACCACCCCTTTTACATAACGCGATTCATCCTCTTACCTGCGGTTCGCAGTAACGCTCACCGCTGCCGAGTGCGGGGGAAGCGGGGGGCTCGCTCCCTCGGAGCAGGCGTCACGGAGCCGCGAAGGGGCTGTCGGGGGCAGGAGGGCCTCGTTCTGCCCGCGCCTGGGGCGGAGGAGGGAGTGCTCACCGTCGTTTTGGCACTGGTTTTTTCCTCCTCTGCAGATTTTAGCACCGCGCGTTATAGTCACCTGGAAAAGTTTATAAAAGACTGCGTGCCTCAGGTATCTGAGGAAGCAGGGAGTTTTAAGATACTAATTAGTTTATTTTTAGTGCCATGTTAAACATTTTTCCTTGTTACAGATGAGATTCCTGGGTCATGGGTCCACTAGCCCAACACCCTGCCCCAAACAGCAGTCAACGTTAATCCACGAGAATAGACAGATATAAAAAATACATAATTTATTTAGTCATTATATTAAATGACTTTTTGTCTTCATTGCCATTTCATGGAATTAAAATTAACCTAGACATGTACAGAGAACAAATGCACCTTGAGGTTGTGGTTTACATATTTTCAGACTGCATGCTTACATTATTTAACTTTCATTTACTTTCTAGTTTATTTCTGTGCTTGAGCTCAAATAACTTTATATTTGGGCAAAGCAAACGAAGTTTGTCATTGTGAGGGCTGGCTGCTGCTGCTGTTCTGAATTTTCCAGTACAAATTAGAACAGCCTCAGCTTTGAAGAACTGGTTATCAGCCATTCTGCCGGTTGTTAAAGTTGCTTGCTTCTCTGCCTGCTGATGCTCAGGATTGTGCTCAGTGTGATTCAGCGCTCGCTTAGGAGCAAGCTTGCGCAGAAGCCACAGAACGAATCTGTTGGCAGAAACAAGTGAGCAGGACCAGCTGGCTGCTGTCGCAGGGGGTGTTCACAGTGCCAACGCTGGCAGCGGTGCACACCAAAGTGATACAGAAAAAGCAGTGCTAGTACAGCTAACTCATAAATGGGTTACTAAAACAAAGCCAAAGACTTCCTAAAAACCACTTCAGAAAAATAAATATTCTATTTTTACCCTGTCATTTTTAAGGCGTGACTGGCTGCCTGGTTTATTCTGTCTGAGTTCAGGGCTTGCTCCCAGTTCTCTGGTGCAGTATGTCCATTGCTCTGAGATTAAAGATGAAGAGCTCGTTTACTTAAAACTTAATTGTTTTATCTTGGTAGATTTGAACTGTTTACAAAAGAAGATATCTGAAGTCATTGCTGAGTGTCAGAGGGAGCTGCTTGATATTCTCAAGGTCTCAGAGCTAAAACAATCGTAGTCTGAACTACAAAAAGCATTCACATCAGGAAGCCAAACGAGAATGAATATTTGGGGAAGACGATAATTACTGGCATACACATTCTTGTTCCTTGCTGGAACTACAGAGAGTTCATCAGACAATTGTGTAATTCAGAATTTAAACCAATTACTCCGTAAATAATAACTTTTGTTTAGCTACAGGAAGGTTTCCAGTATTAAATACGACAAAGTGTCCAAGGTGTCTTTAAAAAATAAAAAGTTTAGGTTGTTTCGAACTTACCCCTTCTGCTGTTTCTCTGTGGTTTTGGACTCTGTGTGCTAAGAGTTAAATTTTTAATAGCCCACTTACAGTTGTTGCTTACGAAAACCAGAATAAATCTGCTGAACTGGTGGGTAATACTAGCAGCCTCGCAGCATTCCAGTTGGAGGGGCAGATTTTTACATCAAGGAAGGAATGTTATCTGTAGGGATTTTGGGCATTTGGGGGCCTTTGCTAACTGACGGTGCTCGAGGAAATTATCTGCTGCTGTTTCAGAAATGTCTTAAAAGACTCACAAGTTTTGGGTCTGGATTTCCTATTTCAGGAGAAAGCTGCTTTAGATGGTAGAATATTCTCCAAATCCAGTGACACGTATTTAAATTCTTGATGTGCAGTTTTCTACAGTAAAAAGGAGCTGTAAATTTAGAGAATAAATTGGTGAACGTCTAGTCAAAAGGATTGTATCAATAATTTTTTTAATTTTTTTTTTAATACAAGCATTTAAAAGAATAGTCCGGGACACTTTACTACTGACTGTCATTTCTGGAAGACCTGCTGTGTATTTAGGGTTAATCAGGCTTAAGGTGGTACAAAAACATTACATTGTTCCTAAAATGTGACACACCAAAAACTTCTACAGTTGGAAATGCACATGAAAGAACAGATGCATACGTAATAATGTAATAATAAAACTGGTAGCTTAAGAAGTTGTTATGTATGTAGCCAACTATAGGTGTTTATTTTTGGATTAACTGGAAGATCCTTCCTCTCGCAGGGAAGCCGAACTGCCAGCAGTGAGAGAGAAGCGCAACTGTCTCTGTGACCTCCTGAAGGTGCCCAAACCGCAGCTGGTGTCCAAGGTAAAGTCGGGAAATGGGCTCCGGAGGGGGGTTCAAGAAACACAGTAACGATCCGACTGCTCCAGCCCGTCTCCCGCGTACTGCTGTGCAACAGATGCCGCTCTTGGCTGGTTCATACCGCGTGCACCCGGAGGAGCGGCCTCACCGCTCGCTGCAGAATACGTGGGCTTGCTGGAGGCTGTTGTCTTGCGCCCTTCCCGTCTCATTCTTGACAGCGCTCCAGGCTTGCGGTGTGACACCGTACTCAGACAAAATGCGAGACGGAAATAATACAGTACAGCTGTTTCACAGACTGCTCCGCTGCCCTTTCTGGGGAAAGAAAAAGGACAAAAACTTCCCAGTCAGCTTCAACAACAGATCTGTAACGTGGTTGTGCAAGCCACGGAATTCTAATGCTGCCAAGAGGAAGGATAGCAACTAAAAGTTAACACATGCAGGAGACGACAGACACTTTATTCATACGTAGGTCCCATTTCATTTTAATGCAGATAGTTTGGAATTGCCCAACTACTCAGAGTTTCAGAAATACAGAATCTTCTGCTTTGGTAGGGGTTTGTGAGAGGTTCCTTTCCTCTCTGTCCAAAGATGAGGCGGCTCAGTTATTACTGTTTCAGAGAACACCTGTTAACATGACAATTTACAGAGAAAAATTATTTTTACTTTGACGAATAGAAGAAAGGGTGAAAACGCTTGATGACCCAAGGCTAATTCCCTAGCACCACAGGCATCCGCAGCGTATCATCTATTCCATAAACTCATTAAGTGTAAAAAAGTGGTGTATCAATTTATTCTTGGCCTTTAATTTTTATTGTTCTGCTTTTATAGTTCTAGAAAGTTTTGTCCTTTGTAATTATTTTAGAATCCAGAAACATCCCTTGTGCAGTCTTCTCTCCTGAGTTTTTCCTGATAGGAAAAACTTCTTCTTTCCCTTCATTTTCTAAAATATTTGAACAGCACTAGGTTTATTTTCATGACTAAACTGTGCGAAGCGTTGTGGCGTTGTCCTGCAGAGTTGCACTGCAGAACTGCAGGAGCCTTTTCCACAGCCGCAGCGCCGGTGGCTGGCGGCACCAGGGCTGCTCTCCGCGCAGCGCCGGAAGGCGATCTGGGCCGCACTGGGTGCACTGGCCCGGTGTGACACCACGTTACGGAAGTCTCTGCGGTCAGCCAGTTCTCCCTGTGTCAGGTCCTGATAATCCTTTGCACTGAAGACGCCTCCTGATGTAAGCAGATCCTATGTTTCCAGTTGTCAGTGATACAAAAATATCTATTTTCTAAAAAAATTTATATTTAAAAAAAACGGTCAGAAGACTAATACTTGAAACATCTATGAACAACCTTCAAAGACACCCTGCTGTCCCTGTAGCAGTTTCTTTACTCATCTTCCAGCTTGTACCTTCCTGTCTCCAGTTTTCTGCTTTTAGCACAATCTTAAGAAACTTGTGATTAACATTTTTGCAAAACAAGAATCTGAACCTCTCGCCCATACCAGGGATTGCTTTTAAAAAACTGACCTGAGCATTGCTGTTGCAGGGTTTCTAGTCAACTCATAGATATGTTATGTTCAACACAAAACTGCTGCAAGATGAACTCCCTGCTCTCATCTCATCTCCTTAATTATTGGAGGCCGAGAGAAGACTGACAAGTTAGGAGAAAATTGTCTCTAATATAAACAAAGTAATCGGAAATTGCCCAATATCCGTACAGGTGTTTCAGATGGAATTGTTACCAACAGCATCACGTGCAATCTGGAAGTCAGGTGCTGAATTTGGAACTTTACCTTTTCCTCCTCTTTCAGCGTAAGAAAATAGTTAGTATGAGTATTTGCAAAACGAGTTAAGCCTGCAGCTGCCGTGAGAACTGCCGGGGTTCACTTGGAGCGCGATGCCAGCCGTGAAGGACTTGGCCCAGCTGTCCCTGGCAGCGGGCAGTGTGTGCTCGCACAGGAGTGCACGACACTCCGCTCTTACTGAGAGCTCACGTGCCCTGAGAACAGAGGAAGGCAAACATAACATTATGAAAAGGTGAAGGAAGTGATTTTCAGCTGAAATCAACACTTACCATTCCTTTAAAACTTGTACAAATAAAAGTTGCTAGAGGGTAGTTAAAAATTACGGTGTTGAAATGGACTGTAAATATTCTAGCTTTGTATGTCTGTGTGTTCTCCTCCGCTCAGTTCACTGAATTACATGACTGGGACACTGTTAAAATAGCGGTACCGGCCTGCCCCACGTGACCTCTTTTTCCTCCTCCCGCAGAGTTCAGCGTAACGAAGTCGCGGGCGCTGGCTGCCGGCTGTGAGCTGAAGCTCCTGGTTCGGGTGCCACCAGGGCTGGGAGAGTTTGTGCTGCTGCATCCTGGCAAACCGCCGTTCCACAGCGCAGAGGCGCAGATGATGCCTTAACGCGCTGTGCAGATATGCACAGGAAGGCAACAAAGATTTGTTCTGATTTCAGTTTTCTAACTCATTATCTGTGGCCACACGATGTGTCGCGACTGACCTGGGTGTTCTGCTGTCAGTGGTTTCTGCAGCTCTGAGTGGAGCCTTTCAGCCCGTGCTTGCTGTACACGCGGGAAGTATTAAACTTGACCTGCTGCGTTAGTCTCTTAAAAGAATGTTTTTTCAGAGGTAAGAATGGCACCGCTGAGTGATAATGAACCCTTCCTGAACATAAAGTGTCCCTGCGGGTAAGCCTGTCATTCCTATGGCACAGCCGAACAAAAAAATCCAGGTTTCACTTCAGCCAAGTCAAAGCCTCTCTGAACAGCTCTTCATATAGCTAATTCCAGCAAACGCTTTTGTGGTAAACTAGCTTTAAGGCCTAAAGCTTTATTTTTTTTCCCCCGTGAAGAATCCAGAGGTGACTCAGTACTTGAAGCAACTGCTAGGAATTTAGACCATTTCTTACTGATGACAAAATGAAATGGCCATAACATTTATCTTGAGTGAGACTAATGCGATGGGGGGGACAAATGCAGAGACAACATGATATTCTACTTACACTGTGTTATCTGATGGTTCTAATTAAATCCTGCTATCCCAGCACTTCCAGGAGAACAGCATCTCTGTGTGTGTGGATACGCACCCCCCCCACCCCCCTACGAAAACCTGAAAGGAAGGAAAAATTCAGGCAGAGCAGCTAAAACCAAGCCCATTTCTCTGGGACGTACCTGCTACAACCTGCAGCAGTCTTCTACTGCAGGTGTTCATTTCCAAAACTACAACCTCTCTCACTCTGAGAGTCTCTTTCTTTTTTAAGAAGATATCTATAAATCATATTATTCAATGCTTCTTAAGTATACTTGCAGCAGCCTGGACTGGCTGATGAAAGTCAGTGTAGATGAGTGTTACCCCCTGACCAGCTATTGAAGAGACAAAACCCAATTTTACTGTGCAGCAGCGAGCCTTGGCCCTGTGGCTGCGCGCACCGCGGGCGTCCCTGCACAGGAAACGCGCCTGAACCCAGGGCCTTGTTGTCACACTGCCATTGGAAGGGAAGTTTCTACTCCATGCTCAAAAGGCCTTGTTTTCGGGAAGTTATACCTGGTTTTGGGAAGCGATACCTATAGGTCCGTGCTGCAAACACCACGCCGGTTGTGCTGGCGAAGCCCGCTCGTTCCAGAAAACCGGAGCAGGGCCAGCGCCAGCTGTGTGCAGCTGTGCGTCCCATCGCCGGCTGCCAGGGCATGCCGCAGCCGCGCAGCCCCGCGTTGCACCGGGGATGCCGCAGCCGCGCAGCCCCGCGTCGCACCGGGGATGCCGCAGCTGCACAGCCCCGCGTCGCACCGGGGATGCCGCGCTCGCCTCGCCGTGGCGGCCCTGGGCAGAGCCACACCTCACACGCACCAGCTGCTGCTCCCGGTAGCAGGAACGAGCCCCTGGATCGCCGGGAAGGCTGCGGGCCCCAAGCAATGTCCGACAGCAAGCTCTCTTCATGCTTCCAGGGGTCACAGGCTGCGCCTGGGGCATGTACGAGGCTTCCCTGTGGTAACAGTCCTCTTGTACTCGCATGGCCCGTACCTGATGGTTATTTAAATTAGCCATACAATTTAACAATCAAACTGAGTTTGGTAAACAAGTGATGAGCAATAGTAAATGAGCAAATAGCATCATCTGTGGTGTAACGTGGGCCTCCCTTCACAAGGGGTTACTCGGCACCGAGATGAATTTAACAAAGGACAAATCACAAAAAAAAATTCTAAGCCTCTGAATGCCTCGGTCTGCCTGCACAAGGAGACGCAGTAGGTACCACAGCTTCAGGATCACTGCCTTACCTGGTTTTAGCTGAAGTGATAATAATCCGTCCCTTCCTTCAAGTTCAGCATGTTCAGGTTTGTTTCAAAGGCTCCTCCTGTCAAATCCTGCGAGGAAGGAGAAAGAGAATCAGATCAACCAGACTCAGTTCAGGTTGTAGCAGGTCTGGGTAATTTGGTTCTTTAGACGACAAAGTCCCATTTGCAGAACTAAACGTCAATAAACCAAGGCTCCGAAATGTTTCGATTCAAAAAGCAGGCATGTGTTGAAAACTCGGTGTTCAAATGCTTACATTTGTGGGGGGCAGGGGTGGTCTCAGACAACTCGGTCTCCTGGTGCTGTGTGGAGCCCCAGGGCCGCACCGCACGCACGCGCGGGGTGTGAGCACAGCCCTGCAGCCTGCTCTCGGCACGCTCTGGTTCTAAGGCAGGGCCACGGGAATGTGTCTGACCAAACAGCGAGTCTCCTAGGTTCTGAACAGCGATTATAGCTTGGCTGATGAGCCAAACCTTTCATCAAGCAACTGAAATACTCTGCATAGTTAAAGGTGTCCCCTACACGATCTGAACAGGAACCCACGAGGTTTGCTCCGTGAGCTGTGTTACAAGGCAGGGATGTCGGTAAGAAAACCTGCCGACTTGGGCATTGCTGAGCTTTCTACTTTGGCCTTCCTGGAGTCCTTAATTCTACTGATCTTCAGGACTGTCACCCCCCAAAATAACCAATTAAAGCTCACAATACCGTTCCTGTGCTCCTGGTATGTAAAGAGAGCGCTCGCGTTCTTCTGGTTGGCCCAGAGCAGCGATGCTGGCGCTCCAGCAGTGCCCAGCCGTCCAGCAGGCGTTTGGGAGAGGGAGCCACAAACCCAGACTCCAGCCGGAACCGTGGCAGCAGAGGGGCTGGAACGCAAGGCTTTGGCTACAGTAATTAGATTCGGAAAATTGCTCTGGGATCTTTAATGAACCTGAGGTCAGAAGCGAAGGTTTTCTGTCTCAGGCGGAGGGCTGCACATCCAGCTTCCCCACTCGCCTGGGCCCCGCCGCCCGAAGGGTGTATAGCCACGCTCGCAGTATTTGGGTGTTGCTTGGACACCGTCTGTCCAAGGACCATGGCCATCTCCAGCAGCAGGGACACGAATAACAGAACAATCTGACCTCTTCCCCCAAACCTCTGCCCTGCGCCTGCTGCCTGAATTCACCTAGGAAGGGGAACGCTGCCTGCGCCCATCTCGGACCTCTTGCCTGAGCTGCACCTCACCACCACCGATCAGCTCCCCTTTTTCCTCTACCTGCCATGTTCTTCCATTTTCCTTAGCAAGGCCAAAAAATACAAATATGATATAATCTGATCCAGAACTTCAACAAAAAAACATAATCACCAGTCCTAAAATTCGTACTTGAGCTCTGACGTTTACTAACCATAAAACGAGTACGAAGGGCCAGGGAGAAATCTGGAGAAGGGCAGCAAAGGGAGGACGGCACTCGGCTTGTTCAGCAAGGGCCCCGCTCACCTAACGTAACCAGTTTCTCATCCGAGCGAGAAGGCCCTGACTGTGAAAGATGTTGAGTACTTTTTTTTTTTCTTTCTTTCTTTTTTTACTTCTTGAAATCAAGACTACGTGCTGGCTTGATGGTATTCAATACTGTGAAGGACTGGGTCCTAGTTTCGCAGTTCAGTTAAGATCCCAAACTGTCGCTGGTCCACCTGCAGAACTTACCCCTCGCGTCAGCAGGGAGTTCTGCTCAGGAATGAAGGCCTTGATTACGACCTTCAGCCGCTGCGCATGATTTCATAAACCCAAGATTTCCCAAGTTAGGACATAGGGTATGAAACAGTTGCATTCAGCTTGCTGAAAAGTCAACCTGCTCTAAAGAATGGTTTTTTATATATATATATATATACACACACACATATATATATATACACACACATACATACATACACATATATATATATCTATACACACACACACATACATATACATATATATAGCTATACACACACACACACACACATATAAAAGAGTCCAGATGCTGAACTAAGCAGGAGAGTTAAAACCAAGTCTTTCACTCCCAGAGCTCAAGACTGAGGTGACTGAGCAAGGCAGGGTTTTACAAGAACTGGTCTAACAGTAAATTTACTGAAAACTTTATACAATCAAACTAGCTTAATTACAGAGGCAAAACAATAAAACCCCCTTTCTTTTCAAGCACTTGGAATCCACGCCAAAGCAGGCCACACTACGTGATTTCTAAGCATTTTGCTTTCACCTCAAAGCGAGAGGAAGACGGCCGGTGCCGACCCTCCGGGGAGGGGGTACTGCCGGCTGCCGCGCAGCTCGGACGAGCCGACACCACGATTTCACCCTCTTCAGCAAAGCCTCACACCCGTGCACACACAGCGAGCAGAATCTCAGCTGCGGCCCTTTGGGAAGCCGTTTGAAAACGCAAACTGAGCAACGAGCACGTAGGGTAACGGCTTTCTCAAAAATCATTGGATATGGTAACCGAGGAATGCCAGTGCTGGCGAGGGACGAACTGCTGCAAAAATAAATGAGCAAACACCGCTCCAAGTGCCCGGCCAGCAGAGTCGTTTCGTGCAAACAACCTGCTTAAACAAACAGATCTAATCTCCAAAACTACCCTCTTAGAGCTGTACATAACTATGCAAGTTTTGTCTGTATCAAAACTAAAAATAATCCCCTATGACGAACAGCAAAATAAAAGACAGTAAGGCCCCGGGACACTTTCTTCTTCAGAAGGATGCTGATGAACTTTCTGTTGGTAAATAACAGAGCTGAAGTTGGAAGTCTGGGATGTTCAGGAATCCGTTAATGACTTTTGTTTAGGAAACTAGCCGGGAGGCTCTGCAGCCAGTTCTGCCTGTCAAACCCCCAGCAGCCCCGTGCAGCATGGCTGGAGTTGTCGCCCCAGCAGCTGCCTGCCCCAGAGGTGTCCGTGCGCTCACTGCCTGTCTGTCTGTCTGTCTGCCTGCCCGCTGCTGCACGGCCTGAAGCACAGGGCTGGGCCAAGCCGAGCAGACAGGTCACCCGTCACCTCTCGGACGCCGCAGTTGTGTCTCTCGCCGCGGTGCGCACACGGACAGCACCCTTTCAGCAGAGGAATTCTGTGTCGCAGTCCTGGAACAGCAGCCCTTTTGCGCAGTTGGAGAAGCCTGGCTGAACAGCATCAGAGGCAGCAATCGCTATCGCAAAAAGACAACGTTTTGCATTGATGCAGTCTTAACATTTTCCGTACTTATCCCCCATCCTACTTCTTCCTCTCTCCCACTTTCAAAAAGCATGCTGGAAGACTAAAGCAAAGCAAGTGGGAAGTTTTGCTTTTAGCTGTTCCTCCAGACGTGGGCTGCACAGAACGCAAGGCAAACTCAGCCTACGAGTACAGCAGAGACTAACCCTCGGCACGGTCCTTGGCCTGCACAGCATCAGCGCAGGTGAATGACAAAGATCAATACTCTGCTCTTCGCAACCCCTTTAGAAACCATCTCCTCCACTGGTCAGGTCTAGAAGCTTGAGAGCTGCTGCAGGCAGGATACCCGAGTGTTGTGAAACACAGACGTTTCTCAGCTTGGTTTGTTTTGGTAGAAGACTACCTTCCATCCCAAAACTACTGAAAACCGCGACTCTCAGCCTCGCAAGTAGTGAGAGCGGGATCTCACGGATCCCGGCTGCCCCCGCGAAGACTCCCGACGGCGACGGAACACAGCAAGTACGGCCACGGCCGAAGGGGCTGCTCCAAGCTGTTCCCTCGGGTCGGCCACCAAACCCGACGGCAGAGCAGAGGTCCAGCAGACCTGGGGCTGGAGCGGCACTCGCAGCACTGCTGCTTGCTCCCCGAGACCCTCGCCTCTGGGTTTTACACTTCCTGCGCTTTGCTACAGATATATTTATGGGTTTTCTTTTTCTTACATTCCCTGTGGTTTCTCAGGTGATAACTAGGTGTTAGGCACCACTAACAGAAGAATTTGGTTTCAGCTCTTTACTATAAATTTTTTTTTCTAATAACCTGATTCTCTATCTTCATAAAGTAATAATATGATGTAGTGACATAGGTGTACTGTGAGGTTCACATTATTAACAGGTATCAGTGTATTTAAAATCTGTAGAAAGGTAAGCGCCATTCCGAACTTTCACAATCTTGTGATGCAAGTTCATTACCAGCATTGCTCTCCTCTGGCCTCTATTTTATTTTTCCAGTGTGAATGCTGCTGGAACTCCACGCGCATTGATCTTTATTTCGCTCTGCGCTGGGGTGTGTTTGCCATCCGCTCTCACACCCCCAGCTCTCACAGTAGCCAGCTGTGTGATGCAGCCGTGGAGCGGGAGGGGTAGGGCGATAACTTGCCTGTGGTTCCTGGAGATGTGGCTCCATACGGCTGGCTACTGACTTTCCTAAATGCCTAAAAAGTGACCTGCTTCGAGGACGGGTTTTAGAAACAACTTCACAACCTCTGAAACTGTTTCAAGTAGGTCAAATTGTATTTCCAAAGAAACTGCTGCATATGACTTCAAAGATACCATGGTCTGTGGCGTTCTGTGGTCAGCAAGTAGAAAATGCTCGGTGGCCGTGAGTGGAAAATGCGCTGAAATGGCACCTGAAGTCAGGGACGAGGGCTTGCAGGCAAGCTGGTGTGCAACAGCCTCCTCGTAAGGGCTTCACGAATTAAAGGTGCTTTGTGACAGACTGCACAGATGTTTTGTCTAGGGACTTCCACCCACCATTATACATTGTATGAAAAATTAAATTAGTTGTTACATTACTAGCTTATCCAAGAGTTTATCAACCAGCAGTACATGATAATGCCCTGAGGTGCTTTCAGTCTGGCTTTACAACTCATAGTTACGATCTCAGAGTGGATCGTAAAGTTGGGAGTGCGAAGTTAAAAGCGGACTGTACCAGATGAGATGAGATGAGATGAGATGAGATGAGATGAGATGAGATGAGATGAGATGAGATGAGATGCAGCCAATCGATCTTTGAACGGATCTGGTGCCGCGGTGGAATGTCGGTGTTTATTTGCAGGTACAGGGTTTAGTTTCTGTTGGAGACTCTTACTGGCATTTGCAACTAGAATGTATTTGCTATTTTGCTTTAAAACTCATGTGTTATCCCACACACTGTGCTTTGCTATTTTAAATATAACAGCAAAACAAGAGCTGGTTATCTTCCAGTTGTTACTAGTCAATGAAACCAGTCAAAATAAAGTTACCACAGTCAGGCGCAGAAGAGGCTTCAGAATTGGCAGTGCCAAACAAAACAGCTTGTAAGGTCCGATTTAAAAAGCAAAGCCTTTGCCATACATAGGGCTGCAAAATATTAGGAATAAACGAGGCCAGGTGGCTGACTGTATATCCTCATTTGTGTGTATAATGTTGTTGGGCAAGAGAGTAAATCCAAGCTCCTTTACAGAAGCTGTACCTTTTCTTATTCTTAATACTACTTAATCCTGCTGTTTGAAACCCCTGAAATACTCTGCACAATCTGTTTGACAAAAAAGGCCAATCAATTGCATAGCAAAAGCTTCTGGGAAAATCTACATGCAGCGAATAGAGAACAGAAACAGAAAATCATTTTCATAGGGAGCAAATACTGATTTTGCACCTAAAGCCAAGGCTAAAGGCGGTACTCACCAGCTTCACGCAGATAACGAACGGTGGAGCTGCGTCTCTGAAGTGGCGTACGGGAATTTGTGGTTTTGGTCTCTCCTGCAGGAAGAAGCAGCAGACTTCAGAGCAGAGGCACACAGCGGTACTTGCTAGCCCAGTCCTAGGAGCTAACAAACACCAAAAGGGGAAAAAGTGATGTTGCGACCTCCTGCTAAACAGTCCAGCTGGTCACACGCTTCCGCTCGTTAGCTTGCCGGTCGTTTCAAGTACTCCTTATTTTCTTACCGTGATCTTTCAGAACGATTGTGTTTCGCTGGACGAAGTTACACATCACACCGGATCGGAAGGAAGAGCTTTCTGCTGTGGAAAGGAGAAGGTCTCGCTCCTCCCTCCACTGCTTCTTCCTTACCTCCCAGCTCTCCTTTTCGCCCCCTCCCAAACAGTTCCCTTTGCCCTGATTGCAAGGTACGCTGCTTTCACAGCCCACCCCACAAAAAATGCCTTCTTTTTTGGCAGGTGAATTTTCTGCCACTTCAGGGAGCTGCCTCAGCTCGCCGTGCCCTCAGAGCAGCGTCAGAGCCGGCACAGTAGTGGACACAAAGGAGACTCTTCCCTCTCAGGGGGAGCTGTCCCATGGCTTATGCCCAGCTGGGCCTTCACCAGGGATCCAACTCTAAGGATTCCCAACCGGTTACAGTCCAGTCCAGTCTTCTTCACGACTGACCCGAGAGGCTGGGTGTGTCTTCAGCAGACAAACGCACAGGATCCGTAACAGCTACGCTGATGGTGCTACTGCACCGGGAGGTCGCGAGTCCTCAGCATTCCAAGTCAAAGTGCTGAACGCCGACCGCTCTCGCGCAGCTGAGAGCACCCGTCAGCTGCCCCGTGCAGACTTTGCCTTTGCAGTTCCCCTGGTCTAGCCCCAGGCTGTGTGTCAGGAGGTGCCTCTCCTCTCCCCCGACCCCTCCCTCAGTCCCACTCCCACCAGATACGAGGCTCATGCAACCTCGGGGTAATTTGATTCACACGGTAACTTGCTGGAAACCTCTTTATCTGGAGGGCTCCTTTTCTGCCAGCTCAGCTAGCTGGATCAGGTCACCCTTCAGCCACTGGGCTGCTAGGCCCGTGTACGCGAGGCGGCGGGAGCGCGCGGCCGAGGCCAGCGAGGGAGGTCGGACCCCCCGGGCGCTGGGCTGGCCAGGCTGCAGGCTCGCCCGCCCGCGCTCACAGCATCTCACCCAGTGCCCCGGGGAACCAAGGACTGTCTTTTCACCAACCGTTGTATGGTCTGAATCTGGATGAAACTTCACTCCAGGTCTTGAGCTATTCGCTATCATGAAATTAATACGGTAACAAGACAACATTTTTTTTTTCCTCTGTGGTTTGTCTGTTGCCATCTAAATACCGTGCTTCCTTGTCTAGGGAATAAAATGCTGCTGCCTACAATTTTAGGCTCCCAAGGAACCTGTCAAAGTTAATTTGTTCAGACACACTATAACTGCAATATACAGATAGGTTACAATTAATCACAGAAGCTTTATTTATTTGAATAGACATGTGACTTCTATCTATCATGAAATTCTACTCCCACCTAAAAGAAAAACCTGTCAGTGAAGGCTACGTTGTACCCCATCATCAGAATCCTTACAGAGCATACACATTTATTTTCGTCTCTCCATACTGACACCAGTGAGCGCGAGGTCCATCGTTCTGGCTCCACAGGCCGCACTCCAATACCAGTCCCCAGCTATCGACTCTCCTCTCACGGCCTCCTTACCAAAAGGAGTGGCTACACAGTATTTGAGATCAGTGACGTATTCTGTCATCGCATTTCCCAGAACACTCCCAGATCACAGTAAAGAATGCAAGAGTACTTGTAACTGACCTCAGATTCTTCGTAAGTGTAGAATCCTTTTGTTATTTTCTTTTCATCAACATCACAAAATGCAGTTACCTGGCAAAACAGAAGCAGAGCATTTTAATTCCATTCTTTGCTACCAGCCGGCATTTCACCTGTCGTGTCTGTAACGCTACAGGCACGTGAGTGAACACAGCAATGGGCAACGCACCCTGGCCCTCCTGTGGAGCTTAAAAATTTATTAAATCCCTTCCGGGTGTATCTCGGGGAGATGGGCACATGTTGCAGTTGCCTGTGAGCAGGTTATGTTTTTATGAACACCACAGGTGGTCTACGCTACTGACTGGGCAAGAGAAAACGTCAGCGACCATCAGCGCCATCCTCAGCGACATGCTGAGTAACTAAAACCAGAGGCGAGCGTCCCCACTCTGGCACTGCCACCAAACACCGAGGGTTAGACAACACGAGCCCTCCTCGTCCTGCCCACCCCAAGGCCTCGACCACGGCTCCTCCGTGCAGCAGCGCAGCGCGGGCGCTCGGGACGCTCTGGTAGCGCCAGCCTCACTGCTGGGTCCTAACACACCGCGTCTGGGAATCCCTATGGACTTGGACTTTGTATTTTTCAACTGAAAAGTTCAGCAGATTTGGTGTTTAAACACATACAATTACTGCTTCCTTTTGGGTGTTCTTACCATAGTTATGGAAGCGTTATTTGAAGCCCTCATTGCCAAATACTTCAGATGGTTTTTTCTTTGCATTCCTCATAATAAATGCCTGAAATCCAAAATACACAGTGGCCTCATGTTTGAACCATTAGGTTGCTAGTAACATTTTGGAAGAGTTTTTTAAATAAACATAGCTCTGTTTTCCTCTGACTTCCTTTGAATCTATTATTATTATCTACACGGAACTCTTACACTGAAGCAGAAGAGTTAAGATAGTTATGGTCCCGCAGAAATCAATTATTCTGGTGAAAGCTGGATAGCAGTTCTCCTATCTTTTTAATTGTTGCATTAAAAATTGATTAACAACACTTACTGTTGAGAAAATTTGAAAAGCCAGACAGCTGTTTATTAATTTATTAAGTTAGAGAAGTCTGCAAAAGCCTGGCTTGCTTTCTGTGCCTACAAATCTCTCTCACGCATTTTCCTCCTGTGATGAAGATAGTTTTCTTTTACCTAAAGTGACCTCGTTCTGCTTGTGCAGAGGACCACACTGACACCCGAGCACTGGTGTGGTCACGCTGCAGCTGGCACTGGGTCTCGCTGCCTCCCTCCCGACGCAGAGGGCCCCTGTTGCAGCCCATGGGCAGGCTGCAGGGGAACAGCACTGCGTTACGTGTTTTCGGGCAATGGCCAGATAGAGCTGCATCCTCCTGCAACATAAAGGATGTTTCTAGATCAAAAATACCTTGGAGATACTTCCACTATCCGATGGGACAGTTTTCTATCCCAATCCTTAAATACCATAATATCAGCTCTTCCATTAAATGCCAATGGAAAGAGAATACAAACAAAAATATCACGGGACTGCAAACATGGCTCAACACCACCACACCGAGTCAATGTGGAAAATGCAGCTAATGAACTGGTGGGGTGGGCAGGGGTAGTCCTTGGAACCACTTACAGGCAGACTCATACCTGGAAAATAGGTTGCTTGAAAGCAGGCAGCAAAAGAAATAAAGAACAGAACATCAAGGAAGCATCAAATTTCCACTTCAGGGCTGTATGACTAAAGGAGTAACTAAAATAACTAAATAACTATAATAACTAAAGCTACTAGACGTTGTACCAGGTCTTTGTGGCTGATGCAGGCTGGGTTAGACAGCAGCCACCACAAGCAACTCCTTCAAGAACCAAGACCAAGAAACCAGGATGTTTCTTAGGCTTTCTTTTTTCTCTCAATACACCTAACATCCCTGGCCCTATTTCCATGACCACGGTCACGCTTTATTGTAGTTGAAAAAATCAGATGGTGTGGCCTGTGGATGAGCAAGAACCGGGTACAGTAAACTACATCCCAAGACCTCCTCTACCCATCTTATTCACATGTACACAGGTACACGCACACACGTACACAGATATGTACACACACAACGGGAACCAAGCAGAAGCCACCGTGGAAAGAGACATCACTTAGCTGTGTACTTGTCATTCTGCATTATCCACCCTTTAAAATTCTCCAATATTCTGTAAGATTCAGTTCCTCCACTAGTGTTTCACTGCCCTAGAAGCTGTGAGCATTGCAAACGCAATTTAGCCGTTCTGGAATGCTGTGCCTTCACTGACCACCCACCAGCGTTCTGGGAATCAATACAGTCCAGTTCTTTGACTTCTCTTCCAATAACTGAAGCTATCTTTTCAGCTGCTCACACTCCCAGAGATTTTAAAAACCAAAACAAACTCTAAAACTTTTGAGAGAAGGTAAAGTGAACATCTATCTACACATTACTGTCAGCAGCTGAGAATTCAGCTGTGAGGGCTGCGCCGGAAGGTGCCGATCACGCCGTTCACCTTCAGCACGTTACAACTAACAGCAACCCCCGCCCGGTGCATGGATTGCTTCGTAACATGAACGGTGTCGGAGAACCAGAGAGAGCTCCTGTGTCACTGGATTGCCGATAATCATAACACTGCTTCCCATCCTGTGCCATAACTCGTACTACCACGTGTAGAAAGTTCTGCGAACGGCCTTTGCCACAGCGAGCACCCAGCGCCCGACGACCCAGCACACCGAGCTCCTGGGAACAGCGGCCGGGCGAAAACCACCCCGGCAGGGAAGTCTGGGACAAATCTCCCTAGGGAGACGGAAAATGACTCTCACCTTTTTCTGAGTTACCACTAAGGTATCTCCACATATAATTTTCAGTGGATTCATCCAGCTTAAATCTGATCTTTACAGTATTACAGAGCAGGTCAGACCTGAATGGGCAATTTTTCCACCAGGCCCTACACCATGTGGGTGGCCAAAATGCAAATCAACTATTTTTCTGACACACACTATTTATTTTCCAATCAAAGAAAATCTGTGTCTGGAGTCTAAATACAGGACTTAGACACAGTTGTTTATCCTGTAAGGAGAACTGACGGCATCAGGCTTATATGAGCTATTTACTTTATACTATTAGGAGAAACCCAGAGTTACCTATTGATTTTTCTGCATACAGATTGCAACCTACATTAACTAGTGTTAATGGAAAAAGGAGAAATAGATCTCTCCCTCAAAAGAGAAAGTTTAGATGGCTCAAAAGAGAAGATATTTACTCAAAAAAAAAAAATCTCTGCTAAGGGGAGACATGTCTGAGGCAGATAAAAGCACTTCCCTGGCTGGTTCTTTTTCATAAACACAGCAGCTGTGTGAAGGGACACACAGGCTGGGACTATCAGACCTCCCTGGGGTGAACGGAGATGAATGGGCAGCAGATTAATCCTACTCCAAACGCACAACCCCAGAAGTCAGTCCGAGTGGGCTCGGGGGGCAGCTGTGACTACCTAGCTGTCTGAGCTGCGCCCTGTTACACAAGAGTGAAGCTTGCTCCATCCTTGACTTGTTTACTGCCTTGCTGGCTGCTGCAGAGGATGTTTCC
Source organism: Opisthocomus hoazin (assembly GCF_030867145.1). Taxonomy (NCBI): domain Eukaryota; kingdom Metazoa; phylum Chordata; class Aves; order Opisthocomiformes; family Opisthocomidae; genus Opisthocomus; species Opisthocomus hoazin. Next base: position 12,430,262 of record NC_134434.1, on the reverse strand, counting down.
TGACACTTCCCATTCCGCTCGGATTTCCTAATGGAAAACCAGAAAGATTTCATCAGCCTAACAGCGTCCTTTTATGGTGAATGATCTTCACAGCATTTTATTCCCTCGTTTTATTTTCACCTGTGGTCTGCTTTAGGTCTGTAGTGATCATTTACAGAAAGCAACAAAACACAATCACAGCAAATTCTCAGGATCTGCCCTAGCTGGAAGGAGACGAGGGGCAAGTTTGACAAGGGAGAGTGAACAACTTAGCAAAGCATGACAGACAAAATGGACAAGCCTTTTGAGAAATTGTCACCTGCACATTGTCTCCTCTCCCTTCTCATTACATCAACTGGGCTCATAAAATCTGTCTTTAAAGAAGAGAACCGTCTACAAAACCCTGTCTGAGCAGACCTTCCCTATTGCATTCTCTCCACATCTCATGCAATCCTTCATCCATTTTAAACTCCTAGTGACCCTCTGATTCTTCTGTTTATAATTCTTTCATTCAAACTCATATAAAGCCTTGGAAGAATGTTAATATACATCTCTGCCAAAGTTAAATCAATTTTGGCCACTCATGTCAAAACAAAGTTGCTCAAGAGAATTTTAATACCAGAGTCCAACAAGCAAAACAGGCTTCTAAATACTGCACATACAAAATTTCCCTTATTACATGCAACATACGACTGCCTTCACACGCAACAGTGCGGGAACCGGCCGCAAGCGCCTCGTGTCTCCAGAGCGGGTGACTCCGTTGGCTGTGGCAGTAACGTCTCCAGGGCGGCTGCCTCTGTACGGACAGCACGTCGCCCCGGGTGGAAGCAGCAGGCAGATCGCCCTGCCGCATTTCAGCGGGAAGCGTTCGCTGTTGTTGTCCAAGACGAAGCCTCTGTTTTACCCCACGTCATTTTAGGATGCTTTATACTTAAGTGAAGCTTTCAAATTTCATCTCTCTCTTCTTGTTCTGTAGGCTCTCTTAACTCGCTTCCACATTGTCGTTCTTTCTCTCCAAGTCAAGGTGGGTGTAATACTCTTCCCTTTATTCACGTTTCTTTGGTTTCACATGTCCTGGCTTCAGTCTCGCAGGCAGCCGCTCCCACACTGTGGAGCAGTTAAAATACCACACAACGTACACATTTCTTGCTCTGTGAGTGAGCTGACGGAGGCCGAGCTACAGGGTTTAGCGATGTTGCTCTTAGAAAAAGGTGAAGAGAAACTAACAGGATTTTAAATGGTCAATGAGCTAGGAAAAGGGGTGTACAAAATACTTTTTGAAGCTTTCAAGTTTGCCACTGGCGGATAGGGTTGTCATAGAGAAACGTAAGGGGCTGGCTGCGTCCGAGCACTGTTTCCATGCCACTAATTAGCTGATGCTTATTTCGTCCTTTCCCCCTCCTTTTCTGTTAGCTGCTTGAGCACTATTTTCAGCTATCGGAAATAACACAAAATGTTAATGCTGCAGTTCTCCTTTTAGCTAAGTTTAACGGAGATTAAAAGAGCAGACAAGAGAGTTCAGAAACCCTCCAGGCACATGTAGCATCCCAAAAACATTTGGTTTCCATCTTCAGCTGCGAATTATAGACAAGACGGATGTGTTTTAAACAAAAAAAGGTCTGTTCGACTTCAGTCTTGCAGAAATGCTAATACTGAACCACTGTCAACTGTGTGAATCAAGAAGGGGACAGCCAGGAAACAGAATTTCCCTAAGAATACTGAGATCCTCCTAATTAATTCATAAAAAAACCTACTAGTTGAATAATTTTTTTTCTTGTGTTGCTATTTAGCAAAATACTGAGTCTTGGATTTTTGCCTGAACTCTCCGGAGACGAAGCATTATTTTAATATCACCATACAGATGTCTGAAAGAAAAGAGAATATTGCTTGGGGCTTAGGTGTCCTTTTCTCTTTTAACATAGCCATAATTCCAATCCAGACTGTTTTCCAAATAAACTAACAGAATAATTCATTAAGAGAGTATGAACATACAAAGACAGCTGCTTCCTGGAATTGCTGAAATTTTGTTTTCTAAGAAACAATGCTGTGCGGCATGTAACATCTTTATACTTTTCAAACATCCCACAAAAACCTCGTCAGTATAAGAAATACAATGGCTTTGTTTACCAGGTTCTAAAAATACTAGAAACACTCTTCTTTGAAAAAGAAGTTTTCTTACATGCCCTAAGCTTGACAGTTCAAACTAATTAATTCTCTTCCCGCAGATTTAGAAGAGCTTCGTTTTTTTCATAATTGCAAAATAGTACACACGTTGTGTGCAACAGGTTTGGGGGGCTGGTGTTAGTATTTATTCTAGGAGTAGGCGTCCCAAATTCTCTACAAGTGCTTAGTGCCAGTTTAGCAAACAACCCTGCTGTGACTCCACCTCCCAACCACAATCAGCCTTGTGATGCCTAAGGACATTCTGAATCTCAATAAAAGGACGCAGCAACAGTGAAACTGAGCACAGACGAAATTTTCAAGGGTCTAAACTGACTTCAACTATAAAACCAGTTGAAATTAAATTTAGACAGTTAAATTGTATGGCTTATTTTGGCAATTTTACCTCATTTCAAAGGATATTAGACCTTTTAAGGTCACACTCTTTTTCACAACTGGACCTTCAGAGGAAAAAATGGTAATTATATTGATGTAATACATCATATTTTGTCTTAAGGGGCTTTTAGAATTGTATTTTAAAGGTGTTTATTTTACATAATTGATGAATTCATATCCCAGGCCCTCCATTTACAAGACAACACCAGGTTCTACTTGGAGATTCAAGACGATACTGAATCTCTGGTGTCCTTGTAGTTAACAGAATATCTAAAAGCTTAAATCTTGTTAAGACAGTCTTTAAAGGGTGAGACAGGAAAAGTATTTTATTGGTTTTAGGGCTGGAAAGGATGAAGCAACAACTATTTACAGCCTTTGTTCATATGGGATTTTAGAGTCTTTGGCAAGAGCTGAAGATTAGTCACAAAATACCTGGCGGATTTTTGAGGAAAAGTACAGCATGGAGTTTAACTAGCCTCTTTTTACTGTTATTAATTTAGAACAAAATGAAAACTGCCATGAATTACCTACTGCAAATTTTATGAATTTATTTTCTGAAGCTCCAACTGCATAATCCTCTGATTAGCACGTGGAGAAGCGAGATGTTTTAACTACTTCTACAGCCTTTTGCCACTGACTTACTATGAAACGCGAGGATACCATTTAAGCTTCAGTTCTGACTGAGGTGGACAGACTTGGGGTCTCACTTTTGGTAAGCTAGGAAGTCACAATGGCAATCATAGAGCTGCAACACCTACGTAAGACGAGTGCTTTCATGACAACAGATAACACCAACTTCATCAGAAATCAGCTGTCTAAAGGCGAGGCCTCCACACGCACTTGGGATGACACAAGTCACTTTCTGAAGCTATTTGTCTTCGTTGGTTATTGAGAAAACCTCTGAATACTTCAGGTAACTTGCTAGACTTAGTGGATGAAGTTTGATTACTCTATATGAGGTATGAAGGGTCAGACTGTGACTGCATCGTAGCAGTAGTTTTCTGCAGTGCATTTTCAAAATGAGTCATACTTGGCTTGTGCAATTGCATCTGGCACGTGAGCTTGCTAAATGTGTCTGGTAGAGTATCCAGTAATTAATGAGTTAATGCTCAATGCGATATTTCAATATCTAACTAAAGCATACTGGAATATGTGCAATTTTAACCTTGACAGAAGCAAAATCGTATCACGGTCTGCAACACTGCCAAAGCAAACGTTATGGAAAGGTCAGCTGGAAAGAACGGCAAGCTCCAGTTAATTAGAACCACACTGTTTGTGCTAGCGTACTGGGGAAGGAAGGTTCTTCCTTACTGGAGAGGTAAGCTTTGGTGCTTTGGGAGAAAAACGGCAAAAACCCACCAATATGATTTTTCTCTTGCCCTTTTTATCATCTCTGCAGTGACATCTTCAAATTATCGTTGCATTTGCTGAACAGGATGTGAAGTCCTGAATGAGTCACCTACAGCAGTAGGTGGCAAACATAACCCAAAGCTAAAGAGGTGTTCTATCTTAACATCCATCTCCATTTTGGCTTGGCACAAATAAAGCTAAAAAACAAAATTAAAAAAAAATCCAACACCTAAGATGGCGAGACACTGCTACGAAAACAACATGATCTGTTCTTTCCATAACATCTCAAAAATCCCTGCTTGCATTTTACTACCAGACAAGCTGCCACCTCTTCCCTTGGAACTTGTTTTCTAATTATCATACTTTCATAGACGGAGAAGTGCAATGGTTGCTAGTGACTTGGTGGAATTCACAAAGTGCTCTCCAAAATACTAGTGAAAGAGAATATTTTCATAAATCCCCCAAAGTGATGTGCACAAGGCACTGTGCATGGCTAAGACAATGCAATGCATCTAATGGATGGTTCCGTCCTCTTGGAATGAAGGAACTGATGGGAGACCCATCGTGTTTAATCTTACTCCATGCAGTTCACCCACTGCCACATCACGGCAATGGAAGAGGGATGGCATTGGAGTATCGAGTTCAGTTGTTGTGTTGTGTATTTACTGTGAGTGTCTCCCATGTCTATTCAATAATTTTGACTACGGGCATACAAAATCCTTCTATTTTCTTTTTATATGTGTGTGGTCTGAGGACCACTACATCAATCAGGTTTACATACATATTTGTCATTTGTCTTCCCATCCATATTTTTGAGAAAAGAAAACACACTCAGTAATAAAATTAATGTTCTGTGGCTCTTTATAAGAAACAGCCATTTGACATTAGCCCCAAGGCCTTTATCTAACAAAAAGTTATTACACGAAAGAAAATGCTGTAAAAGTAAGTTATTTAAAGTCTCAGACAAATCTCTCCTGAGAACTATCTGCCATTGCCAAACGTAAGTAACCTCCACATTTTCAACTGACTGCAATTGATTTATAGTTAGGTACTGTGTGTATGTGTCTCTACTCACCTGCTCACCCGGCACCCCACCTCTATTTTTAAACAATCAAGCTTTTCAAAAGGGAGTTGCAGTACAGCTAGTTGTCGTAACACAAACCACGTTCATCACCATCCCACAGGGATGTCCAGTATCCACTTAGAAACTGGGCAAATACTATACCTGTATGAATAATCCTGGACAGGGTAGTTTAGTATTATACCAGCCAAATAAAGAGTTATTCTACTCATCCGGGTACCTGGCTACTACAACAGTCAGTTACACGGTGCGGGCCATGAACAGTTATGCAGCGTGTCTAACCTACTACTGTGCTTCGCCATCAGCACGCAGGAACACGGGAGCGTATGTTCCACAACATACACACCACATGCTCTACATAATGTAATACAGCATTTTAAAACAAGAAATGTATTATGCAGAATATTGAGAATTTCTTCAATTTATATTAATCATCAACTAGTACTTTGGACACACAATATCCTAGGACAATTTTGCTACATTATGCTAGAAACAGCAAGGAGGCACATAAGAGAGAAGAAAGCACTTTTCTACAGGTGTACCCCCTCTCAAGAGCTGACCTTTTTCCGGTTAGCTGGTGACAAGCTTCTGTAGAGCTTCTTGCCTTGCTTGCCCGCATTCCAAATGGTGAATGATGTCCAGGAGCTCAGCACTCTGTCTTCAAGAAACCTGACTCGGTGACTCCAGATGGTTCCCCTGGAGAGTTAGAAAAAGGGTGGATTTTGACGCCTAAGACTCTTAACATTATTCTATACCTATATGCAATGTACATACTTGCACACACATAAACTTGACTAAACTGATTCACGCATGACACCAAAATCACACCAAAACATTATACCAGCCATTTCCCACGGAAATGCAAACTGTTTCTAGAAAAAAGAAATTCTGTGGAAGTCCTCAGACAAAAATCCTTAGGATAGATTTGAAGTTGTAGCTACACCACTGCTCTTTTCAAGAACCTCAAGAGAAGATCACAAGATGAAAAACTGTGGCTACGGTAATTCAATACCGCCAGTTCCAGCTGCCCGCCAACACACGGTCTGCCCGTGCGCGTATTCGCTGCGCCCGCTGCGCCAGTCCACCCAAACACACAGCCCAGCGCCCCACTGAAAGCCCACTGACATTGCGGTCTGCGGCTCCAGTCTTCAGCAGGTCAGTTTGCAAAGCTCTGAACCAGTGGGCACCCGTACAGCAGCACACGACTGCGGAGCTGCAAAGGCACACACAACCCCAAAACTACTGGCTGTTAGGCACGAGTCACACCTGCGAATGTGCAGACACACACCTTAGACCAAATAAAAGTGATTTAATTTTAAAGGTTCCAAAGTACTACTCAGCAGCGGTACGAATGTGACTGTGCCTTTGTTTGAAGATGACTTTTATAACAAATAGCGTTTCTAGAAACAGAGCAGTGGATTTTTTTTTTTTTTTTAAAGTGGTAAGCCTCATAAAACTTCTTAAAATATGGTTTAGAAAAACAGCAAGCTGGCAGACGTCTGTGCCCAAAGACACCTTTAGGTCGTCATGTTTGCAATAAGCAGGCAGTTCAGGTAAATAGCTGTGAGACTGATACCAAATGAGGAACCACTTGGCTTTGGAACCAGTGACAAGGGAACACCAGCACATAACCTCTTCAAAATCTGAAGACTGGATCAGAATCAACCCACAAGTTCAAGATGTAGTCTTGGGAAGAGGGGACAACATCAAGGAAAGCATTTCATTCATGGGCCATTCATCCCACCTGCATGAGTGAATTCAGTCTGACGGCTACGTCTTTTTATGTGTGTGCACGCATGCCCACATTCCCTATCACTTTCAATTGCTTTTAAAACAGCAGTTCCCACCCTATGCTGTAATATTAGGACCACATCATTACAATGGTTTAAACAAAACTGCCTGCTGTTAAGAACATCTGTTTTATGTCCAGTTAATATTCACTAACTAAGAACTTATACTTAATTAACAGTTTTCTAGATACAATAAATTGATTTCCTCAATTTATAGCTTGGCGGACGAATCTTCCTAATGTACATCTCTTAAAAAAGGCACTGTGAGTTGAAAATTTCTTTCACAGGAAATTCTGACAAACACCTAATTGTCTTTTCTTTCTGAAAGCATTTCTTCAGATAGGTTTTTCCATTTGTTTTATCACAACAGAACACAATACACTTTATAGCAATTGTTACAATTTGTTCTACAAATTGTAATACATTTTGTGATCCAAGAAATTAGATGCTGAAATTAGTTAAAGCACTAATGGAAAAAAAATAGTAATTTTCCTGCGAGATCCTAAAGCTGCCTATGGTTTTCCTTGCCTTAGGAAGCACGTGTTTTCTCCTACCAATATACCTTCTTCATAGTTTGACTTTGAGCCCCGCAGCCTTCTGACTATATCAAGTTGGTATAGAATTTAAACGTCAAAATACTCAAAGAATATGTTATTTCTTCTGCTTCAAGTAAGGTTCTGATTCTCGAGTGTGCACAGGTTATCGTGGCGCAGCTACAGTAAGCGGCTCCTGGGCTCCAAGTGCAGCTTGCCATTTTACAGAAAAATCAGAATCCACTGCGTCTCCTTGATGCTGAGGATCTGCAGGGTCCAGGCGGGCAGAGCGTCAGGAACAGGAGCTGCCACGGCTCCGGCGCTGTCAGCCACTCAGCAGCGCATCCGCCTGCTCCAGCTCCCAGCTGCAGTGCCCGTTATCCACAGTCCTGTACGCACGACACCAGTTCTGGTTCGACTGCAAACCTGCAGACACAGGAGTACGGTGCCTGGAGCTGCCTGTGTGATGGTCCGGCCTTACAGGAACGTCTGGCTTCTAGCAAATGCCTGCAGATGTTGCCTTTTTGTAACGGATTATCAAACGTCCCCAAGCCAAGTTTGTTGTTCCAAATTATTTTTGTGAAGTAGACCTCCCGAGGTACACGTATAGCATCCGAGGTTACTGTGGTTTATAGGTACCCTAATTTGTTCCCAAAAGTTCGTTAGCAGACTTTTCTAATACTTTTGTGATAGGAATTTTGTGTTCTCATTTGTGTTGCTCCTTCACATCCCTGCGTTATGGTTTGAAAAACATGACACCTTCACAGCACTAAGACACAGGGATTCCTACTGGGATTACTGGTTAGCTCCAGAGAGCCCACTGCACCCTGTGATTTTTGAGCACAGCCAAATCCTGCTTAGCACTTCATCATGGATTGTGGCGTGATCGCTTGGAAAGAACTTCACACGCCAGTGAACGTCCCCAAGAAGAACAGTTGCTCCATATAAAGTTTCCACACAGTTTTGGAGACTACGTCTGTGCACCAGCATTTCAGCTAACGGAGGAGAAAAAAAGTTCTTGGATTTGACTGCAAATCTCTTCTAATGCAACCACGAGCTGCATCCTGCTGCAAAGCTTTAGCTGCTGCTGGCAGCCCTTTGCCACTCGCCATTTTCCATGTTCATTAGAGCGTACTATAGTCCCAGAGGAAAGTTAAAGGAAAGAAATACGAAGGTCAAGTACTTTTCCAGGATCACTTTACTGGAAATTTTAGAGCTTCTGCTACCTTCTAAAAAGGAAGATTATTGCTTTACATGTAAATGGAAAGGTTTTAAAACTGATTTTTCTTTGAACTGTGATTTCAGAAGGACAACACTGTATCACATCCCTGAGGTACTTCAGAATCCATTCTGTTGGCTGGAGTCACCTGCCAAGTTTCTTTTCCACTTGAGTTTGCATCTAAGAAAGCTAAGGAAAAAACAGGCAACCGTACAAAGCATAAAAAGAATTATCAGCTAGCTTCTAGGTGTAGCGAAACACTGGAATCCGCATCCAGGCACACAGAAAACATTTCCATTAGTAATGGAAATGTCCCGGTACATTTAGTATCGGCTGCTTCCAGCCAGCATCGTTTGCTGGCTAGGTGACGGGCGCCGGCGTTCCACAGGAGTCCCGACAGAGGTAAAAGTCAAGCAAAATCTCGTTGTTGGCTGTCACCCACAAAGGTTTCGGGCTGAAGCAGATTTACTGACCCAATCTTATCTATGAATGTTATACAGAGAAATGCATGTGCGGAAAGTATTGAAGGGAATTGGACTCCAAAATAAAAGGGTATGAAACTCATTAGACTACAAATTAATTGGATCTCTGCTCAAATACAAGAATTTTGTCAGACAGCTACATTTAAACACCTATAAATGGCTTCATTAAATGCATAATTTGGGTTGTGAAAATAAAGTCCATATACCCAGCGCTTGTGATTTTTTTGCTTGCATCACTGAGGTGTTCTTATGCAAATGCTCATAGAAAAGAATTTTAAAAGCACATCCCCATATTCTGTGTGCCCTTTTAAATGAAAATTTTACATTATATCGAACACTTCACAGTCTTGAGTTAATGTCGAATCTTTTTAACAGTGCAAGCTGAGATCACCTGATAAATATAGAATTGAGGGGCGAATTTGTAACAGAGCTTTAGAGTGGCAATCACAGACTTAATCTTTGTGAAAAGGTGCTCTGCACAAACAACGTATCTCACATGTTGAAGCAAAAGGTAGCTTACGGAGCGTCAAGAGTTTCAGTTATCCCCCTCAGGTTTCCGGTTCACCTGATTTGCTACATTTTTTGATGCTTTCAGAATAGATAACTGGGATTCCTGCCTTGAGGGATAAGGGAATGCCGTTTTCCAATCCTTTAAGAGCCAGTGCAGGTGCAACAGAGGGGAACTGTAGCAACGTGCAAAGGACGATTAAAGAAAATGCCTGAAACAATCCAGAAGTTGTACAAACCAGTAGAGATGATCCTCACAGCTATTTTCAGATTTTGCATTATTACATACCCGTAGCCACCAGCAAAAACCAGGAGGTATTACTGCTCTGCAGCACCCCAGATGAAGGCTGCTCTTCCTACCCACGCCAGAAGGGCTGACGGTAAGCAGTCTCCCCGTAGCCTTCAGTACCATTTCCCAGCCTGTGTTCAGTCAACAAGATTTTCCACAGCCAGAAGGTGGGATACAAATTCTTCTGATTGTAGAAGGTGGTTCCTGCGTCCTAATACTCCTCTTGGGCCCAAATTCTTGCAGTGTGTTATTTTCCCCATTTCTTTCATTTTTTCAGTCACTTCTTTACTTTACAAAGGAAATGTTAGAAGTATGCACTTTTCTACTTGGAAAATCATTCTCGAGGCTTACATAACTTTCCTAAGATCTCACTTGCCGTGGCCCCTCAATACTCATCAGTTATGTAGCCTGGAAGGAAGAAGAGGAGCCAAAATTCTGCAGGAGTGAAATAAGGGCATTCATGCAGCGGGTGAGAATGCCTACGAAGTGTGTTCCTCAGCCCCAAGTAGCAATTACCACACCATCCACCCAAGTCGCACAACAACGGGGCTCTGTTACAATGTGTGGTGACCTACTGACTGAATACAGGAGTCAAGAAACATCTGCTCTACTTCTATTTCGAAATGAAAGATAATGTGACAATAAAAGCTACATGATTTAATGTCTGAGCTCAGCTAAGCCTCGCCATATTGTTTGACTGCCTTTCCCCTCCTTCCCCCAGTGAGGCTACATAAGTGAATCAGCAGAGCAAAGACAGATGTACAAGTACTTGAGAAATGCACAAATACAAGCCCAATATCCTAAAGAGTACTGGAATTTTCGGCATTGATTACTGTCCACAGTAACACTATAAATCTATAAATCTGACCTGGTCTACATCTGCCGGTCCGGCGCGCTCCTCGGGTAACACCAGACAGGAAGAGGAGCTCGTCACGCCAACGGCCTCTTCCAGTGTCTTTTTATTTATGGCAGGATAACAGAGTTTTATGTTACAGGTGAATCGCACCTGATAGATAATCCACAGATGGAAGAATGGAGAACTTTTTAATCACAGTGAGAGCTGAAAGAACAGATTCTTTATAGCTAGTTTTGCACGCAGAATTCAAGGTCCTCACAATCCAGAGCAAATTCAGAAGTGAGTCCCATTTGAACCTTGACCATACTGGTGAATAAATTGATTTTTTTTTTTTTTTTGTCGTTCTTGTTCTGTTGAACTTCATGTGAACTTATTAATTGCTGGACTATATCGTTGCACTGAGTTATTACATTTACACTGTTAATAGGTTCTATTAATGTCCGAGTTCATCTTCAGGTCGTGGGTCATTAACTGAGGCATGGCTTGCATTGTGGCCTATTTTTCATGAAAGGCTTATTAAGAAAGACAGAGACTATCAATGTTAATGCCATTTACTTTTCAGGAATCTAATGAGGTCATTAGTTTCCATGTTCAACTGAAGTGCCAAATGCAAGCACAGAAGATAAAAATGCCGTTGACCTCATCTTTCTTTCAGCCGCACAGGAATACGTGACGCTGTTCCTCTCTCCTGCCTGCTTTGGATGCGTACGTTTTTGCAGGAGACGAAGCCGGCATTCCTGCGCTCCTCAGCGACACCAGAACCACGCCTCAGAGTACCTCCAAAATAACCAAATGGGTGTTTCAGCCTAAGTGCCTGTTGTCCTTCGCTTGGACGACACGGGAAGCCTCTAGTGCCTGAAACCAGATGATTTCAATAGATCACGTAATTCTGGGTATTTCTGCAGACAAGCTCTTCCAATATGATTCTGAACACACGGCATATGAAATTACTGTAAGCCTTGTAAGTACACTTCACATTCTCTGCCTAAAAAGCAATCGCTTGAATCTCAGATGGAAGGTACAAACCTTTCTTTCTGCATATATCAAATGTCCTTTGACCAAAAGTTTGTAAATTGCTCCAGAGATTGACTGGCTGCCTCCATGAGCAACACTACCTATGGACAAGTAACAAGTTTTATTGCTCTTCTTGTTCCAAGCTGACTTTTATCTCGCAGAGAGATATGTTGTTTTATAGACAGCTCCTTTTTCTCCCCTTTGGCAAGATAAAAATCTATTAATGTTAAAATTTTTTTAATATACACCAAACTTTCTTACTACAGTACTTCCCACTATAAAGCCAGCCCTGGTATCGTTTCAAATCAGTGTAACATGTCTGTAGCTATGTAGCACAAAGTACACAGCCCTAGGATACAAGCTGTAACGCGAGATAAAATGATTTCGATCCAAGAGACACAATATGAGGGATTTTGTGTTGTAAATTCATGGCAGAAGAGAAGTTTCTCAAAACTCGTATTGCTCATTCACATTTAGCAGGTATCCATCATAGACTGGAGACGAAATTACAATGAGAATGCTTATATTTCTGTATGTACCTAATGAAATCTAAATATAGACTGCACTTCATTCAGGTTCTGTCAGACTCCCAAAACATTTAATAACGCGGTCTGATGCCTCCAGGGTAAGGGGGAATGCAAGCAAGGTTCTGTTTCCTGCTTCACAGATACTTTCACCTCTAGGTATTGGTTCCAGAAGGACACTAATCCTAGGAAACGACCTAAAAATCATTAGTGTTTACGATTATACATACTAAATAAAGAGAACTATATGTTGCTTGCCAAGTAGTTTTATATATATTTTAGGAAGTCTGAAAATGCAAAATCAGGCTTTTTTTCCCCTGAGCGGTACTGAAAGGCACTCGTATATACTGCAATCAGCTCATAACAGGCTACGAGTGACTCGCGACGTTGCTGAAAAGATTCAGTTACGCACCTTCGCATAAACAAGCCCTACTAACTAGCTTTGTTTTTTAAGACTGAAACTAGGCATAAACTGTTAAAAAAAGAGAAAAAAAATCTAATGTTCCTACAGGCATCATTTTGATCTCAGACAAGATATGCATCTGGTTGGGGAGTTACTACTTCCAAACCCAGGTCTAGGCTAACTCTGAAAATTCAAAGACAACACAGGCCAATGGTGAAAGGCAGACTGCCACAGAAAACTGATCAAACAAAACATACCATAAAAAAAAAAAAAGAGAGACTTCTAGAAAAGGTAGAACACCCAATTAAATAAGGTGTGGTGACCAAAAGGCAAATTAGGAAAGACCCAATTTAAATTATGGACTTAAAGCTTTGTGATGAGTCCATTAACCTCTTGTCACTCCATGCGTGCCTCCGTCTCTAGAAACACAGGCTGGCCAACCCTTCCCACCGCAGGCAACAAACAGGGGAACAACCCAAGAAGAGGAGATGTCACACAGCCTCGTTTTGAAACTCCACACTAAACCTTCACAGCAGCAGCACCAGCAAAAAGCCAACAGGAAGAACGGCGACGCTGACTTCTTAGCATGGGAGAAGAAAGGAGCCAGTTTGGACACGCAAAAGCACATCTGAAACAGCTTACGGTATTTCCACATTCTCACAGTATGTTGTAACTCAGGGTGCTTGTGCCACACAACCTTGTAGATCTGAATAAGCAACAGCTTGCAGTAAATTCAAAACAAACTTGTTTCCAAGAATAAGATGTTTTCCCACAGACACAAGCACCAGGCTTCCAAGAGTTCCAGCATCCCGTGATGCGTGGCTGAAAGGTTTGTAACTAACTGCCAAAACGATCACACACTACAGGAGAAAACCCCCTTACATTTAAACACCAATAAAAAGGAAAATAATTGACCTCATATTTGTTTGCAAAATCCAAATAATATCTTCTGTTTGCTTGGAACGACTGTTTCAGAATTAAATGATTTCATATACATATGCATATATACATATGTGTATTCATGAAGACTTGTAGTGACTTTAAGCATCAGTATGATATTTATGCTAGCATACTATAGCATTTACAGTAATACAATAATATAGTGATATACAACTAAAACATCTAAAAACTAAATAAACATAAAAATGTTCAGTTTTACTAGTCAGTTCTACAAAGCCATACAAATAGGACTACCTGAAACGTGTATTTATATCATTAATCGGTAAGAAAACCATTTACTTAATTACCACTGTGACTCTGGTGTGGGACTCCCTTCTGTGAGTTTTACTGTCCTTTAATGTCAATGCACAAGAGAAAGAAACTGCTCTGGCTCTGCTTGCAGGACTTCTGATCCTGAAGAACACTGCGGATGGGCAAAATGAGCATGCCAAGGAACCAGCAACCGACAATTTAACGTTTTCTTTAAGGGCAGACCCGCACTGTAAAAGCAGGAGGCAACAGCTTACAAGGAAGCACCTGAGATAATTACTCCTAAACATCCTCAGGTATTTTTCAAACCTCGTTATCTGATTTAGATGGTTTAGACTTTTTAAAATAGGAAAATAATATATGTAAATGCTGCACATTATCAGATGAAAGGTTTAGGTTTTATTATTTTTTTCAAAAGAACGTTTTTGTTGGTATTATAAGTTTCTGTTTACTTCTTTAAAATTGAGACAGGTCATTTTGAAATTAAGCTTTAACGTTAAAAAAATATTATTTACATTATGGTTGACCTGGCAAAAAGCTGAGAATCAAAACCTCATATATTAAAAATCCTAATTAAAAATCCCAGTAAAATTTCACCACTAGGAGATATTTCAAACACATTCTTGCAACCGTGTTCGAAGTATTGGAAAAGGTACTGCTTCACTGCTGGCTTTTGCCATGTTCGCCAGATGAGACACATAATCACACAAAGTCTTCTTAATCTGCTTCCAGGGTAAGGAACGCAGATGCCTGAAATCACCAGAGAGGTGGTTCAGGCGGGTTACGGGATCTCACGCGGCCGGTTACAGTCTCAGCTGAGGGGCTGCTGACTGGCAGTTGGGAAAACAGCACTGCTGTACTGCAGTCCCCAGAACGCTTCCGGGCTCTGACCATACCGATTGTGAAATTATTGCAAAAACTGCTGCAAAGATGACAGGATTTCTTAGAATACTTGTCAAAATGCCCCCACGCCCTCCCTGCCCCACTAACTCCTTAACACAGGCACACCAATAGCGTCTGGGCAACAGTACCCGAGCCAAAGATTTCAATTCATCATTTCAATTCCAGCATCACAATATGTTACTCAAAAGCAAACTACAGCAAGAACAAACAGAAAACTAACCTTCCATCATTAAAAGAGGATACCACCAACATACTACTCTATGCTAGTTTTTTAGCCTTTTTTTTTTTTTGAGAAAAAAACCCACAATTAAACACAACTGGGTAATTACTCTGCTGTGTGATGTCTTGCAGAGATTAAGCATCTTTCTGCCAGTCATCCAAGATAAAGCTAATGTTTAAGGTCTATCAAAAAATGCAACTTACTCTAGGACGGAATGAGTTGCAGCCTGTGGATGGTAGCGGTACAGCAAGAGGCAATGGTTCACTCGAAAGACTTCACCGCCCTTTTGGACATGTTTGTAAAAAAACAACAAATCTTCGGGAACACCCTGGAAGAGAAGCAGTTATTTCAAACCAGAAGTGACCAGTATTCAGAGTTCTACCTGAAGACACATTTTATTCTTCTGCCAAAAGAATAAGGTTTAATATCATTTTAGTCATATTCTTTTTGTATGTCCCCATGAAGTTATCTAAAGGGTCATTAAATAAACATACCTGTAGAAAAGATACAGCTATTTAAAAAGCAAGCAGTGTTATTTAAAAATAAAGTACAGCTGAGCACAAGGACAGAGGTGGAAAAATAAATATCATCTCATTTTGAGAGGGATATAAAGCTTGGTACAGGTTAGTCCCAAAAGAGAGAAACCCAGCTGTAGAACAGTTCAAGCAGCCTGAAGTGCCAGGTAACCAAACATTTTACTTCAGAAGACTGTTTTTTCATTTTACTGTTCTTTCCTTGGTTGCCATACAGATACACATACTGGTCTCTACTTAAGAAAAGTGAATCAGGCCCCATAACAAAAGACCTTAATAAAAGCAACCTCAGAATGAGGCAATGTCTGAAAACAAAACTCCTTTTTTTCCTTGCAACTTGTTTCCATGGTACATTCTTCCTAATGGGATTGCAAGCAATACTGCTGAAATGCTGCAAGAAAAAAAATCTCCTAGCTCTCAGAGACATTACAGATTCCATGACCACATGCAACATTTCTCACCTCAAAATCAGAACATCTTTATGCCAGAGATACCGCATCAGCAGGGCAATCTTACAGCACACAGTATTCAGTTACATGTCATAGCATAGACATAGGAAGCAGAAACCCACCTTTAAAGATACAGCCCTATACTGAAGGTAAAAAAATAGCATCTATTTACTTTTTGCAATGGCGCAATTTCTTGAAATATGGCTAGAACATTCAGTTTTTCTGTGTTTAAATACAGATTTTTCTTTCCCCCAACCCAGTGTTTAAAAGGTCACATCACCTTATCAGGCTAAAAATCTCTGATATATAAAACCACATGGGCCAAACAGAATATTTAAGTGTAGCATAAATAAAAAGCTGTAAGATAACATGACAAAGCTGAGAAGGAAAAGTAAAAGAAGAGAAAGATACTGAAATACATTTATTTCTGTAAGCGTTATCACATACATAAATAACAGGGGCATAAACTTCAAACTCAACTTCAGGTATTCTGTTTCAGCAGAAAAAAATAATAAGAGCACAAGTTAAAAAAAAAAATTGAATTTTTTCCCCATTACCACAGCTGAGTTTCTTCCATAATTAAGAAAAGAAGATTTTCTACTTAAAGTGCTGGATGCAAAAATCCCTCTGTGGTTTCTTCTGGTCTTCTGGTTACAGGAATTTACTCTGTATATTTAGAAAATGAACATCCATAGCTATAAGTATCAATTAACAATCCAGCATTTCAGCAATAGGCTACCACATAAACAGTTCTCAGCATTAAATAGCTACATCGCAGAGCTTACATGTTACTGGACTACATCCAGTAGCCAGGTTGGACGGGGCTTTGAGCACCCTGGTCTAGCAGAAGGTGTCCCTGCCCATGGCAGGAGGCTGGAACACGATGATCTATAAGGTCCCTTCCAACCTGAACTATTCTGTGGTTCTATGATACACACGGAATTTTCCATGTAAAACTCAGCCCTATATGCTCTGCTGCACCAAGGGATAAATACATTGGCCTGCTGGTCACAACTCCTAGGGAAAAAGCCCAGCCCGCACCTGCTCCGTTCTAACCCGCACGCACCAGCTATGTGCAAAACCATCACTCCCTTTAACACACGGCTACTGAAGAGGAGCAGGATCCGTGTCTACCCAGTATTCTGGGTGGGTACCTCCTGCGGTGCTGATGGCAGGCTGTACAGCTGAGGGGACGGATTTTGTGTACACAATGGGATGTCAAGCAGAACCTAACTGGAACTAAAGTAATTCCTTGCTCAGGGACCAGACTAAATATTCCATTATTCTTGCCATCTTCTCATTGCTCCCTGTTTCTCACTCCTAGCAGATCACTGTGCATGGAACAGTACTCCAACTACAATGTCCTCGGTGCAAGCCACCAGCCACTACAACAAGCACTGCCAGCTATAATTTTTGCAGCTCCACCATCAGTGAGAGCCTCAGGAGGGATGAAGATACTGATCGGCAAAATTTTTGGAGGACTTTTAATGAACGAGTGACCCTCTGGGCGATGTTGTAACAAGTACCGCCTGGTGAGAGCACATGGTGTAGCCCTAGGATGACCAACAGTAAGTACTGCAGAACTTCAGGCTGACAGTCATCTTTTTTTTGGTCACTTGGACAGAACTTACCCTTAGGCTGTACAGGGATAACGCAATCTAAGAGCTGCCTTTACTGCCAAACCTAGGACAGGAGACCGACTCTGCCACTGAATCGATCTGTCCTCACTTCCTCACCCATCTCCTTTCCCCCGTTCAGCCTTCTCTCCACCATCTCCGACACGTACAGGCACTCTAGGAGAGGCAGCAGATCCTTGTGAGCAAATCCAGCAGAGATTCAGCCTATGCAGAGCAGTCTAACTAGTGAACATGGGAAATCTAGTGCTGAACGCTTGATATTTCAACAACACAGGCATTTCTAACAAAAAGTGATGACAAACAAGACAAGGGAAGTCAATCTATCCACACATGCAAAAACCCTTCAGGTTTGGGAAAGCTCAGCCCTGCTTCTTCATCAGAGGCATCAGGGGAAATTGGAGTAAAACTTGGTACATTTTTTGCAAACCAGACAGCATAAGCCAAATTGCTTTAATTCCTCAGAGAAGCCTAAAATTGCTGAACGCAAAGAATGGATCAAAAAGAAGTAGCTTTTGATTCCAAACTAACCATTTTCTTACAGGACTTTGGAAAGAGTTTGTTTCATTGTTATTTTTTAAACTAACTCATTTTCTACTGCACATTTTAGAACATTCATTAAAAAAGAAAATAATTTCAGTATATTACTCGAGTTGCATGAAAAGCAGATCAAATGGTGTATATTACAACACCTAAGATTAAACAGGGAAAAAAATATCTAAACTCAGAGTCATTTAGCAACAAAGCAGAGATGTTGAGAAAAAAAATCAAAGTACTTTTTCAAAACTTTTTAAAAATACCTATACCAACAGCTGCTCAACAGCATTTCCTCAAAGTCCTGAGCGAAACAGCCCATACAGAGGGGCTGGCTGCATGGCAGTGAACACAAAAGACACCCTATTTTAAAGGCAGTGCTCCTGCCTCAAACACACACCGTGCTGCCAGGCATTAAGCTCTCTTACTCGCCAACAAATGGTGTTCAAAGCGCGCTGCTAATGGGGAACGGCTACTACGCTGCTGGAAGCTAAAACAAAGCAAGAAATTGCAGCTCCTCTCCAACTCGAATGTAAAGGTGAAAAAAATAAGGACCGAAAGTAACTTATCAAGAGTTATCCACCCTTCAGTCCCTTTCCCTAAAGACAAGTTTTGTATTAAATGCAGAGGCACGCAAGCAGACTAACCACAAGCTAACTCCTTATTAAATAGCTATTAATAGCTCCTCTTCAGGATTATCCAAGATATTCTTCAGTCTCTCTTTCTGCAGATCTGTCACTTCATTTGTTGGCTTGCATTCAAATCATGGCTTTATAACCTTTTGCCTTGATTACAAGACCTGAAGCCTGTAACATTTAGGTCATTGTTTGGGAAACAACAGGTTAGAGGAAACTCCTAAAGACTGCTTTCATCCAAATGTATTGGCACACAAAAATTGAGTTAAACAAAGATGATGGGGAAGTCAAATGGAAGTGAGGTGGTAAATTCTACACGATACTTAATAACAGACTAGCAAAAAATGTCATTAGACATGGGGTATGGGGTGAATTTTCAAATAGCTTATGAAGTATAATCAATCATTTGCTCTACCACTTTTTTTTTCTGTTTTTGATCAAATACTGATCTCTGTTCAGCCTTAACTATACCAATCCAAAAAACATTCATGCCTGTTGTTTTCTCCAGATTTTTCCCCAGAGCACCTTGATAGGTTATTTGACAGACTGACTATATTTTAATTGATGTTCAAAAAAAACCAAATTCCTACTCAGCCTTTTACCTTTCAGGCATTATTGTAACTGCCCGCCTTTCTGGAGAGAACGACATTTGTGTGCTCTGGCAGAGAAAAATGGAAAAATGCATTAGTTAGTGCCAAGTAGTCGACAAAGTTATCTGAGAGCTTTGCAGCATGCGCTACAGTCTCCTATGCGCCAAACGATATTTTGACACCTCCTCAATTCATGTTTTTTGTGACCTTTTATCACAAAAATAGATCAAAACTGAGCTCCAGACACTTTGTTCGGAGCCACAGTTTGTATTCAGGACAGCCAGTGGCTTATAACACGCTATTCCATCTGGGGCTCATTAAGAACAATTTGCCCCTGTTTAGACTTTGAGATTAGTTTAGAACTTTCAGGCTGTCACTCCATTTTTAGCTTTCATACGCTTAAAAAGGCAGGTTAAATACAGAGGTGGCAGGAAATTTGAGACCAAGTTGTGGTAAAACTCTAGAGAAATAAACAAGTGTGGCATATTACAGTCGTGATGTCAAGAATAACCCTGCTCGCACAAAGCCAAGGCTATACAACGTGCTACATTTGCACGGCGTGCAGTCCGCAGGTTCGCAGTGCTCATTCATACACTTCATGTACTCAAGATGTCTTCGAGCATTTACCTAAAGCAACAAGCCAGTTGTTTTAGCATAGTGCCATTAAACACAAGCGACTAGAGCCAAAGGACAACATGCTGAAAAGAGACAAATAATGTGCAATGCCATCTGGAATTAACAGCAAACAAAACCTGGTGTTCACTCGAAGAACACATTTTGGTAGAAGTACACAAGGTCAGCTGGATACAGTTGCAAACTGCTGGGTTTGTATGCAAACTGAAGTGCACTGTCAAACATACCAAGCAACAACTTTGCGTAGCTAATAACAGACGTGACGTCTACCACGGCAGGTGACTTCATAAGTTCCCTACTTCAACATATTACAGCTTCGAAATCTGCTTTTCAATTATACAAGACCACGTACATCTTCGCCTCAGCATAACTTCCCGTGATGCTTTTGGACACAGCTGTGACTTTTAAACAAGGAAGCCAGCTGTTAGCAGACACCACACAGTGCAGGAGCAAAACCACTCACACGGATTACGTCACACACTGATTTTCAAGTGTGAGTTCCGAAGGGTTTAGTAAAGTCTTGCCATTTCTTTCAGTAAGGAAGTATTGCACTCTATCTGAATCGGTTGGGTAATGGGAAGATTATTTCCCTGTAGTTTCCTAAAAAATTAAGTCAGAAAAATGGTTCACGTGACTCTCCTCCCAGCCATGGATACTATTTAAAATGCTGTTATCTAGGCTTGTGACCATTTCTACTGTACTTAGTCTCAGCACACCATTAGAGCTTTTAAGTACTTCTGCTTTAATTACCATATATCAGAGGCTGCACAAATCACACCTATACCATTTCAGTTAGTGCATAAAGCAAACTTGCCAGGCTCTTAGCCACCATTACTGAAAGTATTATTTAGGATTTTGCTTGGACACTGCCACAGTGATTATATAAAAGGAATACATTTCCAGCAATTGCAGATCTTGACCAGAAAGAAACATTTATTTCTAAAAAAATTTTGTAAATACTTTTTAAAAATCTGTTTCACATAAAGCCTGGAGGGATGGAGAGATACATGCATACATGTACACCTACCTGTAATAAAAAAAATATTACATCATAGCTTCCATATTTGTATACTATCAGTCCACTATTAACATAAACATCAAACCACAATTTCTTTCATGGAACAGCTATCTTCCATTTGTTCTAAGCACTGAAATACGAAGAACAGGTGTTTGGATTTAATTCCAGATGAGAAATGCAGCTTTTTGGCATGGAAACAGTTCAACAAATGGAGAAGGCTGAAATGTTCAGATTTGTTGGCCTGTTTCTGTGTTTACTTGCAGCAATATGACACTTCCAGGTCGCACTCTTAATTACTAACCAAAAAATGGAGGTGGAAGTGATCAAATTAACATACTCAGATCATGGGTCAGGTCAGAACAGACACACGAGCGGACAGGATCCTTCAGCGGCCTCAGTACTAGTTGGCAACAGCTCCATTGATACACACAGAAAAATCTTTCCTTGTCTCAAAGGCATTCTTTCCAAACAGAAATGAGTGAGTTAGATCAATGCTAAACACTTTACAGTCCTAAATGCTAAGAGATTCAGGACTTGATTTTGTGTCCTCTAAACCCACACGGGACAAAGGTTTGACTTCAGTGCTAACATTCATTGCTTCCTTCAGCTCTGTCGTCACCCTTGTTCGTAGGGTATTTTTTGGAAGGTCCTCTGTATCAGCCAGAGTTCGAGTTTTGACATGTTGGACACTTCACAATAGGGAGAAACAAAAAGTTTAACATATCACCAATAATTTCTAAAACTAGAAGGACATATCATGCATTGTGGCTGAAAAATCATTAGGACTGTCAGCGTATTACATCTGAATAACCAGCGGCATAGTCCCTATACAATTATATATACAAAGCAAACCCAAAAAAAACCCCAAAAACAGAACAAAGAGAAAAAAATAAACCCAAAACTAAAAGCAAAAAGCACAGAACAATAGTCTGTTTAACTTAACCTCTTGAACTTTATCATTAGGCTTGCTGTTTTATTGTTGTTATTATGTTTCAGCTTGCTTGCTTTCTTTTCTGAGCCTACTAACAATGCTCAAGAAGTGAAGTCAAACATTCTTCAGAAAATGAAAATACAATGATAAGGAATAATAATAAAAACAACAAATAAAGAGCATGGGTCAGCGAATGTAGATCGTATTGGGAGCCAGGCACCATTCCCAGCTCTTCCATTCACCCACCGTGTAATTAAGGGCAAATCTTTTCACCACTCTAAACAATTCTGTCTGCTGTCTCCTTAAATTATACTTTTTTTGGAAGCCTGAAGAATAATATTTGTGTCTTTTCATACACACATACACATGTGTGTGTATGTCTGTATGTATATATACACACACTGCATGGCACAGGGAGGCTCCATTTAGAGGCTACAAAAACAGTAAGAATTATAACATGTTGTAGTTTAAATAATAAAATAGGAAATAGTCTTAGAAGATTTTTTTTTTTTAAGAGTACTATTAAATGAAGACTTTTTAAAAAAAAATTCAGAACCACCCATTCTAGCCCTAAAATCTCACCAAAACCACTGGAAGCAAAACCCCTCAAGTCCAAACCACACAGAATGGATCCAAATGAGTCTGAAGTAAATCTGCTTGCCATATTTCTACTCCTACCACAATAAATACTGCCAACAGACATCCCTGGATTTTATTCCATAAACACACTGATGACCCTAAAGCAGCCAAATTGAACTCCTACAGGAAACCTACACAGAAAGAGAACACCTAACCATCAGTGGAGGAACACTTCTCAGATAGCAGTCATTTCATTTGTCACCTCTCAGTCCTCATCCTTGAGGAAAATCTACTTCACATCTTCCAAGGACAAGCCTGAGAACTAAGACTGACAAATGGATACGAGACAAGCGGATCGATGAGGTTCAATGACAGTAGTTTAATGGCACATTGTGACCTCCCCTCCCCCTTTCTTTCTTCATCTTAGGGCTATAAATCTTTCCCCTTAAGAAGATGTATTACCATCTCTTCGCCTTCCTGCACCTTTCTTCTCTTCCAAACCGTTTCACCAGATCTACCTTACGTTTCAGAGATGGTTCATAATGAAACTATGAGCTGACTTCTGTTTTGTTTTCAGATCTGTTGCATTCAGGGACTGAAGAGGAGCTTGCATGTCTAAACCCTTCTTTAATTTTTCCAGCTATGCTGACATATCCAACAAATGTGTTAGATTTATCTACAAAGCCCATCTCAGTTTTGCCCTTCAGTCACCAGTTTCCCCAAAAACCACTGTACTTGTTAACAACTGTGCTTTTTTAAAAAAAATGTATATGGTACAACCCAGATATTTTTCAATTTCAGTTTTTATGTATACCCCTTTGCCTAGCGTTTCTTAATAACAAGTTCAGGGCTTTCAGAAGCTGTCAGACAAAGAGATGGTTCCTGGACTATGTCTCATCCATAGCACTCACCTTTCCACCCTCATCAAATTTTCCCACATGAAGAAACCATTCTCGAGAACAGAACCAGGTTGGCATAATCACAGTTGGTCCGTGGGAGGTAAACACCTAGGAAAAAGGTGAAAAAAGCCAGTCTTAATTAACAGAATGTCAAAACCAGCATCTATTGGGGTACAAGGTAGACCTTACGTGTTCACCTGAAATCCTGCAAATACTTATGCCTATACTTAACCTTCAGCAATTTTAAGCACCCAGAAACACAAGCGCTTAAAATTCAGCACGTGCTTCGTGTTGACAGTGCAGCGTGTAGCAGCGCCCTTGAGAGCTCCCTGTCCAACAGATGAATCTACTTCCTGCTTCCTAGTCCATAACCTTCTCTTCTGTCACACGCTGCAACACGCGCAGAGTACTTCAAACTTTCTTTCAGGTTTAGAGAGGTAGACTGGAAATGACACTTCTATTAATAAGGGTGATGGTGACATTGAAGTGAATTAACTGAAAAGAATCTTAAAAAGTTAAAGTTCTTCAGCTTAACCCTACAACTGCTGTGCACTGGTTTTCCGTTTTGTATTCCTTACACAAATATTAAGGAGGAAATTTCATTGATCTTTTAGTTGTGCCAAAGACACTGAAATGTTAATCAAGCTTGGACAAGTAAGATGCAATTTATTTTAAGCATTACCAGAGCACTATGGATTTGCTACCCACTGGTACCTACGTTAAAAGGTTGTTGGAAGGAAAATGCTCCAGGGACTGGAAAGAGAGTGGCTATTAATTTCATCCTCTTGACTAGTGACAGCCAAGAACTACACAAACGGTTCTTTGCGGCTTTAAGCAAACCTGTTGTAAACACAACTATGAAATAAACCAGAATCTGGATTGCGGAAGGTAAACTAGTTCTTTCTTGTACTAAAGATGAAGTGTTTAGCCAAACAAGAGACTGAACTTGTCAAACAGCACGTGCAAAGCCCAGGCAGGAGACTGCTTCCTGCTTCCAGAACCATGCAGGAAATAAGGAGCTCGGCCCGGTTTACAAGGGCAGAAGAAAGAAACCTCACATTTACTGTCAGTCTTCAAGCACTCGTGAAAATCTGAGCTTGTGAGCAGATGATTTCATAGCACGCTACAGTGGTAATATTAATATTCCTGTATAGTTGAAAGTTTTTGAACATCAATGCATAAATATAAATTTTGTCACGTGCTTCTAAGCATTTATATTCTAATGGTGCTCCTCGAATTCAGCCTGGGATGGAGCTCCTTAAACTCCTCTTATGTCTAGCAACTTCAATTTCCACAGAGAAATAAGGATTTAGAGCCCAAACTTTACCCACTCAGTTCTATACACTTAGACACTTAGTTCTAGACACTTAGACCAACTCTCCAAGCAAATTAGATTAGAAATCTAACCAAAATTCAATAGGTGACCTACTCCCACTTTTCTTAAGGCATGAATCATCTGACCAAACACAGGCATCCACCCACCTTCGGGTGAAACGCACTGTGTGCTAACTCCAGGAACACAACGATAGAACTTCAGTGTCCGTAAACGGGTCCCAGGGTGACTCATCTCAATACAGACACTTAAATTTTAGGCAGTCCTATTTAGTCAGAATAATCCCATCACTTAATGGCTATGATTTAACACATTAGCAGCTTGTTCATAACTGAAACGCAGTGGCTTCAGATGTGCTAAATGTCAAAAACTCCCCCCAAAAGTCAGTAGGAGCTGAAAGAGTCAAAACAATCCCAGTAAAACAGAGCAGACATGATTAGTACATGGTTATTAGCTCCACACTAATTACAAGCGCAATTGAATACGGCCTGCACTGAACAATAACCAAACAGTAATCCCAAAAGAAAACAACAGCAGGAGAAAAGCTAGGCTAGAAACCATTGCACTGAATCTCATTTCTGAATGAAAGAAAATCTTCAAAAGAAAGTCCTGAGCCTGCTGGAGTATGTCAAATGTGTTTGCAGAGACTAGAATGCCCTCCCTCAGTGCAGCCAGGTTCCTCAGAGAACGTAAATGCACCTAATCTTAAATGTGTAGCTCAATGTAGTTAGCCCTGCTTACGTGCCAAGAGCATACATCTCAAATGCCTTAGGTAAGTACAGACATCAACGGAACACAGGTTGAGTGAAACCAAATAGAACAAATTTGAAACACTAAGAAAGAACACCAAAATGTCCCTTCTGTGCACACAGATGGTGATATGGTGATGATTATATCGTAGACCATCACACCCTGCATACACCGATGTCCTTCCTAAATCAAACAGTGCTCTACGGCTCGCTGTCCATCTCAGAAAAGACACTAGAGGGGAGTTACAGAGACGAAACCAAGAGTGATGATGAGGTGGCTGCATTGCCACATGCAATTTCAGGGTCTTATCCTTCAAGAAAGTCTTTGAACCTGGAACAGTACACCAGCCAAGTGTGAATTAATCAGTAAAAAAAAGCTTTTTCTATATAAATACTTGTAATGTGACATCAAAATAAACTTCAGGAAATACAAATCTGTGCTGCTGCCACAATGGACAAATTCAAGCTACCTTGTCCCTTGCTATGCTAACCACAACATTTGTGAAGCCGAAATTCTTTTTTTTTTTGTTACCTTAGGTTTCAGCTGGATCTGCTCCCTGATCCAACTAACCACAGAACCACCAGAGCTACCACAGCGGAGGATGTACGAAAACGGGGCACCAAACACAGAGCGGACAGCAGGACCGTTCTGTTCAGCAGCAGTACAGATAACCCATAAATAATCTTTAACCTGACAGGGGGAACTGTATGCTCAAATTCTAGATTCACTGTACATCTATTTTAGTTCAAGAGCTCTCCCACCCCTCCTGCCTCTGGCTATGCGTCCCAGTCACTTGTCACAGCATCAGCACTCACCTGACCCCACGGTCAGAGAGATCCGAGCGCTACATCCGTAAGAAAACTATTATTTTCCTTTTTTAGTGTTCGTTTTCTATAGCTTTAGTTCTCTCAGCGGTTCACTGTGGGGTCAGACTAGCAATACTGCTGACATACTGGAGGGGGAAGGAACAAGCTTGGAGACGAAAACAAGACCTCCCTTTTTGGTGGCTGCGCACAGTTAATCAGCCCAGCTGTAATGTAAAACTGCACCCTCTGCCTGAACACTCACAGCGATGGGAGGAGAACAGGCTCAGGGAAAACACTAAACTCCTAACGACCGTAGTGAAACACTGCAGCATCTGCCAGACTTTTGAAAGCTACCTTCAAGAGCTTTTGAAATCTCATCTGCAAGAGAAAAAAAATTAACCTCAACCTTCTGCAGCTGGAAATTCTAGATTTCAGCTTGGTTTAGTCAGATGGGAAAGTCTCCTCCAGATTTCTCTTTTGCCTACTCTTGTCATACAATTTTGCCAAGGTGTTTAAAAAATGGTCAAATTGGCTGACTGTGATAAAAACCGCAACTTCTCACTTTGTGAGAACGCCACACAAGATTTTATCCAAAAATCTTTTAGATTGCGTGGACTGGAACAAGAGAAGCAAAGAAGGCATGCTAGCCTTAACCTGAAAATCAATCAAAAGCAGAATTTGAATTATGATGCAGCTCTCCAAGTGCTACGTTTAGTTTTCTTGGAAACGTTCTCCAGCTCCACCCAACAAATGTCCCGTATCACAGCAGAACCTCAGTGGGTTTTAAAAGTCCTCCTTGAGGAGTTAATTCAGCGTATTGGAAAGCAGTTTGGAGCCGTGAACCTTTCACACACAGCTGTATTGGAAGATTAATGTTTAATAATAGTTGTTATTAAAGTACACTGTATGGTGTGAAGACTGTCCAAATATAATCCAATTGAATGAAACAACTTGTTATAAACCAACTGAGAGCTTGTAGATGAAGGTATAAATCTGTTCAGATTTAGAATTCCTGAACCACACACTGTTGTCAAATCCAAATTGGAATTAATCTCCATCAGTTTCCAGGTGTTGGGGACAGGCTGCTATTTCAGCACCGTATTTGTTAAATTTTTTAGAACTTCTTTTGTCATCTGGTTTTAGTCCAAGGATCAAGTAGCAAGTAATTGAAACTGATTTACTCTGGTGTGCTCTTGCTAACTGTTTGGCTATTGGATTATATTCAACTGCTTCAGAGATTCTCTGAAAATAAATCTAAAGAATATAAAGAGTTGATAAAGTGATTTGCATTTGTTGTGCTTCAAAGCTGTCAACAGCACATGTAATGCTGGTCCCCACTAACGGTCACTTCAGCGTTCAATACGAAATTTAAGTTCCAATACTGAGAAAGGCATTCATGTGTTTATAGTAACTCATCAAGGCAAGTTCTATTTCCCGAACCAGCCAGTCAAAATCTAACAGCAACGTGCCAAGCGAGTACACGCAGATGGTGAAACAACCTTATCGCATCGTGTCCTGCAGAATACAGTGAGGAAACCAGGCAGTTCACAACAGCCATGTATTTAGTCAAGGACCCAGACTGTTTTCCAACGTTACAAGCTAACTCCCCAAAATACACTACACATTTAATTCTACTTATGCTATAGCATTTATGAAAATTATATCCAGACAGATCAAGGATTAGGAACAATCTCCTACATTATGATAAATAAAGCTTTCCAATACCCGTGGTGGTACATTAACATGATAGAAGTTGAAAAAGAAACCAAACCAAACCAACCACCCAAACAAAACCACCACACGGCAGAGGGCCACAATGATTTTTGTGAGCTGTAGGCAGACCCTACGCTAAAGGACATCACTCCTGACTTAGAAAAAATTACATGTATTAAGCTATCAGTGCATTAACTCAGCAGTGAATGTACCAGGACCTCATTACTAAAGATTACCAGGTTTACATCCAGAATCAGGTGTGTGGATTAGTGTGACAGAAGAAGTATGGCAGGTCGGGAAGAGAAGATGACACTCCTTATCCTACTTTAAGAAAGTATTAGGTGAATAAGATTTAAAAAAAAAAAAAAAAAAGAATTACAACAAACTTTATTAAGCCTTAAGGAACCTGAACACCCAATCTGGTATGGATTACATTCAGTTAGTTTATATAGTACTGAACTGTTTTACCCTTCATGTGCCTACATAAATAATTGCCTGTGTCACCTAATCACCGCATGCTTCGACATCAGCTGAACATCCCCGCTCTGAAGAAGCCGGGATCTGGCACAGCAAAAAGCACATTTCAGAAATAAAACATGCCGTGACTCTCCATGCTGAAAGGTTGATCTAGACATAGTAATGCTGGTAGAGGCTTGACTAAAAATCAGCAGTACTTAACCTTCACAATCCCAAACTCTTCTGAGCAACAAAACTAATAAAAAGAATTCAAGAGTCCTGAGAATTGCTAATGCCAGTGAAAGCCGAGAGCATTCAGCACCTCCGAGAAGGTATTCCAGCCCTGCTCCCGGAGAAGTTACGACCTCCAGCTCCCCCTGATTTCCTCAGGATCTGAAGCCCTGATGACGGCTGAAAGGTTTCGCAGCCTGCAGGAAACACAGACTCTTTGCAAGAATGGAGCCAGCGAGCGCAGCCGCAGGACGCTGCTCTCTCCGTTGCTGTATCTGCTTTCCCATCCAGTGTTTCGTACCACCGCTGGAAGGGACCGATATTGCTTATTTTCCATAACAGCTAACTGGATTATACAGCTAGTTCCCTTTTCCGGGTCCAGCTGGAGAGCAGGAGTACTGCACTGCAGAGATGTTCTCTCATACCTTACAAGCCCTTGCAACATTTCAAAACTTCACTGTGGTTCAAATTAAGATACTACTGTTAAAATAAAAGGGGGGGGAGGCGGTTCTAAAACGGTTATAAAAGTTAAGTGATCTGTGTCTCTCTTTCTTTGGTCAATCTTCCGCACAAATACAGCCCAGTGATCAAATCTGTGCACAAGCTGTAGTAATAATAATTTATGTTCGATACTTTTAACCACATAGCCACTGTATGCTCGACAGGTACCTTTTTTGAAATATATGTAAACAGTCTTCAGCCTATTCAAAGGTGCAGCCAGTCAATAGCATAGCGTAGAATACCTACGTAACGAAGTACTACATGATTTATGGAGTGCCAGGAATATACATAAATAATAACTAATTAAAAAAAACTGCATTCAAAGTGAGTAGACTCCTAGTTATATAGGCTAAATAATACCACTTGAAAGTGTTTCTTTTCATACACAGGCTGTTTTGCTGAAAGCCCAGAATGTTCACCAAGGCAGAAATGTTATTACATTTAAAACTGATGCTTCTTTTTTGTTTTATCTTTTAATGCAGATTGAAAAGAAAAAAATCTCTCTAAAACACTTATGGTATATTTTAATACTTTCCAAAGCACATCTAAATCTCGAGGGACACCATGCGTGAATCTCTCACACAAATCCCTGCTCCCCACTTCCCTACATCCCAGCGCTTCCAGTTCTAACGATGGAAGCAGAAGATGGTAATGGGAGTAAAGCTGGGAGAGCAGTCGTGCTGGGAGCAAAAAGTTGACTTTGTTCGAACTGCTGTAACAAACTCCCTTGTTCCTCACAGTTTCTTACATTCTCCCAGGGCTTTTCACCGGGCCATTCACTTCCTGAAAAACATGACAGTCCTTTTTACAGCTTTTTGACCATTATACCAAAACATAAAACTCTACACAAATGGAGTTCTGTGTTATAAATGTTATATAAAATTTTAATATCCAGCCTCTACACTGTTGGATGTGAAACCCCCATCTGAAATGAGTAAGCGGGTGCGTATCGACACGGCATCACCTCCTCCCGACGTCTCTGGCTACACCAGGCTGCCACAAAGAGCCTCAAGACTTCTCAGAGCAGGCTGCACTCTGCCTACCTTTTTTTTTTTTTTCTTTTTAAATCTGCTGCTGAAAGGAAATCTGTTTACAAATTTTCCAGAGGTAAATATATTAACT